>NW_024349798.1:6623371-7072485 GCF_902729225.1 Pteropus medius
AATCAAAATAATAAAAATGCCACCACCAAAATGTGCTTCGGACGTTCCTTCTGAGCAGGCCCCAGGTCAGGGTTTCTCAGTCTTTTTATTTCATTCTTGCCTTTCTCTACACCTCTGCCCCCCAGTTTTTTTAGACACATTTTCCCCTTAACTTTATTGAGATATAATTCATATACCATAACACTCACCCCTTAAAAGGGTACAGGCAGTGTCTTTTAAGGTATAGTCACAAAATTGTACAACCACCACCACTGTCTGATTCTAGAATATTATCACCTCAAAAGGAAACTCTATACCTATTAGCAGTCACCCCCTCCGCTCCCCGCACCTCAGCCCTTTAGCCTCTATGGATTTGACTATTCTGGATGTGCCATAGAAATAGAATCATACAATATGCGACCTTTTATGTCTGACTTCATTTGTAATAATGTTTCAAGATTCATCCACGCTGAAGCATGAATCAATACTTCATTCCTTTTTATGGCTGAATAATATTTCATTGTGTAGATAGGTCACATTTCATCCATTCATTAGTTGATGGACATTTGAGTTGTTTCTACCTTTCTGCTATTATAATGCTGACATAAACATTCATTTATAAGTTTTTGTTTGAAAACCTGTCTTTAATTCTCTTGGGTTTTACCTAGGATGCAAATGCTGGGTCATGTGGAATGTTCTATGTTTATTGAGGAACTGTCAAACTATTTTCCACAGTTCCACCAGTGATGTGTGAGGGCTCCTCATGCATTAGTCTTTGTGTGGAACTCCCATAAAATTTTAATACTGCAGACATATCATACATTTGTGTACAGTATGTATCTGCGCTTTATACATAAAAGTTTTTCTTTGCTCCCCAAGAACCATTTTTTGCACCTTCTGAGTGTGCCATTGAGAACAAATGTTCCAGGTGAAGCTTGTCACTATCATCACTTCTGTTAATCCTTACAATGAACCGGAAGTGGGCACTATTCTTATTCCCTTTTATACTTTAAACAAAACCTCTGGCTCTGAGCAGGGTGACTTATTGCAACCCACTGTCTCACAGTTAGTAGCAGGTGGTGCAGGGATGCCAGTGCCTGAGGTGACATCTTCAGCATCAGGTAATCCTGCCATTGTTTCAGCCTGGAAGGGGAAACAATACCTTTTGGACCTTTGGAAGAACTGACTTTCATGTGTTTCGTAAGTCAAGGGGGCAAGCAGAACAAGCAGGACTGGCTGGTGATACAACTACTCCTCTCCCTGGAGAAATGCCAATACCTTTTCCAACCGGAATTTTGTCTTCCAGGGCGAGGCATTTACTCTCAGTCTGTCACATGACTGAATAATAACTGTCATAACTGTGGCATCTGGCCCTTATCCTCTTAGGTCATCAGAGCCAGAGGGGCTGTCTGAGATATGAAGTTCCCTCCCTTAATTTACACATCATGAAAGCCAATTAATTGAGTGACTTGCTCGAGATCAAGGAGCCCACGAGGCTGAGGTCTCCAGATCCCAGCCCCATCCTACTACAGAGAGTGGATCAAGCGGGCAGGTCACATGCAACTAAAGGCAGGGGCCTAGCTGGGAACTGGGAGATTAATGAGGCTGCTCACGGTTGGTGTCAGTCTGCCCATCCCTCTCATTTGTACATATTTATTGGTTCTTCCGTCCCCTCTTCAGCTTAGGTTTCAAGCCTTGCCTCTGCTACATGTTCATTAATGGTGTGACTTTCAGTGTCCTTATCTGTAAAAAGGGGAGTCACAGGGCTATTGTGAGACTCAAATGAGAAATGTGACAAGTCTTGAGTTAGGGTCACTGAGGAACCACAGCAACACAGTGCTGCCCTGTCCAGTGGGCACTGCCCTGTCTAGGCTTTTATCCAGGGAGGTCTTGTTTTGTTTCTTTGTCAAATGCGTGAGTGAGGCAAGTCTGAGGGCAGGTGGTGGCTGTGCTGGGTGCTCTATAGGTTCTGGAGCAGCTCCCAAGGTGGAGGCAATGGGGGTGGCTTCACCAACATGCTCACAGTGTTTCTCAGCAAGGGGACATCTTTCAAAGTCAAAAGGCTGTCACATGGACACACACTAAATTCTGTAGTGTGGCTACTTTGGGAGGTGAAATTGGAGGATTAGGGAGAAATGTACCCTCATTACTATGAATACTTAAAATCATTATGGTTTTTACTTCCTTCTTTGTCCTTTTCTCTATTTTAAATGTTTTATTGAAGTATACAACACACATCCTGAAAAATGAGTAAGTTTGCAGCTGGATGAATTTTTTCAAGTGGAAAATATTAGTTACCAGCACCCAGATCAAGAAACAGAACATGGCCCCGCCCCGCACCCCCCCATCATCAGGGTCCTTCTCACTCAATCTCAGACCCTCTAGACAGGTCATTCCCCAGGATTCTAACAGCAAAAATTAGTTTTGATTTTATATAAATGGAACCAGCCGGTATGTACTCTTTGGCACCTGGCCTCTTTTCTTAATATTATGCTTATGAGATTCATCCAAATGGTTGTCTCTCAATATTTTAAAGTTACCTTAGAACTTTTAAATAAAATATTCCTAGATCTGCCGGCCGGCACTTGGTGAAACACGACCCACGCCTGCCTTCCCTCGGTCCACCTCGGGGGCTCTATACGCGGCTGCGCAAAGCGCGCTGGGCCCGCGGGAGCGCGGTCACGTGACTGCAGCAGGTCCGCCAAGATGGCTGCCTCCTGCGTGGCATTGCTAGCGCTGTCTCTGTTTCTGCCGCTGGTGCTGATGAGTGTGTGGAAGCGCTGGTGTCGGGAGCGCACTGCCCGGCATGTGATCGTTGTGGTGCTGGGCGATGTGGGCCGTAGCCCCCGAATGCAGTACCACGCGCTGTCGTTGGCCAAGCACGGCTTCTCAGTGACCTTCCTGGGCTTCTGCAGTGAGTGCCCCGGGGGCTGGGTGGGAGGCTGCTCTCTCAGCCTTTGAGTCGCAACTTTGATCGCCCTAGAGGGGCGGGGGCAGGGACTCCCTTTTTCTCCCTCCTCTCTCAGGTAGCTCTCCGAGATTGGGCGAGCCCAGTTCCGGGCTGGACAGCTGTTGCCAGATTTCTGCCCGGGCTCTGCTGGGTGGGTCTTTAGGAACAGCCAACTTTAATCGAGCGCCTGCCCTATGCCAAGACAGTGCTAAGCTAAATGAACTAATTGCATAGTTCTCATTTAATCTTCCTAGTAAGTAAAAGGACGGACTGGAACCCAGGGGCATGTGACTTCAGTGCTAATAACCACATCTCTGAGGCTACTGTTGTCAGGCTGTGTCTGAGTGGACAGGCAGCTTATCTCTGCATTCCTCACCCTTAATGCAGAGCTCTGCAGGCAGATGTTTTTCATATGTGCAGCATGTCCAGCTTTTGCCCTCTGTGTACAGACAGGGTCAGGCGTGTCTGCTCCTCCATCTTCCACCATGTTGACATCTTTAGATAAAGGGTAGCTCAACTCCCTATCAGGGACAAGCAGGAATAGTACTGGTTGCCTTTGGTCCCTGTTTACAGCCAGCTATCCCAGGGTGAGGGGGTGGAGTGGGACTTCCTAGGGGTCTCCCTGTGGTGGGATAATTCCACTATCCAGGGAATCTAGATCAATTTGAGGGTCTGTTATGTGCCAGACATTGTGTTAAGTAAAGATGGCTAAGATTCAGTCCCCTCCTTCTGTGGTCAGTCTAGTGGAATCTGGACAAGAATTGGCCTTATTCTCTGTTCTGGCTTTTGAGGAACAGAGAGCATTTTGGAAAAGTCTTATTTTCCAAAACACTCTCCACTATTCAGCTTGAGCTGGAGGATCATCTGACTTTAAATTAGATCGCCCTGTCCAGTACATTAAAGGGGACATTCTTTTCAGACTCCAAACCCCACGATGAGGTCTTGCGGAACAACAGAATTCGGATTGTGCCTTTGACAGAACTTCAGAGATTTACAGGTAGGATGCAGTCGATTCCAGATTCCCTTAAATCTGTGTTTTGCAGAGTTAGGGGAATCTTCAGGAACTCCTTTGGTAGTGACAACTGTTTTCTGAATTTCAGTTGGGCCGCACATTCTGCAGTATGGAATCAAAGTTGTATTTCAGGCGGTGCACTTGCTGTGGAAGTTGATGTGCAGGGAGCCAGCAGCCTACATCTTTCTCCAGGTATATGTCAGCCCTGCTTCCCTCTGTAAGAATGAATGTTAACCATCTTTTTTACTTTCCAGCCTTTTAAATATGCACAAGTTGGTAAATGAATTGCATATGAGTTTATGTGTGTATATAAACTTTTAAGAACATGAATGGGAGCCTATGGTATATGTCCATTCTTTTTATGGTACCCCTCCAGTCTATTTTTCTGTGTTGTTACAGGTAAGTATTACATTGTACTTATTACATATCTAAGTGTTTTATGTATTAAACTCATTTAATTTCTCACAACAATTCTAAGAAGTAAGTTCTTGTACTACTTACATTTTAGAGTTGGGGAGACCTAGATCCAGGGAGGTTTTGTAAGTAGCCCATCATCACACAGCTAGGAAGTGCAGGAGGCAGGATTTTGAACTAGGTAATTAGTCTGGTCTTGGAGTTATGCTCTTATCCTCTTCCCTCCACTGCTTTTAACATACAGAACCACGTTTTAATTGGCTGCATTGTATCCTAGCATGTGACGTACCTTAATACGTTTATTTAGTTTTATCTTAATGGACACTCAGATTCTTCCTTTATTTAAAAAAATTTTAAAAAATTTTATAGATTGTGTGGCAAAGAGCATCAGTGAACATATGTAATTTTGCACGGGTTTAGTCTCTTTTTTGGGATAAGTTCATAGGGGTGAAAGTGCTTGGTCAAAACTCATGCACTTTAAAATGTTGTGGTGTGCTGCTGGATAGTCTTAGAGTAAGGCTGGGCCAATTTATTCTCTACCCAAGGGGATACATACCCTTCCCCCACATCTGCACCACTACTAGCTGTTGTTAAGTGTTTTAGAGTTTCCATTCTATTAGGTGAAAAATACACCTCCTTGTTCTATTTTTTGTCTCCTTGATTATCAGTGATCCTGGACTTTTCAGGTTGGTTAGTTTTGTTTCTTCTATGACTTTTTATACCTTTTTTGGTGAGGAAGAGGGTCTTCTACTTATCGGTCATATACATGGCATTCAGTTTATTGTTGATGATGGTCTAGTTTCCTCCTGTTCATTCAAGTCTCTTTTCCCTAGAACCCCCCGGGCCTGCCTGCCATTGCCGTCTGCTGGTTTGTGGGCTGCCTCTGTGGGAGCAAACTTGTCATCGACTGGCACAATTACGGCTACTCCATTATGGGTCTAGTGCATGGCCCCAGCCACTGCCTCGTTCTGCTGGCCAAGTGGTGAGAGTCTGGGAGGAGGCTGCAGACACCTTCCCCAAACTGCGGTAGGAAGAAGGGCCGGTGTGAAGGCTCAGTAAAGCCAGTTTTCTGTGTGCTCTGTGGGGTAAGGGCAAGGTTGCAAAATTGGGCTGACGCTGGTTACACATGATGGAAATGGGCCTACGCAAAAGAGGGTGTTTGTTGGCCCATGAAACTGATAAGTCCAGAGAAATGTCTGACTTTGAGCTCGAAAAGGTTGTCCTCAGGACCCCTCTCATCCCTGTCTCCACACTCCCTCTTTGAGGTGTTTCTCAGGTTCTGGGAGCTCCCCTTGCTCTCCTCCCTTCTGCTTGGCTCCTGCTCACGTGCCATCTTCTGATGCCCACCGAGAGGTGGGGTCCCAGAGGCACCCACACTGGATGCCCAAATAAAGACCAGGGACTGCTGCGGGGAGATGGGGATATGGGTCACAGTCTGCTGCAGCCGATGAGACAGGGAGAGGGAAGAAAGGCCTGTGTGAGCAGGTCGGATCTGGAGCAGGAAGTCAGTCATGTTCTGAGCCTGGGTATGCAACATCTGTCTTGGTGGGGACTTGCAGCCTCAAGCCATTGGCAGCTTTGGCCTCTCCCCTAATGGGTCATTCCTTGATGGCAGTAATAGTGTTGGCGGCAGTAGCAGAAGTCATTAAGCACTTGCTGCATGCCACGCTCTGGCCGAGCCCTTTGTTCTATTCAGTCTATACTGTCCCCGTGTGAGGATGTCCTGTGATTACGCTCCTTTTCTGAGGCTGAGAAGCCAGTATACCACTTGCCACACAGCTAATAAGTTTGGTTCTAGGGCCGTCCAACTCTGGAGCTTTCTCTACCCTGAGTGAGGAGCAGGTCTTGATACACCAGCGGTGCTGAATAACTTAGAGTCCTCTCTCATTCCCCCTTTCCAGTTCTCTTTCAGTTCTTGCCTGTCATCAGGGCCCAAGTTTCAGTTTGAAGCTAATTTGTCATTAACTCCTTCCTAACTTTTTTTTTGCTAAACTCTCTTTGTAATGCATTGAGAGCATCCTCAGCCCCACAGCCTTTGCAGGGAACAGCTCAGTGTGGCTAGTTTAATAATGGGACTTTATTTTATTTTTTCTATTTATGGCAAGAGAGACTGGAATTTTTTCTTCTGTAGCAATATTTGGTTTTCTTTAAAAATAATTGTATTTAACCTGAGAAGCAATATAAGTTAAAGGTGTGAAGAAAATAATAGCACAAATGGAACTCAGCACAAACTCTGGGGAGGTGCCTGGCAAGGGACCCGATTTAGGAGACCCCAGCTCTGCAGCTTCTTTTATATTGGCAGGTGTTGAGTCCCCTGGTGGTTGTGGCGGTGGGGCCTGGCCAGGGCTCCCGGCTGACCAGGGATGTATCTTTTCAGGTACGAGAAGCTTTTTGGGCGCCTGGCCCATCTGCACCTGTGTGTAACCAATGCGATGCGGGAAGACCTGGCAGAGAACTGGGGCATCAAGTAGGTCCCTGGAGAGGCGAAGGGTCCCAGCGCAGTTGGCGCCAGCTGCAGTGCCTGTTGGCAAGGCATCTAGGAATCCCTGGGGGCCTGGGAGATGGTTCCTGGGAAGCCTTGGGAGGAGGGGGCTGGAATTTCTTTCCTAGCCAGTCTGATAGCCCGGGCAATTTTGATGTTAGAACTTCTCTTTATGCTTCCCCAAGTAATTCAAAGCTTTTTTTTTTTTTTGTAAGATGAAAGCAGTGTTTTATTTGTTGTACTGTTTTTTTCCCTTTTCACGCCAGAGCTTCTTATTGTCATTGTCTGAGACTTGGTTCCCCCAATCACCCTTTTTTTTTTTCTGGCTCTTCCTGAGTTTTCTGTTTCTTCAGCCTTTCTCTGCTTCTCCTAGAGTCCCCCAATGATCTCATTGCAGAGCTGTGACTGTCTATGACAAGCCAGCATCTTTTTTTAAAGAGATGCCCTTGGACCTGCAACACCAGCTCTTTATGAAGCTGGGCCGCACCTACTCTGTGTTCAGGACCAGGTAGGTCTCCTGTCTTCTGTCTTCAACTGCCTTCGCTTGTGTTCACTGCCATCTTGGCTTCTCCCCCATCTCCTCCCTGCAGACCTGGGAATCCACTAAATCCAGCTAACTATGGCTGCAGGCCCACTGCCTATTCATAAATAAGGTTTTACTGGAACGCAGCCCATTCATTCATTTATATATTGTCCACAGCTGCTTTCATACTACAGCAGTGGAGCTGAGTTTTGCAACAGAGATGGTATGGCCCCCAAAGTCTGAAATATTTATTCTCTAGCCGTTTAAGGAAATGTTTGCCCTGTGCTAGGCTTTGGGTGTCTTTACCTTCCTGCCTGACCCCATGGCAGGGTCTGTGGACCTTGTGCTCTCTGGGGTGTCTCACGAAGGAAAGGCCCCTTGAACAGGCCCAGTTGTTTGCTCCTTCCAATAACTGGGGAGCCAGTTGGGATGTCACAGCATCCTCCTCTTAAGTCAAGGAAATGATAAGAACAGTAAGCTGGTGAAGGCAGGGGCTGAGTCTGTGTTATCTGCTGTTGTGACCTCAGCATCTGGCAACAAATAAGTATTGATAAAGCAAGGTTCGTGTCTGTGCCCAGGCCTAGGGTAGTAGAGTTGGCTTGGTGGCTCTGAATGTGGCCACACTCTGACCTTTGGGAGCCTCTGGGTCTTGCTGTGGCTGGAGATGGCATCTCACAGGCTCTGTCTCTGCCCCTTCAGCTCAGAACCCTCAGACCTGGCCACGGAGAGGTCTGCCTTCACGGAGTGGGATGCTGGGAGCAGGATGGTGACACGTCTTCGTGGGCGGCCGGCCTTGTTGGTCAGCAGCACGAGCTGGACAGGTCTCAGGGCCCTCCCGGGCATTTGGGGCTGAGCCTGCATTTCTCATCCCTGCCAGACCTGTGCCTCACATGTATTCAGGGATCTCTGGGGTCCTGATAAGAAAGGGGAGGGCATTGAACTGGGTAGGGAGGCATCTAGATACCAGCTGTGATACTCAGTTTCCTTTTCTTGTAGAGGATGAAGACTTCTCCATCTTGCTGGCAGCATTAGAAAGTAGGTGTGTGGCTGTGAGCAGGACCTGGGCTTGTTGGGGGCTGTTGAGCTGCTCACCTGGCTTTGTGTGGCATCTCTGCAGAGTGTTCCTGCCCTGAGGGCTGCTGGGTGGGCCAGCCTGAGGGCGGTAGTGGTTCTGAGTCCCCATTTGGGTCATTGACTTGACCAGGCCCTAGATCTGAAAGGCCGCCACTTGGACAGTGATCTTACCCCTCCCTCACTTGACTAGCTGATCCTGGTTATCATGTGTTTATTTTCTTAAACTCAGAGTTTGAACAGCTGATCCTGGATGGAGAAAGCCTTCCTTCTCTGGTCTGTGTGATAACAGGTACCTGGGACCCTCCCTGTTCCTGTATTTAGCTTGGGGGCAGTGGAGAGGGCAGAAGGCACCGTTTTCCTGTGTACCTTCCCCATGCGAGGCACACGGTGTTCCTTGCCTCCTTAATCCTCACAGCAGCTCTCTGAGATAGGGTTTTCTACAGCCACTTGACAGAAGGGGAAACTGAGGCTCGGAGGGGCCTCATGGCCGAGCATGAAGTCGAAATTTGAATCTCTCAGCACAACTTCAGAGATACTGAGCTTTCTACTTCTGCAGTGGTTTCTAGGCTTTTTTTTTTTTTTAACAAAAGAGGCCACTGCCTGACATAAAATTGCCCCCAAAGTGGTCCAGCAGCAAGAGGAGAGAGCTGTGGTTGAAGCAAGAGCATCCTGGGCACTGCCGCCCTACCTTGTGCACGTCCTTCCTCCTGGCCCCTGGGCTCCCGGAGTGGCAGGAGCCCACTGCATGTGCTGTGCTGCCTGAGGTGCCTGGCGGAGCACGGGGATAGTCTGTGAGAAGCCGTATCTAGTTGGCACTCTGGTGCCTGGTTAGAGTTTATTCTGGCCACATTCACAGCCTGTTTGGTGCAGGTTGCCGTGGCCTCAGCTGTCAGGGTGAACATCCCTGGAGGTTGTTTCTGGAAGGGGCTGGATGGAGGCCTCTTGGAGCTCCGAGTGCGGGCCTCCTGCTGACACCTTTGCAGGGGCTTCCGAGGCCTGGAGCCTTGGGATGAAGCCAGAGATGGGCCCAGTAAGGTGACTCTGGTTTTCTCTGCAAGGCAAAGGGCCTCTGAAGGACTATTATAGCCGCCTCATCGGCCAGAAGCATTTCCAGCACATCCAGGTCTGTACCCCATGGCTGCAGGCTGAGGACTACCCCCTGCTTTTAGGTAAGAACACCTGGCAAGAGGCCTACAGGAGGGGACCGAGATTTAAAAGGGAATACTCTAGGGCAGGGGCCAGATTTTTTCTGAAAAGGGCCAGATCGTAAATATTTTACCAGCTTCTGTTGCATATTCTTTGTTTTTACAACCCTTTAAAAATTAAAAGCCATTTTTAGCTCAAGGGCCATATACACACAGGCCTCAGGCTGGGTTGGGCCCTGCTTGCCACTGCTCTAGGGGCCACCTGGGACAGGGAGAAGCCAGTCTGCCAAGAACCTGTCAGAGGAGCTCTTGGCCAAACTCCAAGAGATGAGGCCATTTCCTGGTGTGCCAGTTTCTTCCTGCCTGGTGGGCCTGGGAGCTGTTTGCCAAGAGATTCTGTGAGGGTTCTGTCCTCTCAGCCTCCATGCCCTCAATTCAGTCCTGCTCTTTTGTTCATGCAGAAGGGCTGGGCCTGGTCTTGGGTTGGCGCCCACCGTTCCCCAAGTGTGGGAGGGCAGTGCAGAGATGATGCGTTAAACAGTGTTGATTCTCCCAGCGAGAACGCCCTCCCCTCTGTCTCTTCCCGTCATCATTACTCTGGGGAGGGAAGAATTGGCTTGGTGCTAATAAGTTTCTAAACCCTCATCTTCTAGCAGTCCTGGGCAGAGGGCCTTTGGTAGGCAGGCGCTTCCAGCCAGTATGTAGTGATGTGAAGTTGTTTATTTGGCTTTATTTTCACAGTGACAGCTGGTTTTCTGTTGGGTCTGCTCTGGGTTCTTTTTCTAATTATTGTGATAAAATATATATAACAAAGTTTGCCATTTTTACCCTTTTTCCATTTTTAAGTGCACATATGACTCAGTGGCATGAATTACATTTACGATATTGTGCAATCATCGCCACTGTATATCCAAGACATTTTCATCAACCCAAGCAGAAACTGAACCCATTAAGGATAATTGCTATGGATTCTTTTAAAATAATTTGTGGTTAAGTAGAAAAGGGGTCTGTTTAAATAAAAATGTCGGTGATAGGCAAGTAATTTTCAGATGGGGCCAAGTGTTCAGGAGTGACAGTTGGGAAGCCCTGCTGTGTCCCCGCCCCTCGCCAGGCTGCTTGGCCAATTCCAGCCAGTTGTATGTGGAGCTGAGAGCGTTTTCCACGTTTCACTCCTCACCAGAGGTGTCGATCCACAGTCCTTAGGGGATGTGTGGTCACAGGGCCCACAGCCAGTGCTCTGACGACCTCCTCACCCCGCAGGGTCAGCAGACCTGGGTGTCTCCCTGCACAAGTCCTCCAGCGGCCTGGACCTGCCCATGAAGGTGGTGGATATGTTCGGGTGCTGCCTGCCCGCGTGCGCCGTGAACTTCCAGTGGTAGGTGTGGAAACGGAATCCTCCCGGAATTAGGGGTCAGGTTCTCAGATCAGCAGCTAAGGGAACCAGCGTGGCCAGACCTGCCCCGGCACTGCCTCAGAATCAGGCAGCTTGGCCAGGTGGCCCCAGGAGTCGGAGCCCTCGGGGTCCTTTGGGCGGGCTGAGTCCCACTGCAGGAGTTGGCTTCCACTTAGAACTCATGTTATATGAAAAATATGTGTCCTAAAATGTCAACCCTAGGCCTGTGCTCAAAGGATAGAATGACGGCTGGAATTGCCTGCACAATTTACAAGGTTTTATTTCTCTTTCTGTCTCTTTTGTCTGAGCTCATTTACTTGAATTCGGACCAGTTAAATGAGTGTAGTTCTCTGTCTCCACTCTTCCTGGCAAAGATGGGCATTTGGAGAGGGCAGTGTTATGGGTTCTAGAGACAGTTGCTCTGAATGGGGAATCCAGGATGTTAGACCCTCTTGCGAGCTGAGCTCTGCACGTTGGGATCGAAACCCTTGTCACCTAGAAAAGTCACCCTTAATGTGCTGAGCCTACCTCCAGTAGAGTTGCCTTTTATCTTGTTTTCTGCCGTGTGATTAAGAAAAAACACAGAACCCACCGAGCATGTTCTCACTAAAAAGAGGACATAGCAGAAAAAGTCCAGATCCTAGTTCACTGCCTCTCTGTCCCCGAATTGGTTTGGGTTTTTGATGTGTATCTTTCCACATATTTTTTCTTTTCAGATGTCAAATCTAGGAACAGATTCACTGAAACCAGACTGACTGACTGACTGTCCCTGACCCCTGGCTTAGCCTTCGGGTGGGGGGCAGTGGGGTGGGGGTCTGGATGGGCACCACGGGGCTCTGGTCTCCAGGCCATTCTCAGGCTTTCCTTGATTCTCTCTGCAGCTTACATGAGCTTGTGAAACATGGGGAAAACGGCCTGGTCTTCGAGGACTCGGAGGAACTGGCGGCTCAGCTGCAGGTAGCTGTGGCTGCCCCCATGCCAGGGCTTGCAGGCTTTGGAGGCTGGCACCGAGCCATGTTGCCATGCTCCTTGCTTTCTGGGTCTGGGTGTAAAGCAGTGGGAGGGAGCAGCGGTCCCAGAGGGCGGGCCTCAGTGGGCTCAGGGGAATTAGGGCACACCCCCTTCTGCTGTCTGGGGTTACACCACACAGATGATGCACAGGTGGACGGACTGTAGGTGCCACTTAGGGAGTGGCTGGATCTAAGGAGAGAGAGAGGAGTGAAGGGAGCTTCCTGGACCAGCCTTGCAAGATGGGCCAGAGTCTTCAAAGGGTACTTCTTATTATAAAAAGTAATACATTATCATTTTTGACAGTTGAGACCATGGGCAGCAAACTTTCTGAAAAGGCCCAGATAGAAAAATCTGTGAATGAAGGTGTGGCTATGTTCCAAAACAAACTTTATTTACAAAGAAAGGTGGAGGGCTGTGTCCGGCCTACAGACTGTAGTCTGCATACACCTGACTTAGTTTAGCAAAACTGGAAAGAACACAAACACCCTTGTTCCCAGCACATGGGCGGGACAGTGCTGGGCCGAGGCCGAGGGGTTGGTGCTCCTGGTGGAAGGAATAGCACGGCAGAGGCTGGGGGCTGCTGCAGGGCACGGTGTGTGGATGGTGAACACTGCAGCTTGGCTGCCATGTCAGGCAGGGGCGGAGTAGGAGATGGAGCATGGCTGGGGCATGAAGGCCCTCGTATGCTGGTGAGGGAGGGGGCTTGTTGGGGCTCAAAGCCATTTAGGCTGATTCAACAGGCTGAGTGTAGAAGCTGGGCCAGCCAGCACAGGGATGTCACTGGAGGCTCCTGGACATCGGTAGTGGGAGTGTGGACGCTGAGGGAGGTCCTGGCAGCTGGTGTTTGGAGATGGGGCTGGAGTCTAAGCTGTTGGGAAGGAGGTGGGCGGAAGTGGTAATGAGGGAAGTTCTGGTCATTTTTATTCTAGATGCTTCTCTCAAAGTTTCCTGATCCTGCTGGCAAGCTGAACCAGTTCCGGAAGAACCTTCGGGAGTCTGAGCAGCTTCGTTGGGACGAGAGCTGGATGCAGACGGTTCTCCCTTTGCTTATGGACACATGACTCCCCCCACCCCCAGCATGTCTTGATGCTGGAGGTCATGTAGGAGACTGTCATAATGCTGCGAAACCCTCCCTGCTCTTTTCACCTCCCCCCAGAAGCCTGGCCCACTTCCCTCCTCTAGCCTCTTTTAGCTGCTGCCCAGTCCCTGGATACTCTTTAGAGCAGCGCCTCCCAGTGGACAGAAGCTGAAAGGACAGCAGCAGGCCCAACCTACAGAATGAAGTTATTTTAATGAAGAGTTTGTGGCCCAGGAAACTGGTTCAGCCTGGTTTCTTCTTTGGAGGCCCTGAATCACTTCTTTTTAACCCTCTTCTTTGAGTCTTTTCTTCCTCCCAATTTATTACTTTTCTGTTATTTGCCTGGGCCTCTTCAACATCTCTTTGTCCCTGCTTTTGTCTCCTGGTAACTGCTTTTCCCAGCATCTGCTCTTTCGACTTCCTAGTATTTTGATCTCTGCCTTAAATACAGGCACTGCAGCCCACTGCACTGTAAGAGCAGAGATGTGTCACGCGTATTATGGGCTTAGCTTTGTGAAGGATGTTTGTCCAGGATGGAGAGAAAACATAATATGTTTTCATTTGCACAAATGAAATGCTTATCTGAGCCAAAATTTTCATTTCTGACTTACGGTGATTTGCTTAAGAACCAGAACTGTTGACAGAAAGGGGCACCCACGCACTTGAACAGTTTTCTATTTTGTTAGAACAGTCTGTGGTTCCTGACTTGGAATTTAACATCCTTCAAACATTCAAGTCCAATGAAAGTTTTATCAGCTTTCCCACATAAAAATTCCTTCTGGGACAGGGATTTGATTTTCATGGTGATCTTCAAAGACGTGTATGAACCTACAGTGTTAGTTTCAGAATCGCTGTCTCTGAGTGCTCTTCATAAGGAAACAGTTTCTGGTCGTGGCGAGGCACAGCTTCCCATGGGATCCCAACCTGGCCTGGAAACAGAGCATATGTATCTCAGGATGGCGGAGTTTGGGGACAGGATGTTATCCCATCAATATGGGACAAACCTGGAGGTGGGGTGTAGGGGTACAAACCACAAATTTCCAGGCCCCATCCACACACCTAGAATCAGCCTCCAGAAGTGGGATCAGGAACGACAGCCAGGTTTGCCACCTCTGCCCACCCGGCCATGCCCATCCCTGGTAGGTCACAGCCTGCCTGGGTTCCCTGTTGCTCTCTGTACCTGTCCTCCACCCTGTCACTGAGTTTAGCTTGGGAAGAGCCAAGATTTGAACCTGCTGTGCCTGACTGCTCAGCCTGGGTCTCCCCACAAAGGCTGGACCCACATCTGAAAGGGCTCCTGCCTTTTTCATGAGTGCAGATGTCTGAAGAGCTGTTGGCAAGGATCTTTTTGTCATCACAGATTTTCGATGAATGAAAAAGCTAACAATTATAAAAATGATATGTGACAGAAGTATAGAAGTGTCTATAATTCTGCTGTCCAAGTATAACCTAACTAGTGTATATTCCAGATTTCCCCCCATATGAATAACATGAAGATGGTTATTTTTTTAAATAAAAATGTGCTTATACTATATATGCTGTTTGGCACTTTACTTTCTTCACAGAATATACCGTAGATATTTTTCCATAAGTATCTGAAGGACTTCACTCTTAGGAGGCTGCATAGCACTCCAATGAGACCCGGCACATGCGGGTGGGCTATGGGGTTGTCTGTGAGTAGAGGCTGCTGCAGGTGGGGCTTTGCTTGGGAAGGCACGGTGGGCAGGGGGCAGTTTGGGGCAAACATGGGGTCCTGTACAGCTGCCAGGTTTCGCATTGGAAGCCTTGGTCGGGCCTGGCATGTGATGGGGATTGCAGGGCGGTGGTTGTGCAGTGGGGGTTGGGTGGACAGTATGAGCCAGCTGCCTGGCTCCTGTCCTTAGCTTGGGTAGCCACTTAGCCTCCCTGCACCCTAGTATTTCCATGGGTGAGATGGAGGATGACAGCCCACCTCTCCCAGCTGCTAGAGGTTCTAAAGACAGTGCTTGGCCTGCAGCAGTGCCAATTCAGGGCTGTGAATGGCAGACCCCTCCCTATTCTAAAGTTACCCCTTGTTCTTCCATTTACTGGGTACGTAATCCAGTTAATAGTGGCTACCGTTTTCCCAAGTGCTCCCCGCGTGCCAAGTCCTGTCCACCTCCCAAGTGTACAGTTTCCACTGTACAGATGACCAGGAAGCAGTGACAGCTCAGCTCCACCTGGATGGGTGGTAGGATCTGCCTCCAAAGCTTGTGCCCAACTGCCGTGTGGCCAGAATCTCATCTACCCTGACACCACTGGCATCTACCGTCCCTTCCACTTTACAGACAAGGAAACTAAGGCCCTAAGGCTCTCCAAACCTGCTACAAACGGATGGTAGGGCCGCTGGTTTCATACTGTGAGCTGCCCCAGAACCCACTCCCTAGTCCCTGCCTTCTCTCTGACCTCCAGGGTGGGGGTTGTCAGCCCCACAGTGTCATGTGGTCTGGGGCTTCCTGGTTTGTCTTCAGGGCCTCATTCCCTTACTTCCCTGATTTCTGCCTCACTGCAGTCCCATGTGGCCCTGAAGGTCTGGGAAGCCTCTCAGAGACAGCAGCCCATTCCGGGGCCCCGGGCTCACCCAGCTCGGTGGTGAACATCTGGCACGTCTCCGGGTTGCGGATGGTGAAGGCAACATAGGCGTCAGGAGCCCGCTGGTCCTTCTGGCAAGCAGAGAGCCTCTGCAGGAGCCCGACCAGGGAGAGGATAGTTTCTGGGCAATACAGCACATCTGTGATGAAAAACCCCAGTTTACTGACAGGGACTCCCTCTAGGATTTAGGACTCCGGAATGGAGGGCGCAGGGTTGTGCCGACCTTGGCAGCAGGGTGAGGGCCTGGAAAGCGGCACTTCTACTAGATGGAAAGAAAATTACGCAGCTAAAAAAAACCCTTAGGAGAGAAAAAAAAAAAGCGGCTGAAAGACACTGAAATAACTGGAAAATATCACTGCTGTTCCTTTAAAAAAAATCAATTCTTTGCCTATGGCCTGTTTAGAAGACACTTAAAGCAAACTTTGACTCTGCTTCAGGCTTCCTGTTCCCAGCAGCCTGCTGCTCTTTTCTCTGTGGTGTGGCCACCACCTGGGGGCATGCTGCTCAGGCTCTGCATTTCAGCCACTGTGGGCCCATGGACGTCAGGACTGTGGCCCAGGGCCAGAGGCATAGCACTATTACCAGACAGGGGACAGGGTAAGCTTGGCAGAGGACGAGGGGCCTGTTGGTGGTTGAGGCAAATGCCCCTTCTCTCAAGGACCCTGTCCGTGCACTAGTATGTGATGGGCTTATCTGTCGGAGGCTTGTCTCTGAAACATACCAGGGCATGCACCTAAGACAGAGACATGCAGGAGCCCTTCTCCTCAGGGACATGTAGACACATGGTGATGACACAGAGTGGAGGCAAGCCAATGGTGACAGAGGTGGGGGCACGCAGAGATTGTTTCCTGATTCCGACACCACTATGGTTGGACCCTAAGCCCGTGGGTGCCCATGACACACAGAGGATCAGACATGGTCTTGGGAAAATCATGCTATTCCTTGCAGCCCTGAAAAGACAAGGCTGCCATGGCCATTTCTGCCCCCGCAGACGGGCTGCTCTAGCTATTCATAGCCCCTAGCCATTCATTTAGGTTCTAGACGACAACTGAGCGGCCCGCCTCAGGCTGCTGGAGAGGGACATAAAAGTCTATCTACTGCCTGTGGCCTGGTTAACAGGTCAGGCTGGCTTGGCACCCTGGGGCCTGTTCTGTTCATCCCAGGCCTTGCTGGGAGGAGCCAGTTCACTTATCTGATGGAGCCATTACAATGGGAGTGTGCATATGGCCATTTTCTCTAACAGAAGGACTATGGCTTTAGGGCACTCACTTTGATGTTGCCCTGGAGGCCCAGAGTGACCCTACCAGAAGTCTCATCATTGCCTGCCTCTGCCCCCCACGGTGTCCACTGTCTCCTTCCCTGAGCTGAGAGCTGAGTAGAGCCACTCTCAGTGAAGCCACTCACTCCACTGGCCCGGGCTAGGTGGTACCTGCTGCGATGACAATGTCTGGCTGGAAGGCAGCGAGCTCAGAGGCTGTCACAGTGTCCCAGTCCAGCAGGGCCACTGTCACCCTGGGGCTCTCTGAATTGTGGGTATCATGTCCTTGGTGCTGCACAGGGGTGGTGGCGTCTGGCTCCAATGAGAGGCTATTGAGAAGGATGTTCCCTTGGAGCTGCTTGAGGACACGGCTGTGACAGTCACTGAAGACGTATGCTCTGGGACGGCACATCTTGCAAATGGCCAGGCCTGTGAAGCCAGCTCCACTGCCGAGCTCTAAGACAGTCCTGGGTGGGAGAAGGGGATGCGTGTCCGTAACTCTGCCGGGGTAAACCCGCCTCGGTGTCCTTTCCTGTGCCCCTTCCTGTGCCCCAAGGTCACCTGTGAGTGAAGACTGCTGGGTTCTCTATGGCCCATTCTGCGAGGTACAGTGCAGCATTCCATGTGACCAGGCCGGTGGTGCCGTGGGAAACAATGGCTGTGCTTTCAGAGAGCGTGACCGAGTCTCCAGAAGGCTGGAGGTGACAGGGAGAGAGAATTAATCCAGCCACCAGAAGGCAAGGAGCTGGCATTAAAAAGAAAAAAAAATACAAGTGGATGGTTAAACAAACTGATAAGTCCATGTCACAGAATACCACATAGCAATGAAAAAGAACAAACTACTAACACGTACACCAGCCTGGATGGACTACAAGGGCATTACACTGAGTGAAAAAAGCCAATCTCAGAAGGTCACCACTGTGTGATTCCATTTATCTAACATTCTCAAAATGACAGAATTGTGGACACAGAACAGACCAGTGGTTGCTGGGGGTCAGGCTGGTGGGGAGGGGGATGGGTATGATTATAAAGGGGTGGCCTGAGGGAGGTCTTTGTAGTGATGGAATGGTTCTGTAACTTGACTGTGGTGGTGCCTGTTTGGATATCCATGTGTGATAAGTGACGAAGAATTATGCACTGGGCAATATAGCACATCTGTAATGAACAACCCCGGGTTACTGACAGGGACTCCCTCTAGGATTTAGGACTCCAGAATGGAGGGCGCAGGGTTGTGCCAATGCTGGTGTCCTGGCTGTGAAGCTGCATGAGTGCCAGATGTCCCCACTGGGGGAAACCGGAGAAAGGGTACATGGGACCTCTCTGTACTATTTTTGCAGCTTTCTGTGAATCTATAATCATTAACAAAAAAAAGTCACAATTCTGTTATCATGAGCTATATGTGAAAAATCTTACTGTGGAGAATCTTTATGAATTCAGTATTTGGAGCTGGGGAATTCTGTGGCCTTTGGAGTTTCCTGTCACTCCCAATGCAGGTGGACGCATGTGCTCCAAGGAACATGCAGTCTTGAAACATGTTCTCCAACCTGGGCCGCTGAGAATGGCACCCACAACATGCAGTCACCCAGGGGGGTTTCCTGGCTGTCTCTGAGCTCATGAAACTCCCGTAGGGGGTTCAGGTTTCTGGAGTTTGTGAGCATTCATTTGTTCATTCATTCATCTACACGTTTTTTCCTGGGCATCTACTACGGGTGCTAGGGATTTACCTGTGACCAGATAACTTATTCCTGTTCTTATGGAACTTACATGCTAGTAGGTAATACAAACCATAATAAATAAACAAATTATTTCACACAGTTATTCAGTGCCACAAATAAAAAGGACATGATAGTGGAAGACTGGGGGGTGGGGGCGTGCAGGTCTGTTTCAGATAAATTGGTCAGGGAAAGCCTCTTTGAGGAAGTGACATGTGACCTGAGACCTGGGTGAAAAGGAGAAGTGAGGCATGTGAGGTTCTAGGGGCAGAGAATTCCAGCAGAGCAGGTGCAAAAGTCCTGAGGCAGCATTGTGGTTGGTAAGTTCAAGGAAGAAGATGATCAGGGAGCTGGAACATTGGTGGGTGGGAAGAACCAGATTGTGGAGGAAGGCAGGGGCAGGGCATGTGGGGCAACAAGGGCCACTTAAGGAATTAGGACTTGAGTTTGAGTACACAGGGAAGCCACTGGTGGGTTCTGAGCAAGTGAGGGACATGATCCGATCTGCCTCTTGAATCTGGAGGGTCCCTCTGAGGGATTTGGGGAAGATGGGTGCAGTGTAGTTTTGAGTCTTCCTGAATCCCCGCACAAGAACAGACAGAGAGTGAGACATGGACATTCACAACACAACTGGAGAGAGAAGAGGGAAGCTACGTGGCACGTGACACACGGAGGACAGAAGAATCCAGAGCCAATAGGCATTCACTGGAAATGTAGGGGCCAGCCAAGAACAGCAGCAATACCTAGTTGGGAACTTGCCTACCCCAGTCTTGGCACATATGGGGGACCCCGGGCGAGGGCTGCATGGCAACTAGAAATACTCAGAAATGTGTGATGACAACAGAAAACATCATTTCAGAAATAAAGACCATTCGAAGGAACATGAAAATGAAAACAAAACAAAAAGTAAACTCGAGAGAAGCAGGAGGTGAAAAAGTGATTTTTTTTTTAAAATCAGAAAGAAATTAAGGAAGAGATAGCTATGGGCTGAACTCTGTCCACCCAGGGCCCCCATTCATACACTGAAGTTCTAATCTCTAGCACTTCTGAATGTGACCTTATTTGGAGATGGGGTCTTTGCAAAGAGAATCAAGTTAAAATGAGGGCATTACAGTGGGCCCTAATCAAGTAGGACTATGTCCTTTTAAGAGGATGACATTAGGACACAGAGACATGACAGAGGGAAGGTGATGTGAAAAGACTCAGGGAGAGAGGCCTGGAACAGGTCCTTCCTGCACAGCCCTCAGAAGGAACCAACCCTAATAAACACTCTGGTTTGGGATTTACAGTTTCCAGAGCTGTGATATAATAATTTTCTTTTGTTTAAGCCACTCATTTTTAGGTACTTTGTTATGGAAAAAGGAATCAAAGAATAAATACTAAAAATTATATAATTCAGGAAGGATTCCTGAAAAAACAAAAAGATTTGAAATAAATATTGAAGGAGTACACACTGTACCTGAGATCACTAGCCCAGAACAATCAACTTCAAGACATTTGCTAGTAAAATTACTGGACTTGTAAGAAAAAAATCTTTTGGCCATCTAAAAGGATATGTGGCATAAATGGGGAAGGAAATTAGATTATCATCAGGCTTTTCCATAGCAATGATTTATGCCAAAGAAAATGGAGAAACATATTTAAGAGACTCAAGGAGAGAAAAATAGCACACTTTGAGCTTCATTAAGGACACAATTTGTAATGAAATGTACCTTTTCCAGGGATGGTAAGAAACCAGTTCACTAAGTTGAAAAGGAAAGATCAAGCCTGCATCTTCCTTTTCCTCTATAAGTTGTACCAGTGGGTAACTAAACAGTGGATGAAGGGCAACATCTCCTTATAAAATTTCTCCAGTTAATGAATGGAAACAAAATAATGGAATCGAAAAATCACCCTTTTAAATCAATGGGTTAATGAGTCTGAGCTCTGGGCATCCATAACCACTATCATTAAGAGCAGCAGTCCCCAACCTTTTTGGCACCAAAAAGGGACTGGTGCTCCTATGAGAGTCCAATGCCTGATGATCTGAGGTGGAGCTGAGGCGGTGATGCTAGTGCTGGGGAGCGGCTGCAAATACAGATGAAGCTTTACTAGTCTGCCCACCACTCGCCTCCTGCTGTGTGCCCTGGTTCCCAATAGACCATGGACCAGCACTGGTGTGCGGCCGGGGGATGGGGACCTGATTAAGAGGGTGAACAATAGATGTGATGTGCCTCCTAGAACGCCATACTGTGTTGTCGCCAAAGGGATCAAACAGACATGAATCTGAGTGGGCTTTTGAATCCAGACATCAATTTTTGGGAAACAGGATGGAGGAACAACTTGAACGGCACCATGTGTGTGCAACCAAAAGCCAGCCTGAGGAAATCTGTCCAGGCCAAACCACTAGGGCTGTTCAAGAGAGGCACTGCTGGGAAAAGAAAGAGCTGGCGGGTAGGGTACCTGCGGACGAAGGAAGACTTCAAGCCAGATCACTTAACGGACAAGACAAAACACGGGTGTCCAGAGGTGGACAGGGCAATGATAAAACCTGAGTGGTCATACCGAAAGGAAGGTGGTGGTTATTTTTGTAGGAAGGGAGGGCTGGGATGGGTCAGATGGGGCCTAGTAGACTGGCTGCCAAAGCTCTGTCCCTCGACTGGAGTGGTGGCTACCATGGTGGCCACTTGTAACGATTCAATAAGCTGTATATTTCTTTTGTGTGGTTTTCTGTATCTATGTATTATTTTATAGCAAAAGACTAAAAACAAACAAACATCCAAGATCTCTTTGGCTATTGGATACAGAATTGGTTTTTGTGGGGTAAGAAGCCAGAAGACTAGTCAAAAGGCTGAGACATTGGTTTAAGGTGGTTAGGACGGTGGAGGGTAGAGTAGGGGCGATTGCTGTCTTATAATACCCATCCATGCTGCGCAATTACTGTGATCTCCTAATTTAACCCCCAGCCACCTCATAAGATAGGTACTGTTCTGTGTTGAAGTGCTAAGTTTACAGATAAGGAAACTGAGGCTCAAGGAGGTTAGCTGATCTCACTTAAGACCACAGAACTGATGAGTCAGGATTTGAACTCACGGAGGCTGACTGTAGCCTGTGTTTTAACGCTGTGCAGAGGTGGCCGTTTGGCCTGTGTGGAGAGGAGGGTGCACATCTCCTACCAGTAGATAGCTCCGATGGCATTGGGTGGGCTCCTCAGCTGTCAGAACCTCCGCCAATGCCTCGTACAGCTCGTCCAAAGGCTCCGCGTGGATAGCTTCATGCTGGGGGGTGGGTGGAGCAAAAGCTTCAGCAAGAGCATTAAACTGACCCACATGAATCAAACAAAGGCCCTGCCTACTTGCTTTCACTCTGACTTCTAAAAATGGCTGGAAAATTTTCACCAAATTTGGAGGGGTGGTTTGGGATGGGTTGACTTAATATACGCCACCTGAAATAGAAACAATTCACTCAGTGGGGGCCCTAGGATATCTCAGAGACGTGTAGTTGACAGCAGCAGCAATGGGATTATGTGAGAGCTGCCATGTGACAGGGATTATGTGAGAGCTGCCATGAGAGCTCTGCCCTTGTATCATGGTGTCCTGGGCGAAGAAAACAAATGGTGCTTTTAGGTGGGCCCAGGAAAAAGCCACAAAGACAGGCACTCCACATCATGGGGTGTGGCTTCATTAGTGGGCATCCCCGTTGTGTGCCTCACGGGGGTGGGGTGGGCAGCATCATGTGGCCGCGTTTCTGCTGGTAGTGCCAGGACGACATGCTGGTGACTGCTAGATGCGCCATGTTGGTGAGAACTGCGGAGGGTGGTAACAGAGAATCCGGGAAGGTTCTGTGTGCTAAGCCTGGGCGAGGGGCGGCTCTTATGCTCAGAGGCTGACTGCATTGCGTCTGCCGCTGACCACTGAGGTATCTATCGCCTCTTTGAATTCCAGTCTAATGTGAAATCCAGCAAATTTGGGCTCATTCTTAAAATCTGTCCTGTATCAGTCAGGAAAAGAGCTACTCCAGGTAATTTACTGGGGAGAAGACAGTAGAAGAACCAGTTATAAAGGCACTGCAAGACCTAAACCTCCAATGGGGACAGTGCGGCAATCCACAGATTGGCAACAGCAGGAAACTGTCCTGTGGCTGGCAGGACAGAGAGAAGGTAGGGTTTCCAGCGCTCAGGGCTCTCTGGGAGGAATGAGAACCCGTACAGGAGATGCGGCCGCTGCCAGACCTCTGGAAGCAGAGAAGGAGAAATACCCTGGCCTCTCCTTCCCTCCTTCTCTCCACTGCCTCTCACTGGCCGAACCAGCAGGGAGCCAGTTGCCTGGTGAGCCCCCTGCCATATGGGGGTTTGCAGAGCAGGGAAAGGGCATGGGATAGATTTGAGCTCCTACAGGCAAGCAGGGGCAGAGGGCCCACTGCTGGAGAGCAGCCTAGTCCTAGATGCTGTCTGGATCCTGGGTGGACAGTGCCCACTACTGACCTTTCTGATGAGCTCCGAGAGAAAGCACCGGGCATACTTCACCGATGGTGGATGCTTCACACACAGAGGATGTTTCACGGTCTGTGACAAAGGACACGGGGGTTGCTGAAGAGACTGGGCCTTAAGTCTTCCATGAGCTTTAAGTGAATACAGGATAAACCCCCGTAACCCATTCCTTCAGCAAAGACATGTACAGACACAGGGTTCTGGCTCTAGGGGACTGTCGTGCATCTGAAAGAGTCAGTCTTAAAAATAAGCCCTTTCCTAAAGAACATTCACTACAGTAGTACAGGCTGTGGCAGGGTTTCTAACACCCATTCTGGGCAGGAACAGGAGGCATATGGACCCAAGCTAACACCCTGCTATAGATTGAATGTCTATGTCCCTTCCAAATTCATATGTTAAATCCAACCCCTATGCGATGGTATTGGAGGTGGGGCCTTTGGGAGGTGATTAGGTCATGAGGGTGGAGCCCCCATGTATGGGATTAGCTCCCTTATATGAGAGACCTTATAGAGCTCCTTTGCCCCATCCACCATATGAGAACACAGTGAGAAGATGGCCCTCTATGAACCAGGAAGTGAACCCTCACCAGACACTGAATCTGCTGGCACCTTGATCCTGGACTTCCCAGCCTCCAGAACTGTGAGAAATAAGTTCCTGTTGTTTATAAGCCACTCAGTCTATAGTATTCTGTTACAGCAGCTGGAATGGACTAAGACACACCACTTTCCAGGGAAGCCAGCATGAACTAGAGGTTGCAGTGAGGACAAGTGTGGGGTTTTCTGGCTCCATGGAAGAGGAAGGAGTCCAAATGGTGGGAACAAGGCAGATTTGGCACCTGTCATCCTGGAACTCACATCCCAGGCTAAGGAGATGGGTGAGAGCCAGACCGAGATGAATGCTGTGACGGCCAGGACAGAAGAAGACGAGGGCTCTGCCTGGAACATGGTGGGGGCAGAAAGGGACTCTCAGGGGCAGTACTTCAGTGGAAATCTACAGAAGCAGAAAGCAGGGGAGCATGATCCAGGCAGAGGGGACGGCTTGTTTAGGCTCCAAGGTGGCCACAGCCTGGCATTGGGGAAGGAAGGCAGGGAGACAGAATACATGAGAGCAGGGGCTGTGTCATGGGGCTTTTGGCTGGAGAGACTCGATTTTACCCAAGGTAACAAAATACCCACACAACCCCAGAGTGGTGGTTGCACATATACTCTCACCCATATGCACCTTAGAATAAAAAACCCACCCCTCAAAAGCAGGGGCCCATCTATATCTAGAAAAGAGACATGAGTGGGTGAGATTTGCCTTATTTTTCCCTTAAATGTAAAGAAGAAAGCCTCTAACAGCTAGTAAATGCTAGATGTTCCCACAGCTGTCAACTCTGTTTTCTCTGTGGACAGTTTAAAAAATATCCCCAATTCCCTCCTCTCAAGCAGTTCTTTGTATATTCTGATATCTTCATCTAAGAAAATAAAAGAGCCAGAGCTCTCTCAGGTGCTACCCCTCAAATGCAGAGTCTTTTAAAGGATACAACTGCACCCACTGTGCTTGTCATGTCCTCAAGGGCAGGTAGGGAGGCTGGTGATGTGCCCCAGTGATTCTGTGATTCTTACCTTCTGCAAAATATCCAGCAGCAGCTCAGAACCCGAGTCTCTTAATTTCTCTTCTAGGCTCTATTCAGAGACAGAGGGGAAGAGAGAAAAATCTCAAGGGCATTTTCATAGGAACATTAAACATGCAATAGGACATGTTGGCAAAGCACTAAGTGATCTCTCCCCAGGGACCTGGGCCAATTGGAAGCGTTGGAAGCAGAAGGCACGAGCGGCTAAAAGCCTGACCTTGACAAGTCCCAGGTTACACCTGGATGAGTTGGAGAAAGAATGTGAGGAGACAGACTCTTGGCTTGCATTAGCCCTGCTGCTTAGCCTCACCTGGGTCACAGATCAGCTCTGTAGCGTAACTGGTCAGCCAGAAATTAGTTAGCCACAACATCAGGACCTGATGGGTTTGCCTTGGACTTGACATCTGAGTTAAAATGGACATATAGAATGTGCAGCTCCCAGGCCCGCTATATTGTTCTCCTATAGGGGACTCCAGCTTGGCATTGAGCTCAGGCTCCAGACACAGGTAGATTGCTGTGCTGTGACATGGGGCAAATAACTCCATTTCTGCAGAGCAACCTGTCATGCCTTAAAAGGACTACTGGCCTGGCTTTAGCCTCTCTATCCTCATCTGCCATCTCCCCCGTCCTATCTCTGCTTATTCCATTCCAGCCACACTGGCTTCCTTGCAGCAGCTTGATCTCAGTGGCAGAGCCTTTCTCCAAAGACGTCCCATGGCTGGCTGCTTTATTATTCAGGTTCTGGCTCAAACGTCCCCTCTTTCAGGAGGCCTTCCCTGACTTTATAGCCACTGTCATCCCTGGTGTTTTCTCGCTTATTTATATACTTGTTTATTCTCTGGCTTTCCCATCTGAGCAGGGCCTCAACTGTATACTGCTGATCCTGATGCCTTGCTCATGGAAAGCATTCAGCAAATATCTGGTGATGGAATAAAAATACTAGCTAATACTTACATTCACTTACCATGAGACAGGCACTGCCTCAGGTGCTTCATATTCATGTACTCCTAACAACAGCTCTATGAGGTAAGCATCATTATATCCCGTTTTACTACTAAGAAAACTAAGGCACAGAGAGGTGCAGCCACTTGTCCAAGGTCACACATCTTGTATAAGATTGGGCCAGGATTCCAAGCAAGCAGGCTGTCCCCCAGGTCTGGGCTCGCCACTGCTGTGCTCTTACTTCTTTTCTAGTCAAACAACCTTTGTGGTCAAACACAATGACAGTTATAGTACCCACCACATGGGTGTTGTGGTTCAGCCTAAGTACACACTAACATGGGCCTGGTCCAGAGTAAGCACTCATTTCATGTGAACAATTCTAGTCAGTATTGAATTGGGACCGATCGAGGCTGTTGAGGTTTAAATTTGGGGTTAAAAAAGTACATATTCCTTTCTGACCAGAAATGAGCTCTTAGAATGCTAAATGGTTTACGTTAATGAAATACAAATGACTAACCACCACCCCTTAAGATGGGGCAGACTGGAGGAGGAATACATACCCAATATGAGTCATTCCAGTGACCTTACTGCACACGAATTATAAAGGAGGCAGTGTCATTAGGGCTCCTGCCTTGGCAGAAGGAAGCTACTGCCACTCTTTGCGATAATGGCAGGTTCCCAGGGCAGGGGAGGTGAGATCTTTCATCCCTTTTCTGGTCAGCTTTGTACCTCCCTATCTCTTCTATCAGAGGTTTAAGAGCCTCAAGCTGACTCAGACAATTTTGTCCAAAGCTGATGACACAGATGAGAAAACCCAGGTGTGTGCGTGTGTGACCTGGTCACTGCGCTCATTGCAACGTGGTCTTCTGCTGTCCTGAGGACGTTGACTGTTTACATAGGCAATGGCAGCTGTTACTCAATGGCCAGGATAATGAACGACTAAAAAACAAAGTCATAAAATTATCGTGAACTGTCCTAAAAACTAGAGTGAAAAGAGATTTGGGAGGAAACCCTGCATTCCTTCAATTCGCAGGACTCAAGGCAGTTCAGGGAGGTAAGGGGCCAGAAGAGGGAGCTGATGGCCGGGTGCAGGGTGGGCCTCCCAAGGACGCGCAGGTACATCTCCTGCTCCCCACTGCCAGTCCTCGCGGTCCTTGGCGCACCCGGCGGACGAGGACCTCAGGTCCTGCCGCGGCACCAAGGGAGTTGAGGCCGTCGCGTGGCGGAGGGGGCGGATTTGGTAGCCAAGGCCTCGACCGTCCCCAGCCTCCCCAGCCCGCCCTTCGCGCGCCCCACCACACACCTGCCAGGGAAAGGAACGCAGCCCGCGCGTCGCCAGGAAGCGGCGCTCGAAACTCCGCAGCAGGCGCGCGGAATCCACGTTCTCCTCGCGCGCCATGGCTGGGCGGGGCCGCGGCGTTGCCCGGGATACGAGACGGAAGCGGGGCGGTGCCCAGAGGAGGCGGGGCTTGAGGCCGGTCAGGGGGCGGGGCTAGAGGCGTGTCCGAGGGGTGCGCGGATGGGGGCGGGGCCACGGCATCGGCGGGGCGGAGTCTGGGTTTGGCGCCAGAATTGGGCTGCGTTGAGTAGTGAGCCCTCCTTGGGAGCGTCCCGTGAGGCTAAGGGCCAGGTAACGGTTCTCGCTGTTCCTTCACCTTTATGAGGGTCTTTTTGTCAGGGACTGCCTCTGCGGCCTTATCTTAGCCCTCTGCGCGTCAGCGCCACCCCTCTGGGACTGGGCAGGTGGGATCCTGACCGCCCTCACGGCCAGAGCTGTTGTCGGAGTGCCTCCTCAGGCCCAGTGACCGTGGACTCAGGCCATGGCCGCCCTTTCTCTCTTTGGAACGAGGCATTCGGGTCAAGGTGTTGGTTCCCAAACTGGACAGTACACTGAGAGTCAGGAGAAACCGTAGAGAAGCAGGCCACTCCACATGGGTAGGTGGCAGGATTAACGAGGGAACTTTGGAGGCTTGTCTTGGGCGCCTCAAGACGAGTGGATCTGTTCACTACCCGCCAGAATCTTAAAAGTGTCTGCAGAGCCCTTAACTAGGTTCAGCCATGTACCCAGTCCAGGTGGTCTCAACACCACAATGCTCTTAAGGCTGCTTCTAGAAACATCTCTCGCTGTGGGAATGGGGGCAGGGGCGGGAATGGGGAAGAGCCCCCAGTTGCCCGGGATCAGCTCGCTGGTCAACTGGTGGTCACATCCTTTTGATGACCTCTAACAGAAGGCAAGAGCTCTGGCTCCTGCAGCCTTTGGGTCTATCCCTAATCTATGGGGACTTTTATTCACCAAATACTTAGTAAGCACCTGCTGTGTGTTTAACACTGTCAGGCATTAGGGATGGAACAGTGAGAAAAACCAAGAGTGGTCTCTGCCCTCCAGGAGATCAGGGTCTCCTGGGGGAAGGAGACATTGAACTAATTATCACACAGATAAATGGAGAAGGATGATGACATTATATGCCCTGCAGGAGAGCACATGGAGCTATATGAGTGGGAGTTCTCACTTTGCAGGCATAAGGAAAAAAGTATCTGAAATAAGAGTAAGAGGGCTCCTGGGGTTTGTGGGGTGGTACAGACATGGAGATGGGGAGGAAAAGAAAAAATAATTATTTCTTGTCGACATTATTATGTCTTGAGTGAAAGGCAGGGCAGACAGTCCACAACCTACCAGGGCTGTCTCTGGAGTTTGAACTGTATTCAAAGTCTAACATGGTTACCTTCACAAATCTCTCATAAAACTACATTTAGAAGCGTCTTGAGAGCTAATTTGTTAAATATACTTGCAGAAGGTAGATGAGAGGACAGATTAAATCTTATTACCCCTTTTCGATGAGAAACACTGGAGCCCTGCTCAGCTATGAGAACAAGAGAGGAAAATTAATTCTTGTTGAATGCATTTATTCTCTCATATCTGTTGTGCTTCTTCCCCAACCAAGTGAGTGCAGGATCTGACACAAAAACTGTCCATTTTGTATTCCCTCGACACTGTTGATTTAAATAAAGAAGGTGCTCTGTGGTTACTGCTGTGTTTTTACATAGAGTCGATGGTTTCTGGGTCTGAGATATTGCATAAATCCTTAGTCACAGAGTCCTGAGATAGAGTCACCTGTGATAGGACAATGAGTCTTAACTCTAGTCTGTGTCTTGGTCCTAAAGGAATGATGCTTCAGAGCTGGATCCAGCACATTAGTTCACTTTTGCTGTTTTGATCAGCTCTCTGCCTGCAGTAGACAGTGAAATCCAATGGGGATGGGTCAGTTAAACACTTAGATACAAGGCTTATTCTATGAACACATAATAGCTATTAATTACATTTCCTCCAAGGAGCAAAAGGGCATGTACGGTCAATGCCGTAGTAATACTGTATGATATTATACTAAGATATTAATAAACCAGCCTTTCCTGATGACTTAGGTGGGCAGCAGGTTGGGGAAGGACTCTGAGTGGGCCACAGCATTGATCTGTACACAGGAGAAAACTTTATCTTCATGTATGGGCTCTCAGGAGGGACAATGGTTATAAGGTCATACATGTCAGATATGAATCTGAAGGGGTTTTTAATGTCCCATGGACCTCACAGTAGTGGTGTGTTCAGGTGGAAATGAAGAGTAAGACTGCTGTTTAACATACCGAGTAAAAATTCCGGGTGGTATTGATATGGAGCGAAGCATTAGGACATGTCCCAGTGGCTCAGTGGCAAGAGGTGATATGTATGTGCACATGCTATATTAAAGGGCCAACTTCTGGATTTGAGGCTAATAATAACAATAATAATAACCTAATGTATTTTAACTGTATAGAATGGTTGCTTTTTAGAAATTACTCCATGGGCATGGCATTTTAGTCAGTATATTAAAATTTTTCCTGTATCTTTCCTATGGCTAATGGTTTCTGTAAGAAAAGACCAATGATTTCTCTCTAAAATGTTGCTTCAGGGTGCAGAGGCCTTTATAAGTCATGTTTTCAACTCACAGGAAAATTTTATAGTTCAAATCTAGATTACATTAAATGTGGGCTTGGTAATGGAGTTAAAGTTAAATAAAGTTCCAACTTTCCTTAGTTTGTAGTGTTCAGGAGGTCCCTGTGCTATATTAAAGTAGAAGAATGGTCAGGATTGGGTGTAATAAGGAACATATAAGGATAAACTATTGCGATGTAGAGAGGGGTGCATCAGGCTCATATAATGCTTCGGTTGGTGGCAGAACCAATATTATGGGTTGGATTATGTCCCTCAAAAATATATGTTGAAAACCCTAATCTTTGGTACCTAGGAATGTGACCTTACTTAAAAATAGGGTCTTTGCAGATATAATTAAGATGAGGTCATACTGGATTACAGAAGCCCCTAAATTCCATGACTGGTATCCTTAGATGACCACGTGAAAGCAGAGACACAGGGAGAAGACAGCTGTGTGACAGTGGAAGCAGAGGTTGGAGAAAGAACTCCAAGGATTGCTGGTAACCTCCAGAAGCTAGAAGAGGCAAGGAAGGATCCTCCCCTACAGGTTTCAGAGAGACTATGGCCCTACTGACTTCTTGATTTTGGACTTCCAGACTCCAGTCTGTGAGACAATACATTTCCGTTGTTTTTAAGCCACCTAGTTTGTGGTACTTTGTTATGGCAGCCTTAGAAAACTAATACAACCAGAGCATAATTTTGGGGGTCCAACGCAAAATGAAAATGCAGGGGCCTTGTTAAAAAATCAAGAATTTCGAGACCATGACAGAAGATTATTAAACCAAGCTGGGGGCTCTTCTGAGCTCTGGGCCCTGTGTTTGCAACTTTCCAGTTTGCAAGCCTGTGAAGCTGGCTCTGGTTGCTGGGTTCTTAAAGTGCTAGATCCCACTTTGGCATGCAGAAAGTTGTTGAAATGGATTATTACAATGTGCACCAATTAACCATAGGAAACCCAAAGCCACTCACTTCTTTTTTTCGATGAATGGCTGTGTATGTCACACTAGCGACAAACAGAATGGCAAGAACTCCTATGAGAATCCCGAGACCTATCACTGTTTTTAGGAGAGCAGATGACCTCTGCATTTCTGTTTCTGTTTAAAAAAATTGTCCTATTATTAAGAGCCTGTTCCAGCTGCTCTGGGTCCCTGGCAAGTTTCCCATGCAGGCGCTAGTGAATATTAATTATGGAAATGAAATGTACATTTAACCCAAGAAAGTGCTCACTGTAGTGAAATCTCGAAGGGCAAGTCGTTGAAAGCCGATTTACTAAACGACCTATTTGCCAAATGACCCATCTGCCAAATGACCAATTTGCTAAAAGCCAATTCCCTGAAAATCAGTTAGTAGGATGTCCAGCTTATCAATCAGTAACTGACAGTCAAACACACCTTACCCCAGGCTCCTGACGTGCTCTGGGACAGGAGTAGGGCCCATTAGTTGTTGTAAAACTTTAAAACTTAAAAAAATATAATCTGGTGAATTGATCATTCTTAGTTTTCTGCAAAATGGCCTGCTTCTTCTAAGTTCACAGGAAGATTGTGAGCAGTGGCTTGGAAGAAGGGAAAAGAGTGCAGGAAGCTTCTTTGTACTTAGTTTTAATTGAGTGTGGTTGCTCTAGCATGTGATGAGATCATTGGGCATTATCCATGTCTCTCCTGGCAGAAGAAAAGCTGGCCAGTGTTCGCAAACAATGGAATTCCCAGAGATGATCTCTTTCTTACTTTATATTGCCCAGATTTAAGATTTTGAAATCTTAATAATTAGCAACCTCATTTATGGGAACCCCTGCCCCTTTTTTTTTCTGCAATGAGTGGAATGGTAAGGCTTTGTTGTTCCCCTATGAGCTGCTTTTTTTTCTAGGCACCAGCATGCACAGAGTTGATGAAGGAAGGCTGATTTTCCTTATCTACAAGGGACATCTGGGGGCAGACTGCACAAGACTTCTGAGGATCAGAAGGATTATTGTCTGACTTCCTTTATGGAGAGCCTTCCCTTTGCCCCTGAGGCACTATATAAAATGTCACCAGCACTTCTAGGGTTTCCCTACTTCCTGCTGTCTTTAGAGCTGCTGATATCTTGTTCTGGGGGCACTGAAGTTGCTGGGAAACAAGATTATTCTGCTTGATTCCACCTCCCCCACCGGGAGACTCCATTATGAATCCTCTGTATCTCATGACAGAACAGAACACACCACCAATTTCCTGGTGGTTGCTTTTGTATTTCACCTGGCTGCTGGTCATAAGAGTCCACAAGCATTTCCTGGGTGACTGCCAGGGAGTCGGTGTGGGGTTCGGGGGTAATCTCCAGGAGCTTACACATGAGTGGGTAGATGTGGATGCTGTCAAAAGGCTTAGCCAGGTGATTTTTCTTGAAATCTGGGCTGAAAGCTCTGACTATGGTCTTCGTGTCCATGTGGACGTTATCAAAGCCATGATCTCCTTTGTTGAAATATATTATAATTTACTGAAAAATAATAATAACAAAAGCCATTTTAGATTCTACTCTGCAGAAAACTGCCCCTTGGTTAATATAATGCTTGTTGGATCCATGAAATCTTTGAAAATTTAAATGACCAGGAAAGGCACTGCTCCCTGGGGTGGCAGAGAGAAAAGCAAGGGATGAAAGATCTTTAAGAGGAAGTAAAGAAAGCTTACCCATTAGAAACAGCAAGAAGATAATAATAACAATACTCAATAACAATAAGCTCAAACATCAAGCACTTATTACATACTGTGAATTGTTCTGAATGCTTTATAAATAGATGTTAACTCCTTTTACCCTTATAACTGCCCAGCGAGAGCACTGTTATCATCATCTCCATTTTGTGGATATGAAAACTGAGGAACCTGTCTTGAGTCATGTAGTAGCAAGTGTTGGAGCAGGTATCTGAACCCAGACTTTCTGGTTCTAGAGCCACTGTTTCTCATGGCAAGTGTGTGTGTGTGTATATAAAAATTTTTTTTGGTGGGGGGAGGTTTGGAGAGGAGGGAGTAAGGACTGTAGGTAATTGCTTAATCAATGATGCCAGGTAGGTTTTTGTCTGTGTCTTTTTTCAAATGACTAAGTAACACCCTTCATAGCACTTTATATTTTCTGAGGACCAACAGATATTCTAGCATGAAAGAAGAGTGATGCTCTGTACTTTGGAAAGTTGGTCTCATATTTGGCCTGGCTAAAGAAACTAGTCCAATGGCCTTCAAAGCCATGGGGCAGCTCATCAAGACCAAGTACCCAAGTGATGGCCTTATATGGTTTGCAAGCTCCTTAGTCCCTGAAGAGAGAAGGGTAGCATCCACTCTACTTTGCACCTCAAGGCAAGCAGATGGGAATCTGAGGCATGTACTCAGTGAGATTTGCTGAGACCCAAAGGATTTTCTGTCTCATTGTCAGTTTGCTGGAAGATTAAATTGATCACAGCCTCCTATCCCCTCAAACTATCTGATTGGTTACGTTGGAAATGTGTTTATCATTCAATGCCTTCACATTACTCTCAACCTGTTACATCATGAATCAGGTTTACAAAGAGGCCACTGACTGTGGAATCTTTCCTTTTCGAGAGCTTAGTTTTGGGCACACATCCTCAGTATTCTGAGCCACTTGAGGGATTACAAAGTATAAATCATTGCATTTACTATGATTGTTTCCATCAACATTAGACAATAGCTTCATGAGTTTTCCCATACCTCTTATACTCTGGACTTATAGCAAGAGAGTATATAGATCACAAACATAATTATAATGTTTGGTTCCTGTCCATAGCCTTAGACAGGAGTTCTTCAAGCTATATCTGGGATGGTCTTCTGTCATGTGATGTTTAAGCATCGCCTTCATCTTTGTTCTGCCGTGAATTACAGTTTGGTAGTTAACAAAAACCACACTACTTCGCTTATGTCTGGCAATTAGCATTGACTTTAGTATTTTCTTCTTTAGACTAGTCTTTTTAATGACAGCTTGGTTAAACTATAATTCATATACTATACGATCTACCCATTTCAAATGTACAGTTCAGTAATTTTTAGTATAATCACAAAGTGATACAACTATCACCACAATCAATTTTAGAACATTTCCATCATCCCCAAAAGAAACCCTGTAGCTTTCAGCAGTCACACCCCATTTGCCCCCAACTCTTCCCCACCCTCAGTCCTAGACAACCACCAATCTATGTTCTGTATCTATAGATTTGCCTATTCTAGACTTTTCATTTAGATGGAAGCATACAATATGTGGTCTTTTCTATTTAACTTCTTTCACTGGGTATAATGTTCTCGAGATTCATTCAAGTTGTAGCATGTATCACTTCTTCATTCCTTTTAATGGCTACATAATATTCCACTGTACCGATATACCTACCATAGTTGTTTATCTGTCAGTTGATAAAAATTTGGGTTCTTTCTGCTTTTTGGTTATTATGAATAATACTGTTATGAGCATTTGTGTATAAGTTTTTGTGTTAACAGGATTGCTTTTTTTTTTTCTTTGATATGTGTGAAGGGGAACCAGCAGGTGCTTTGCGGTGTAGCATGTGTGTCTGGCGTGTGTGCATGTGTGTGTGCGTGCATGAATCTCCTGGTGATCTGTGCATAATAATCAAGCATGCAAGCTTGGGTTCGGACCTCAGCTTTTTGACACTTCTAATGTCAAATCACTTCTCTCTAGCTCTGATTTTTTTCTTGTTACAATGGGAAAGATAAGAGCATCTATTTTTAGGGTTGTTGGGAAGACAAAAATAAAATAACTCATGTTAAGTTTTTAGCACAGCACTGGGCCTGGTCAGGGATGTTTGTCATTGTTATTGCATAATGGTAATGTGGGGAAGGGGAGGTTCAGGGAGATGGGGAACACTTAGAAAACAATGGGTTACAACTCATTGTGTGTGCACTTATGTTTTAATGTTTTTCAGAATTGTCCTTCCCTAGTGGCTGGCTCCCAGATCCAAAATTACTGTATTCATTTTAGAATCAACCCACCCCATTGATGTTATAACCAGAGTTGGCATACATCAGGATTGACAGGACCTGCTTGTGCTTAGCAAAATGGAAGCATTTTGGAAATTCCTCCTTGTAGACGTTGAGGTGTGGGTCTGCATTCTTCAGCGCCTGGCAAAGGGCTTTCTCTTGCCCCAGTTTGAGCAGGAGCATCCCAAAGCCTTTGTAGTCCATGATATTAAACTTGACTAAGTCCCTGAACCTGATGTAGTTGGTCAAGATGGTCTCAGTGACATTGGGCTTCTTCTTTACTCTGGTCATGCCATGGTCTGATGTGATGATGACACTGAGGTGCTTAGTCAAGCTGTGCCTCTCAGTGGGTTCTACCAGGTACCCAATGGTTCTGTCAATTTGCTGGATAATCACTCTTCTGTTTTCCATCTTGGGCCCAAATTGGTGTCCATATTTGGCTTTCTGGCTTTCCATAGTACAGGGTCATGAAGTCAGTCTTCCTTAGTGAGCCAGTTCACGACAGTATCAATGTTCTCCCTCCACTCTGTCTTGTTGCTGTCTAGGGGAGTGTAAGACTCCACCAGGGACCTCTGGACAGCTTCACCTTTATATTTAGCACCTCCTCTGGGATAGTAGAATGACACCATCTTCCTCCCCTGCAAGCACAAGAAGAAAATTCCATAAGAGAGATTTCTCATAATAAGCAAAGACCAACTTACTTACATCCCTGCCCTTGTTGAGAGGCTGAGAAAACACATGGACTTTAGAGTCAGATGGGGTTGGATTTCATTCCCGGCTTCGCCAGGATCTCATCAAATCTAAAATACTGTTTGTTGTGAGATGCGCCATATTTTATGCACTAATAGGAAGGAAAATGTTGCCAATTAAATCACGACACTACAGTTATTGGAAGAAGTACTCTAACTTCAGAGATGGCAAAATGAAAAAAAAAAAATAAGTTCCTTAGAATGGAGAGAAAATGATACTTTCTAAGTTGGTGATGGTGGGTAAGTTAATTTCATATGCTTCAGTGTTTTTACATGTAAAATGACAAAAAGTTGTGATTTTTTGTGAGGATTGAGCCAGATCACTTTAACATGTTGGGCATCATGTTTCAGCACGTAGTAGGTACTCTTTGCCTCCAGTTAGAATAAACCACCACAATTCTTCCCTAGTTTGTGTAGTGGACTGTTAATATGTTTGCCTGCCCAGCACCCACTTCCCTGTCTGCTGGTTCAGAGCCCCCTGACTTTCCCTGGAGACTCTCCTCTCTGCCCTTGTTCCATGCCAGGTTTGGAATGTGTTGGCTCCACATCAGTCTCCAAAAGTGGGATGTGGCTCTAGCCTGGTCACAGAGGACACTGCATCCTCTGGCCATTGTAATTGGTTCAGCCTTGAGCTCATGTCCCAGTCAAAGCCAATGAGGTGTGATTGGGACTTCCCACGGGGCTGTTGGAGAGCAGAGAATCTGCCCTACTGGTTCCCATATCTAAAGCTTATAAAATTTGGGGGTGTTTGTAAGAAGGGGAAACTGCCATCTTATTTCCAGATATCTGCTCAACCACTGGCCTGATAACCTACTCAGAGGCCGAACAATGTGGCAGTTCAAAGTGTGCTCTGATACTGGATTGCCTGGTTATTGCCTTTCTCCACCACTTGGATGCATGTTACTCAAATGCTCTCTACCTCAGTTTCCTCATGAGGTTAGCTTTTATTTTTCCTGGAGAGAGAGAGACAGTGGGCAAGGCAGCATGGTCAGGTGAAGAAAGGGCAATTTTGTTTCCTGCAGGGTACTGAAGGGGAATCTGGAATGTGCCTGTAGACCCCAGGGTTGGGGTCTGTAGAGGGAAGATGAAACTGTGGGCTCCGGTAATGGCAGACATAGCCGCAGCATGGAGCATTGGATTCCTTATGTTAGAGGAATTGGGTAGGTCAGCTATGAAATGTAGCTGAGTCTTGCAAGGCCCCAGCGGGGCCTGCAGTTGCTGCTTGACACTAAGACCCTTGTCATTGGGGCCTGGTGACCTTCACTCCTCTATGTTAGGCCATGGGCAACTAGGCAGGGCAGCAAATTACAACCAACAGGATAAGGGTCACAGCTTCCCCGCAATCTGTCATTGCGGGAGCTGACATCTCTTCTATCACCTTGTCTCCAGAGGGTAAACCAGGGAAGGGTGTGTGTGTGTGTGTCGGAGAGTAGATCATAGGCCATGCTCCTTCCTTCAGGTTGCTGAGGCCACCCGGGGAGGAGAACTTTGACTTGGTTACAAGATGAAGGTTTTACCATAAGCAGAACTGAATCTTCAGGAGTGGGGCTGTTGTAACAACAAGTGACTACAAAGTTGTGAAAATATTCTCAAGTGATCTGCTCCCCAGCAGAAAGGTGATTTTGGGCAAACCTTAGTAAAATTGTTAGGAAAAGAAAATAATTTCCTGTATGCTCACCAATGAGTTAACAAGATGGACACATCTCACTAAACAGATCCTGTTTTTGTAAAGCAGGTCCTTAACCAGGAAGGGGTACACAGTAGGTACTCAACAGATTTTTGGTTCAATGAATGAATGGCCTGCTTACTTGGGGAGCAAGTACTTTCCTTGGTCTCAGCTAATCTTTCACCTTTGAGGGTTATTCTGTGATATTTCCTGTATCTTCCAAGATTTGGATGTTCTATAAAACACTCTAAAGTTCACTAGCTTCAGTAGAACTAAAGGATGGTGGTAGTATGACTGCATTGATTTGGTATGGAGAATAAATGACTGGGAAGAATTTTGGGATAATATCCCCTGGGTTGTTGCAATTTGGTTAACAAATGAGTGGAAAACTATAATCAAAAGTAATGCCAGATCTGCCCATGTATGTTTGAGAGAGAGAAATAGGAAAGCAATTTGGAAGTTATAGGGGATGATATTGGTTCCCCATCCAGATCTCCTTACTTGGCTAATGCGCGCATACCCAATTCTGATGGTGATGGTGTCTGCTAATGTCTCACAGCTGCCCTATGTTCTGGAAAATTACCCTCACCCAAGCGGCTAAGTCCTGCTTTACCTAGGAAGGTGTTCCATACTATTCCTCCATACCCAGCTGACCGTGGCCAGTGATTGACTGATGGAGGACAAAAACCAGCTCCCTGCCTCAGGGTGGGATAACATCGGGGTGCAATTCATGCTCCAGAGTTCCCCATGGGGTGAGGCTGAAGCTGGTCTCCACCTGGGACCACATCAGTGTCAAGCAGCAACCCTCTGTCCTGTTAGGTTTCCTCACTCTCATCTTTTGAGAGCTCTCCTTTAATGTATTACGAGCACTGAATTCCTGCCTCAGGCTCTGCTTTCAGGAACTTGACCTCAGACAAAAGTCTTAATTAATGCTAAAGACTTTGCAAGGCTAAAGGAGCTCTGCTATCCATAGCTATAGGTGAAATACTGTCCCTTCTGCATGCCAGTATTCATTTTCTACTAGGTGATCAGTTTTATTTTCTCTAAAGTGTTTTCCTCAATCTGAAATTATCTTAATTTGTTCACTTATTTGCCATCTATTTCTCTCCTTTAGAATGTAAGCTCAAGGAGATCACAGGCCATGTCGATCTTTTCCTGGGACCTAGAACAGGCTTGACTCACAGTAAGTGCTAACTGTTGATTAAATGTATGTTAAATGAATGCATGAGTCATATTTCCTTTTGTGGGTACAAAAGCCATCCTGTTCTCACTCCTGATTAACTTATGGAAATAGTTACAGAAACATTTTCTCTTTTGGATTCTAGCATCTTATTTGTTATCTCCACAGGTAACACATTTTCCTTTCTGATAATAGAATTTCTATGGTTGCTTTAACTTCCAAATCCTCTAATATTTATTTATTGCATTTCTGATTGGCAATCGACACAATTCTGTTTTCAGCGACGGTACTTTGTTTAACTTACATATAAATTGACTTTGCTCTGAAGAATGGAATTGACTGGAAGGATGACACTTCTAACATTTTGCAGAACATAGTTTGACTGGCTATTTTATTATTTAGAATAAGCTGACATTGGTATTCTGAGGAACTTAGGTAGCTTTGCATATCCAGTTGAGTTCTTGATGTTTGCATGTTAAATTTCAGATGTCCCCAATTTAAAATTGTTTTCTTAGGCTGTTTTCTCAGAACATACTTTTAAAGATATCTCAAGCTGTAGTTTTAGGAAACTATGATTTTTCTCAGTTGGTCCCATGCGAATTTTAAGAGTTGTGCTGCTTTATGAAATTAGCTCCAGAAAGAATGTGTGTGAGCATGCGTGTACACACACACACACACACACACACACACACACACACACACACACGACTTTGTTTATTTGGGACACATGATAATCAAAAGTGCTATTTTCAACAAATACTTCTGAGAAGTAATCTGAGCATTTAATTGGATGCAAAAGAGTTGGTATTTACTATTCTACCCCTTTAATTAGCATAATCAGTGTTTCCAGTAGCCATAGCAATTGGAAAATCGCTAGTTTTATTAGGTTCATTATTCTCCCTTAGTGTAGTGTTGCATCAATGTGACTATTACTCTTAAGTTGCTTCTTTAAAACAAGAGTTGGTACTTCCTACAGGTAAATCCTGACTATTGAGTTTTGTTCAGAGTCCACCAAACTCTTCAGAACCAATAATTAGAGGAAAGGTTTCAGTTTAATTTTGCATTTTGTCTTGTCTGTTCCTTTAGGTGACAGAATTAATTTCACAAGGCGTACATTTTAGGAAGGCCCATGAATGGTTCATCAGGTTGGGAGTATGTGTGGGTTATAGAAAGGAATTAGTTATTCATTCTAGGGAATGATTGAGTGGAAAGAGATGTACTCCATGCATTTGAAATTCAGAAGTCAGAGTTGGTTCTGGGTGTTTTCATTGCTTTGCTGTGCTTGGGAGGAGTCACTGAGCAGAAGGCAGTTAGCTGTCCAAGGTTCTGTTTTCTTCCCCCTCACACCCTTTTTGGAGGTCAGATTATTATTCTTAGAGCCTTTATGATGTATAATAAAGACACAGTTTGGGCCAATATTGGGATGCATTATCTTGCTATTAATGCTCTTCTAGGCAGATGCTGGCACCATTTTGCTCACAGCTCTTCCAAGTTTGGATGCTAGACCTGGCTTACAATGAGAATGATAGCTGTTCTCCCACCCTCTCCCCAAATCCCTTCCTGGTAGTCACCTATCATGGTCCTGTCACAGATTCTTGAAGATCTCACTCAGATCACCCTCTGCCATTTCCTCTTTAATACTCTCTATAGCTTCTCTGGAGACAGGTGAAGCATACCTCTAGGTTTTATGGTTTTCCTGGGTCTTACAGTCATGGTTACTTGCCTTTAATAAAATTAGGACTTCTGAACTTAGAGAAATACCTCAGCCATTGATTATGTTCAGTTATTGGAAGTACTCATTGAAAATTTGAGCCCGTTCTAAATGGAGCCTCTTGGTTTATACCCTGACTATTAGTGAAGTCCTACTGGAATGTGGATATGCTTGTGGTCTGTGAATCACGGACACAAAGGCAGTCAGGAATCCCATCTTTTAGGCATCATCCACCAAGGCTTGTCAATTCTCGTGTATCTTGGTGGATTCTGGCAGCATTAGTGTCACTGAAGGAAAACATTTTAGTCATAGAAAAGGTTCATGCATCAATTTCTACAAAGCTTACCTGGAAGAAACTTGGGAGAAGGATGGATTTTCCCAGAGCTGGATACGGGGCAGACCACCCTCCTACAGTCTTTCACGGCAATGCAGATGTATGGCCCTGAATGGCATATGGGGCCAGCTGGAGTGCTGTTCCTGGGGTGTTGGCCTGGGGCTGGAGGTTTACTTTGATTACAGCAGCTTTTCTGCCAGCCCCTCAGGGAGCTGGCCACTGGCTCTGTCCCGCAGCAGGAGCTGCCAGTGGCTGAATGGGATACACCAATTTGACGTTCACCTGCTAAATGAGCGGTGTGTTGTCAGTCGCCTGGCCCTATACCAGATCCTCTTTTTGCACAACCACTTATGAATTCAGCAAAGAAGAAAAACATTCTGATTATGAATTGAGCAGAAGGAAACAATGTCCTGCAAATAAATGGCAATGAGACAGAACCATGAATAAGAAAAACGATAAGAAAGCAGAATGCTACCAGAGGCCTCGTGCCAGTGAACAAACATCATGGCAAAAGACTAGAGAGGCCCTGGATTTTGAATAGTGAATAAGGAAGATTAGCTAGACCTCTCCAGCAACTAGGCAACTAGAAGACTCACTATGAAATCTATTGCTAAATGTGTTGGCTACAGAGATAATATATCATGGTTAAGAGTTAAGAGTTGCTGAGTCCAGAGTATTTAAGATTCAGCTCTGCCTTACACTAGCTTTGTGACTTTGAGAAGTTATGGTGCTGCTCTGTGCCTCAGTTTACTCATCTGTTAAATGGGCATAATTATAGCACCCATCTTAGAATTGTTATACATTAATATGTGTAAAACACTTAAATCAGTGCCTGGCTCATAGTAAGTGTTATAAGTGTTATTTTTGTGGGAGGACAGAATTTATTTGCATAGTCTATGCCTTAAAGCTTAAAAACATGACAGAGAGGAAGGGATCTAGGGCTTAACAGGGAAAAAATGAACCTGAGGTAGGATAGGATCATTGCCAACCCTCCGTATTTTTCTAGAGCTGCATCGTCCATTATGGTAGTTCCTAACCATGTGTGGTATTTAAATTTAAATTGAAACTAATTAAAGTTAAATATAATTACAATTCAGTTCCTCAGGCTCACTAGCCATATTTCAAGGGCTCAATAACTGCCTGTAGTTAGTGACTTCCATATTGGACAGTGCACAGTTGAACTTGTCCCTCATCACAGAATGTTCCACTGGATAGTTCTGGCATAGAGCTGTAGTGACCAGCTGAAGAAGTGCTAAAATGATTCCGCCTCCATTCATAAGCATGACTAATAGTTTTTGAGCATTTAGTTCTAAGCATCTTACAGGCAATATCTCAGTTAATCCTCCCAATGACCTATGACGCAGGGACTCTGACAATCTTCATTTTACGAATGGGGCAACTCAAGCACAGAGAGGAAGTCATTGCCCAAGGTCATATAGCTGGAGAAGGGCAGGGTGGGCCAAGCTCCTGCTTCAGGAGTGTGAGTATACAGCCTGAGGTTCTGAGCTGCTGGATTACACCACCTTGCAATGTGACATGCATGGAGTGGGCTTGGAGCACAGAGATGAAGTGCCAGGATAGCTTAGGAGCAAAGGCTGATGTCTCGGGGAAGAAGAAAGAGGTCCTATTCTAAAATGACAACTATGGAAGCTCATTGAGAAAATGCAAATCTGGCAACAGGTTTTGGGGCTGGGAGTGAAACACACATCTCCAATTTCTACCTTTTCAAAGCAATAATGAATGGTCATTGGAATCCTTTCAAGCAGATGTTCTCATCAGAGCTTTTCATGGTCTGAAGATGCATTAAATGGTCATCTTCATTCCTAGGGGCTTTTAAGCCAAAGTCTGAGGCAAGTGTATAAACAGATATTTATTAAAAAACTGCTGAGTCCAGACCCTGTGGTGAGCCCTGGAGGTACAATCATGGCTAAGCCCGTCTCTGCCCTCCTAGAGACTTGTCCATTGTTAACAGCTAAAACATAATGAGCATTTCCTCTGTGCGCACTGCTTTTCACGCATCTCTCATTTAATCTTCACATCAACTATATTACATAAGCACATCATCATGATCCCTATTACATGTTTAGGTAAAACATGCTTAGAGAGGTTAAGTCACTTGCCCAAAGTCACACAGCGCCTAACTCCCATCCCACTTGCCTAGGAATGAGAGTCAACAGCCCTGGAAGCCAGCCTAGAGTTTCTGTTGGTACCTGTCTCTGGACTGTGATCCAGAGGGGGAGAACACCATTGTCCCACCACTCAGTCTTGTTCTGTGTGGTCTTGAAGGAGTACTTCCAGCATGTCTCAGTGTTAAACATCATGTTATGAGTGATTCCATGATCTTCAATCCAGCGACCTTGGGGATAAAGAAGGGAAGGTACTGATAAGTTCTATGAACAAATGCTGCTAGGGGTATTAATGTGGTTGTAAGATCACCTTCCCTGACATCCTTTTGGTTGGCCCGTGTCTTCTGGTGGGCTCTCATTCCCAGGTAGCCACCCTGGGGCTTCAGACTTGTTTGTCTGGTGGTATAAATATTGGTAGCCACAAAGGAAGGGCTAATCGCATCTCAGACCTGTCAAAACAGACTTCACAGCCCAGGGGGAAGCTGGTGTTGGCTATGAAAGCTGATGAAGGAGGAAGGAAGTCAGAACATAGGGAAGCCAGGTTATTCTGTGTCCAGGAGCTAAGAGCCTAGAATTTGGACACTTCCTGTGGGATTATTTTTCTTATCTTCTACTTGTGATGATGTGATTCAATATTGAACATCTAGTGGGACGGATTCTCAGCAAACCTCGCAGGATTTCTCCAAGGACTCCCATGGGTTGCGCCATTTGAGGAAACCAATGGAATCAGGAAGGCTCTCTAGACATGGATGGGTGTAGACTTATTTCTGTCTACTTGAGGGAGGAAGGTGGATGTTGGGGAATGTGAATAAGCTAGATTGTTCCTGAATACATAGGAGTTGAAAAGTATAAAAAAAAAACAAACCTGTGATCTTACCAGGGAAAAGGGAAGTGCACGTGGGGGGCAGTCTAAGGGAAGAACTGAGCGCCTTCTTCCCCCGCCTCCTAGAAGAGAAAGACTCTGGGTGACCCTACTGACTGTAACAAGATAGTGACGATTTTTCTAATGTCTAAGGTAAACTGAGGCAGGACGTTGCTGGTCATGGGAACAGAGTAGGGAAAAGCTCTCTGCTGGGTCAGAGTTGCCACCAGGCTGCTGGTGGGTAAAGTAAAGTCCCCCTAAGGTGGCCAAGGCTTTCAACTGGGAAGAAACAAAAACAGTAGTTGCTATAAAGCTTTAAATAGCTGTTTCCACTTTGTAGGTAGGCCAGGCAGCCAACCACATGCTGGGTCACTAGAAAGTTGTGCTGCTGCCAGGGATTGGGGCCTTGAAGTGTCAAGATTCCTAGTCAGGGATCAAATCAGACCGTTGGCAGGGGAAGGGCAGAGATCTAGAGTTCGTGAGAGCTGGGTGCCAACCCCAACTTAGCTATTGAACTTGATGTGTGAACTTGAACAAGCCCTTAATTCTCCTGGCCTTGGTTTGCCTGTGTAATGGGGTGGGGCTTATGTGAGGCAATAGTGGTACCCATTTACCATCATGCCATACGCCAGCACCTCTCCCAAGTCCTTTAGGGATATTCATTCATATAATTCTCCCAATAACCCTGCAAGTGGCTATTATTATAGTCTGCTTTAGCGATTTCCCCCTTTACAGGAAACTGAGGCACAGAGTTTGCTCAAGGTCATGAGGCAGAGCTGGGCTTTCAACCTGGGAGGTTAGCCTGTTATTTTATTCAGATAAAATTCACATAACTTAAAATTAAACATAAACATTTAAAAAATATTTATTTTTTTCTTTTCTCTTTTTTAACCATTAACATTTTAAAACATACAATTCGGTGGCATTTTGTGCAGTCGCATTATTGTGTAATAACACCTCTGTCCAGTTCCAAGACATTTTCATCACCCCAAAAGGAGACCCTGTATTTGTTTGCCCCCTGGTGGCCACAAATCTACTTTCTGTCTCTATGGATTTGTCTGTTCCAGACATTTCATAGAAATGAAGTCATGCGATATTGACCTTTTGTCTCTGGTTTCTTTCACTGAGCATAATGTTTTCTAGGTTCATCCATTCTGTAACATGTACTTCATTCCTTTTTATGGCCGAATAATATTTCATATCTGAAGAGACCAGAATGTGTTTCTCCATTCATCAGCCGATGAACATTTGGGTTGCTTCCACTTTTTCGGTTACTGTGAGTAATGCTACTATGAGCATTCATGTACAGGTATCTGTTAGAGTCTCTGCTTTTAATTCCTTTGGATAGATACCTGTGAGTAGAATTGCTGGGTCTTATGGTAACTCTATGTTTAAGTTTTTGAAGAATTGCCAAACTGTTTTCCACAGTGGCTGCACCATTTTACATTCCCAGCAGCAATGTCTAGGGTTCCAATTTCTCTACATCCTTGCCAACACTTATTATTTTCTTTTTCTTTTTCTTTTCTTTCTTTCTGTTTTTTTTTTGATTATGGCCAACTAGCAGTTAGTGAAATGGTGTCTCTTTGACCTGTGTTTCCCAATGCCTGATTGATGTTGGGCATCTATAGCTGGTGCTCTTATTCTCTCTGTTATCCGGTCTCTCAGGAGTGAGGATTGAATACCTCGAGTGGGAGCACTTTGTTACAGGTAGGTTGAGGCTGTAATGAGCAAGAACCTTTTAAGCCTCGCAAATGAATCATGGCATCCTTCTGAAGTCTACAACGAGACCTCTTCTTGTTATAGTGCCTGAGCTTTCTCATGGCTGAGCCATGCCACATCCCAGCAGATGAAATGGAAGCACAGAGATAATTTATCCAGGGAGTAGCTCGACTTTGCCTTTTCTTAAGCCTGCAGTATCCTGGATTCTGTTTTATCTTTATGCCCAGTAGAAAGCAAATCACCTGGGGATAACAAACATCTGCCATTTCACCTATTCAAGTGTTTCTCCATGGTATTTTCTACCACCAGCATTAGAATCAATTGAGTTGCTTGTTGCACAGATTCCCTTGTCCCTATTCTAGCTCTAGCTGAATCTGTACCTCTGAAATGGGGTCTGGGAGCCTGCATTTTAATAAACTCTCTAGGTGGTTTTAGTGCCCACTAACATGATAGAACCATTGGTTGAGGAGCTCTTAGTCATTCACACATGCATGTTAGTCATTAACCTACATGCATTAATTCTGTCAGATTACCCATAATTCTGAAATGCAGAAGCCCTCCTGAGGGACTGGGGGAGGGCAGGCAGCCATCAAAACCTCGCTCACTGCAGTATCTGGGAAAGCTTGGGGGTCCAGAGCCACTGGGAGGACTTGGGAGGAGTAACTGGAGGAAGCTGCGGGCACAGACTTCCCCCTGCTGCACCTTAAGGATGCTACTTGGGTGTCCTGGGACTCAGGGGTCAATTATAATTTCAGTTAAGTAGACTAGCCTGGTAACCAATCATAGAATCCATTTTCCCCTCAAAGTAATGTTACCCAAGTTTCAAACAACTAAGCTAAAATGAGCTCAGGGAGCATGACCCTTCCATTCTGTGGCACGGCTAGTCCCAGTAATTGCACAAAAGGAACCATCTCTGTGGTATTTGGGTTATTTCCACCCTGACACTTAAATGCATGTTCTAAATCCAACCAGCAGCTGGGGACCACTAATGACCTAGCAGAGGTTTCCACGGCCCCTTTGATTCTTCCTTCCTGCTGCTCAAACTTCTTTATCCCGGTCAAGGGCCAGTCCGGGAATGTGGGCAAAACAAGACAGAGGAGAGGAAGAGCTAAGGAACAAACAGCTGCAGGGAGCAACATTCACAGTTTTACTTAAATTGCATTTTCTACTCTGGAGACAACCAGAGACCTGGCTGGAAAAACTATGTGAAGGCGACACTGTTGGCTGTGCCTGGAGTTCCAAAAGCTGCACAGGAGCGGGTTTCACTTGGGTCAGAGGGTGCTGCCCTCCCTGTAGTACGATACTGTAGAAAGAGGGCTGGACTCAGAGGTGGGACACCCGGATTTGGTCTTGGCTCTTGTAAGCCCTCGGTCTTTCTCTCGGCCTCAAGTTTCCTTCTTTGTAAAACAAGCCAGATGAATTTCCAAGGGCCTTTCTAGCTCTGTCATTCTGAGAGTCTGTCATCCATTTCATTTCAATGTCTGGTGATGTGGGTAATTATGCAAGTTAAACAGGAAATAGGATGAGCTCTCCTCGTGAATGAGATTCCTGCTGCTTGCTAATTATGCTTTAATCAGGGTACAATGCAGCCACCCACACCAAATCAGATGCGGCAAGGTGTTGGTAAATTCACCCAGCGGAGCTTTCAGGTCTGGGAATGAACCCAGATGGATTCAGCTCCTCTTGGCTCCCAGGGACTGACTGACATTTATTTCTCAAGTACTTGCAGAGTAAGTTTAGGAAACCATGAAGTTCAAAGTTTGGTCCTAATGTTTCTTTTCTCCCTCCCTTCCTCAAATATTTTGAGCCAAATGCTATTCTTTATTGTCTCCTGTACTAATAATCTAGGGGGCAGGAGAGAGAGAGAGTTAAAAATAGGAAGAACATGTCCTGGAGTGCCTGTAGTGTTCATGAGTACCCTTTCTTAGAAGCCCCCTACTCATAGGCCCTACTGAAATGCAGGTTTAGGCATCAGATTTGGACCATGTGACATCTCCTTCCCATATTCAGTTGGTTGGCCAGAAACCCAATTCTCTCTCTCTCTCTCTCTCTCTCTCTCTCAAGACTTGAATCAAGAGACATAGCAACTAATCAGTCGGTGGGTTCTGCTGTCTAGCATGGTAGACCATGAGTGAAAAGGGGAAACTGGTTTCCGGTGAGAAAAGCAAAGAAAGTCCATGCGATTGATGAGAGAGACCACTGGGCTTCCGAGAGCCAGAAAGAGGAAGTTTCCATTCTCTAAATGCTTCTAATTTGGTTCCCATATCCATGAGTTTGCCTGCGGTCCTTTTCCTTGAGCTAGCATGAATTTCTGTTTTTTATAATTGTCATTTCCTAACATGGTTGAGAGTGGGGCTGTGCCTCATTTATTTTGGTATCTCCATGGCATAGAGCATAAGCCTTTACCCTTAGTAGGCATTCAACAAATGCTTATTGACTTTAATTGAACAAATTCCCTCCTAACCCCTGCCCTATTTGCAGACAGCCAGGTATGATCTGAACAAGTAGGAAGCAGAACTTGATTTAGTCTGAAGTTGATTGGGAAAAATACTTTAGTGGGGTTAAAATAAACCATGCTATAACTTAATAACTCAATAAGATCATCTCCCTCCCCAAACATTTGCTCTGTTCCTACCTACTAATTTTCAGGTGGAACAGTATATATTTGCAAATAGTCCATTTGGTCATAGACAGACTTTTATGCATTCACTTATTAGACAGCAATTTGAGGACCTACTATGTGTTGTTCGCTAATTCCTTTGAACGTACCATATACACTATAAACATATCTTCACTTTCCTTTTGATTTGCGAGGTCCAGTTCTTCATTAAGTTTGCATTCCCAAAACCAAAGAAGAAAATGTCTTATTCACCAGCTAGTCTGAAATCAGTGCGGAAGAACAGCTGCCAGATCAGGTCAACCAACCACCTTAAATCAAGCTAATGATCCAATCTTGAGCAGACAAACTCATTCAAAATCACAGCCAAGGCACTGATGGAAAAACAGCCCCCAGTGGGGCTCAAGTCTACAACCCAGAGTGCCACCCATTGATAATCCACTGGACCCATAACAAAAGTATTGAAATGAGAACAGGTGGCCCAGTATACCATCTGAGATTTAATACCTTTTCAACTCCTGCTATAGAAATGAGTCTTGCCCCCAACAGTAGCATCATCAGGTGGCAGCCCTTTTCTGGTTGGAGAAAATAAAGCCCTAGCCTGCCCATTTTACCAAGCTGCTCTTGCTCATGTGTAAATGCAAATGAGAAATACTGACACTACTTCTTTTTGACATTGCTTTTTAATTATTGCCATCAATAAATCATTTTATCCTTGAGCAGACTTGAGAATGGCCCAAAGGCAGAGGCCCAATTCTTTAGGAACTAAGCCAACAAAGAATGCGCTTTCTCATCCCCTTTAATCTTCCTTTAATCTGCTGTCAGAAATGGGAGTGCTCTTTCTTCAAGGAGCTGGAAGCAAAAGGCTGCCCTTGAGTTCCAGTTGGGAACTCAACTCAGTATTGACACACAGTTCTCCCCTTGGCCTGACTTACTGGCCACTGTCACGGAAACAGGATCTGTCCTCTCTTCTGGATTTTTTTCTTGCTTCATTTTTTCTCTTTTCATTGTAGTGGGCTGAGTGGTGCCCCCTTCTCCCCAAAGATATGTCCATATTCTGTGAATGCTGCCTTATTTGGAAACAGGGTCTTTGCATAAGTAATTAAGTTAAGGATCTTGAGATGAGGAGATCATCCTGGATTATCTGTGTGGGCTTTAAATCCAAAGGCCAGTGTCCTTATAAGAGGCAGAAGAGGAGAGAACAGGAGGAGGCAGTGGGACCAGGAAGGCGGAAACGAGTGATACTGCCACAATCCAAGGAATGCTGGCAACCACCAGAAGAGGCAAGGGAGGATTCTCTCCTAGAACCTTTAGAGGGAGCACGGCCCTGTTGGTGCTTGATTTTGGACTTCTGGCCTGTAGACATTTTGTTGCTTTAAGCCACCAGTCTATGGTACTTTGTCATAGCAGCCACAGGAAACTAATATGTGGTTCCAGCCTCTCCTTTCACTCAAGGCCTTGGAATCCATGGAAGACATGATTTTTTGCTTGGTTGCTGTGGTGTTTTGGGCTGACCCTTCCTCTTATGTGATCTGTGGACTCTTAGCAACAGCAACATCTGGGAGCTTGGTAGAACTGTAGACTCTCAGGCCCCAGCCTGGACCAGCTGAACCAGAATTTGCGTTTTAATTGGATTCCCAGGTGGTTCACATACACATTCAAGTTTGAGTAGCACTAGTTGGAGAAACTCTGAGGTGGCAGTTAGATCTTTTCTCCACCTGCAAGAATTCTACTTTCTTCATGTTAAATCTGTTAAAAATGGCAGAGAGGTTATGTAAAGACCAAACCAAACCAAACCCTAGGTTAAAAATGCATACTGATGTGTTATGGATCCAATGACATGATATCTGGAGTTTGTTTTAAAAGATTTCGGAAAGCAAGAAAGGAAAGGAAAGCAAGAAAGGAAAGAAGAGGTATTGTGTGGGGAGAGTGGAGCAAGACTGGCAAAATGTGGACACATTCTTGCAGCTTGGTGCTGGGTACGTGGCGGTTCGTTGCTCAATGTTCTCTGCTTTTTCTGCAGACATTTGCATAATGAAAAGTTAGGAGATATCTTGTTTCCCAGCCTTCCTTATTTTCAATTTTTTTCATGACTCCATTTTTTTTCTCCCTTTGTGGAAACGACAGGTATTGGAGGGACATCTCTTTTTTCTGTCTCAATCTGTGGTTTTCTTTGCTCTGTTTGCTTGTGTCTGGGGCTTTGTTGACTTCCAGGACTTTTTCAGCAGAGAGCTGTTGCTAGTGGAGCAGGATGGGAGCTGATTAAGGTTTACAGTATCTTATAACTAGGTTTCCAACATCTGCTGGGCTTTATTGTTACTGGCAGCAGCAGGAATTTAATTTCCTTTCTCTTTCCCTAAACCCCTTACTTCTTTCAGGCTTTTCCCCCGACTCGCTAGAGTATCACATATGTGACCTTTGGCTCTCTGATTTACATGTGATTTGCATATTACACATCTAGTCCAGGACTTCTCAACTAGGGGTTGATTTTGCCCCACCCCTAGGAACATTTGGCAATGTCTAGAGCTAATTTTGGTTGTCAGAATTGGGGAAGGGATGCTGCTTGCATCTAGTTAGTAGAGGCGAGGGATGCTGTTAAACACTCTACATGCACAGGACAGGCCCCGCTAAGACAAAGAACAATTTGGCCCCAGGTGACAATAGGACCAATGTTAAAAAACTCTGATTTAGTCCTAAAGATCGTCCAACTACATTTGGCCATATTTCCTCTGCTCATGTCTCATGTCGAAGGAGAGGTGGACTGATGACCTAGTCTATCGATGGGGAATTTTTATCTCCTGTAGGTTGATTTTGGGATAGAATGTAAGCAACTGGTCATTTGTGCAAGTTGTGCTCTGCACACCTCCAGGGGGCACCACCCACATGGTATTCATGAACCCCCATCCCCTAGAATTGTGCCGTACACAATCTACATGGTTACTCTGGTTTTGGGGTTGCCCAGGAAGTGGGGTTCTGAAACTGGGAGAGACTTAATTTCTGGCCAGCAGGGGCCCTGAAGCTAACATTGAGTGTCCTTTCAAAGAAGGAGAAAATGTTGAGCAGATGGGACCTCACTTTTATTATTCTTGACCATCATCTAGTTAGGGAGTGTCTCCTTTTCACCCCAGGGCCATATCCATTTGACTGATCTAAAATTGTCAAATTGTAATATCATGGCTTATGCTTTTGATAGCTTTTGTCCGAAACCTAGCAGTGATAGCTTCTTAATTTCAGTTAGTTCCTTGGGGGAGAAAATATATGCTGCCTCCGTCAGACTTCCTATCTACCCACTATTGGCTTGGTGGGATTTCCTTAGTTTCAGCAGCATAACTTTGCAATAAAAACTGAGATTGCAGAAATGTTCATTGTCATTACCAGTGATGGAGCAGTAAGTACAGGCTTCTGGAGAGAGAGAAAATCAGGTAATTTCAACTAGCAGAATGAGCTGCTAACTCTCGGAGAATAGCTTTTCATTTTGGTAAGATCTGAAGGGAATTGTGACAGATTTCAGGGAGATGGAGGGACAGTGCTGGGAAGTGGCTGTTTTTATGTGTGGTTACCACATCCACTGGGAGTCATGCCCTGTGGGCAGCCCCATGGATGGAGTTGTGCTTTCTTGAGACTGAGTACTAGGTCTCTGGACTGCAACCCCCCATCCTTGCACTGCTGGGTCCAGGCTGGTGTGGTGAGCTTCTGCAGTTTCTGCCAGTCCTTCTTCCATTGTTCCTCCCTCTGATAGCAGTCCCTGATTTTTCTCTGGGGACTCACTAGCCTACCACTCGCAATCCAGGTGGTTTGCCACCCCTACTCTGATCTGGAGGTGGGCATGTGGTCTCAGCTTGGGTGTTCAGCGTCATTCCACCTCCCTGGCCAAAATGATTGGTTATGAGAAGCAAATTGACCCAATGACAGTCAATCTTGAGATTTTTGGTCCCTCTTAGAAAAGAGAAATAAAAAGAGAAGGAGAAGGAGTGGGAAAGAGAGAGAAATCGATCATTCTGATGACATAATTTGAGGACCTGGATGTAGTCATACCCGAAGCTACCAATTAATTATGCATTATAGGGCTGGTATGAGTTGAATTGTGTTCCTTAAAAAAGATATGTTGAAGCCCTAAACCTCAGGACCTCAGAATGTGACCTTATTTAGAAATAGGGTCATTGCAGAAATGAGGTCATACTGGAGTAGGGTTGGCCCCTAATCCAAATGACTAGAGTCCTTATAAGAAGATGGCCATCTGAAGACAGAGACCCAGGGAGAACACCATGGTTTGGATGGAGGATTGGAGTGGGGTACAGAGAAAGGTTTGGGAGGATGTAAGTCAGTAAGATCAACGTTCTCTGTCTGATGCCCTGAGCTGTCAGAGAAGGATGCAAAGAGAAGGAAGGATCCCAGGAAAGTAGCTCTTTTTCCTTCTCCCTGGTGGAACTACAGAGAAACTAGAAGCAACCTCCACCTAAAGGTCTGTGGGATTTAGGAGCAGAGGGGACATGAGCCTATGTTGTAGGACAAACTCTGGAAAGATGGCAAGACCCTGGAGACATATGTATATAGTTGCCACCATCCCTACTGCCTGGCCCCATGGAGATGCTCAAACAATAATCATCTAATGAAAGAATATATACAGCCAAAACCCACTAAAAAATCTCCAAGAAGAGTTTCCCAGTAGCAGGGAAAGCTGATGAGAATCATGTGATCCTGGCTTGGATGAGGGCTGCGATATCCACACACCTGACAGCTCTCAAGCATGGTGAGGTCCTGCTGCCCGGATGTGGACTATACCCCGGGTGGCTCAGGGTTCTGACTCGGGCAGCCAAGTCAGCTGTGTTTTAGCGGGGGTCACTCATGGGCCCTGTGCGTGCTGCGTGGCCTCTCTGGCTGTGCTCTCTGCCTGGGACCACCTAACCCTAGTTCCTTGGAATCTGTCTAGGATGCTCGGAGGGGTGGCCATGTGGCTTCTTCCACCTGAGCCCTTGTCAGAGCTGTGCCATCCTAATTCGCAGCTGAGATGTAAAGCAGTACTGCGGGGCTCCCTGTCATCACTTCTCTCCCGTGTTAAATTGCCCAGAGGTGTTCGTAAGAACACCAGTTAATTAGTCGTTGGGCCAAGAGAGGCCTTTTTATCATAGTTTGTGTCAGGCCTACCCCCTGGAATCTGATGAGGTCTTTGGGCGCTGGCAGCACCAATTTTTATCCATTATTTTTTCTATTATGGATAATTCTTTTCCACAGTGGAGTCAGACAGAGGTCGCCTTGAGCCCAGCTCGCGAAGATGAATATCAGTGGTTTTGCTGGGTCCGGGGTGTCCTCTCTTTCATGAATACAACCTATCCAGGATATATAACTGTTGCCTAGAGGCTCTGAAGATGGGACATTCAACTCCTCTCCTTTGTTCACTGCCAGTGGGGAATGGAAACAGGACTGCTCCAGTGGATCATTAGCATTTGTGTATATATATAAGTTAAGTGACAGAAGTGAGATGCAAAGAATGTGACATGCTGCACACATTCTTTGCATCTCACTTTTGTCACTTGATCCATCTTGGAGATAGCTTCCTGTTGGGCACTAAGAACTTCCTCATTTTTTTCTTTAAAGGTGACAGAGTATGCCATTCTATGGATATGTTTTATTTAGCCATTCCCCTCTGGATGGATAGTTAGGTTGTGTTTGTTTTCTTTTGTGATTACAAACACTAATGCAATGACTAACTGAATATACATCATTTTCCACACACACTTCTATATATATATAGAAGTCCTACAAGTGGAATTACCAAATAAGAAAGTTTATGCATTTGTGATTGCGTTGGAAGTTGCCAAATTACCCTCCACTGGAGCTGTCCTGTTTCTATTCCCCATTGGCAGTGAACAAAGGAGAGGAGTTGGGGTGGTTTTGTAATTTTTAAAATTTGCTCTCACTGTTTACATCTTTTCATTAAAACCCTCCTGGGAATAAATAAAAGGTGGGCAAGCCTTATAATATTTTGTGCGTTTGTATTCTCAGTGTCCAGGGACCCAGCATCTACCCACGGGAGATCTTTTAAGTGTTAGAAAGTTAAAGCTGCAGGGAAGTGGCATTTGCTTTCTCCAGAAAAGGGCTATTTAGTTCCTGCTTCCCGGAGCTAATAGTTCCCAAATGACTTGCCTCTCAAAGAGTTTACATGTAGGAAAATCTCTCTCAGCAAATCTCCCTCCGAGTCACTGTTCAGCTTTATTTTTTAAGTTTCTGATTCAAGGGCCACTTTGAGAGTCTAATAGAAGCAATAAAACCCTCTCCCCTCAAAAGGCACCAGTAGTTGGCATGTCATTGGACCTCAGGGAGTGGCCCTCAGGACAGGGGTGAGGCTCATACTGCCAGGCATCCCTTTCTGCCCTGAGACAGGGGTCTGTGAATTCTGGTTCAGAACTGGGCAGAACTGGTTCCTGGTTCCAGGTCTGACTTTCCCCTTTCCTACTTCCTGGCCACGTGACTGGCCAGTTACTCAGCCTTTCTGAGCTTTAGTTTTCTCATCTGTGGAGTGGGGACAACACCGCTTTGCAGTATCATATTAGAGATGATGAAAACATAGCACCTCCTACAGTGCCCATGTTAGAGAAACAGGCTATTATTATTCTCATTATAGTAGAGTCCTTTGCAACTGGGATGCTGGAATAACCATATTCCTTCTTGTCACTGAGGCCTCACACATGCTGTTCCCCCTACCTAAAAGACTTTTCCTTCCTCTTGTCGTTAGAAGTCTCTTTCACTTGCAGCTCAACTGCTCCATCTCAGAGACCCCTTTCTCACCTCTCCAATTTCAAATCAGCTCATTCTGCCCATCTTCTCCTGGAGCAACGCTCCTCTTCCTTCTTGGTGCCTCTCGAAATTGTAGTGAGGTCTGTTAGCGTGTTTGCTTATCTCATGTCTGTCTGAGTTGGTGGAACTCATGCTCCAGGTAAGCAGGGGGAACCAACATGGACAAGGGCCCTGAGGCAGGCGGGGCTGAGTGGAGGCACAGGCAGGAGGCCTTTGTGATCTGGAGGGAAGCACTTGAGGAGAAGAGAGATGAAAGAGGCCAGGAGACAGAAGGTCAGGAACCAGGCCATGGGGACCTTCTGGGCCACAGAAAGACAAAATTTGCATTCTCTTCAAAGAGCGTTGGTGTCCCTCCAACTCTCCAGTATTAAGCAGGAGAGTTACCTGACCTAACTGAATTATTTAAACTTTACAGGTTTACTATTTTTATAAAATTCTTTTAATGATTTACTTTTTAAAAAAGATCACCAGCCACTGTGTGAAAGACAGAGTGGAGGGAAGGGTAGGCCTGGGGAGCAGGTAGATCCCTTAGGAGTCTGCAGTTCTGAGCTTGATTCTGACTGCAGGCCAGGGCTTTGTAGCCTATGAGGTTTTAGAATTAACCCTGAAATCCCAGTGTGTTCTAAGTTAGTGCTTCTTTCAGAGGTTGATCCCAAGTTGCATGAGCTGCCTCGGTCTCCCCAGAGCTAACCCGGCGTGAGGTCTGTCTAGGGAATGACAGATGCTGGCGACTTCCATCAGCATTTGCGGTCTGTCTGCAGAGTGGAGTTTACCTGAGATGGTGGTGAAGTGGGATGGGGAGGTCATTGTCACAAAGGGTGGGATGAGGTATTTGGCCTTCACACCCTCCTGGGCCAAGTGATCCATGTTGGGGATGTGCACGTCCTGGTCTTAGTCCCAGTGGAAGCCATCAGATGAGATCAGCAGCAGCTTGTTGAAGTTCTTCTCCGTGTGAATGGGGTGGCCACTGGCCCATCCCAGCAGGACAGGCAGCAGCAGCCCGAGGACCCCGATCCCGTCATGCTGCGAATGCCTCACAGGCACACATCGCAGAGTTCATGGGCCTGCTCCTGTTTTCTCCCTTTTTTATCTGTGGTTGAACAAAGTCCAAATTGATAATTCTCCCCCGGCTCCATTGAGGATCAAAACACCTGGAATGTAACAAGATGGCACATTTTATGTGATGAAGCAGTTCTGGAAATGGATAGTGGTGATGGTTGCACGACATTGTGAATGCACTTAATGCCATGGAATTGTACACTCTAAAATGTAAAAGTGGTAAATTTTATATGTATTTTACCCCAACAAGAAAGGTCAAACCATGTGAAATATTTTGGACTCCTATAACAATTCCACTGTTGTGAAGATTTAGGGAACAAATTAGATTGGTGCTTTCCTTTGCTCAGTAGATCCTGTTTTTATAGGGAGAACAAATGATTGTTCATTATGATTATGAAAACAGCCAGGGTGGATTAACCGTCCAAGAAGGGAGTTAATACATTAACTCCATATATTATCTATCCCATTTAATGTTTTTTAAAAAAATTCTAGGAAGGTTATTTGTTGGAAATTCCACATAAGAATTTTTAAAAATTATTGAGGTCCAGTACACATAAGATAAATTTTACCATTTTGACCACTCGCAAGTGTACGAATTCAGTGATATTTAGTACATTCATGATGCTGTGCAACCATCACCACAATCTAGTCCCAGAGTAGTTTCATCATCCAAAAAGGAAACCCTATACCTGTTAGCAGTCACTCCTTATTCCTCCCTCTCCCAGCCCCCAGCAACCACTGATCTGCTTCCTGTGTTCAGATTTACCTATTTTGGACATTTCATATAAGTGGAATTATACAATATGTGGTCTTTTGTGTCTGGCTTCTTTTACTGAGCATAAAGTTTTCAAGACTCATCCATTTCGTGGCATGAATCAGTACTTTATTCCTTTCTGTGGCTGTATATTCTGTAGTTTAGATAGTCTACATTTGATATATCCATTCACCAGCTGAGGGACATTTGGATTGTTTCTCCCTTTGGCTTTTGTGAATAGTGCTGCTGTGAACATTTGTGTATAAGCTTTGAAGCTTTGATTTAAATAACCTCTTTTTTCTACTTAATTTTTACAACTTATCTGTGAGGCAGTTTTTACTTTGTAGCTGAGTAAACAGCTCATAGAGGCTATGGGACCACTCCAAGGTCACACAACACAAGTGAGATCAAGACTATAGTTTTAATACTTGGCTACGTGTTTGCTGGGGACAAGGGGGTTAGATTTCCCAAGGGAACAAATTGCTTTGAACACGCTTAACCATCTTTCCATCCACTCCACACTTACTGAACATATTATGTTTGCTAGGTGCAGGAGACACAGAAGTATAGATGCAGAGGTTGCCTGTATGTGGCTCAGAGTCTAAGCAACGAGGGAAGGGTTACATGCAGTGGAAGGACCTTGCCAGAGGTACACGTAGGAAGCAATGCAGGAGCACAGGGAACTGGTCCTAACCCTGAGAAGATGGGCCGGGGAGGGCTTCCTGGAAGAGGTAGTGCTAGACTTGAGTTTTGCAGGGGCTGGGAGGAGTTAGCCTCTTGGAAGCACCTTCCCTCAGTTGCTAACTCAGATGTGACGGCAGTCTCCTAACAGATACCCCCGCCTCTGGCCTCTTCCTGTGGGTGCTTGGATGATAGTTACCTTTGCACTTTTAGAAAATTCTATGAATTGTATAAAGATGTCACCAGTGGGTTTTCTGGTGACAGTCTACCCAGGTTTTCAGGTGAAGTTTTTGGAAGGTTTCTGTCCTGATGTGTTGGGCTGAAGGTTGGATATCAGACTCAGATGAGATGACCCATTTCCCTCTTGCTAAAATTGCCTGAGAAATCTGTTCCAGGCATTTGCTCAGGTTGAGTCTTTGCGGGGTGAGGAGGTGGTATGTCAGGGGAAGCTCCATTTTGTATTTGCATAACTTGGCTTGTTAGCACAGTGTTTTGCTATAATTAATTAGCACTGTTTTGCTATATGAGGGATTTTCATAGAATTTTGTGATGAGTATGCAGCATTGTGTCTGAGAGTGTTTTAAAGCTTGCCAGGCCTGTGTTCACATCTTGGCTCTGCCACTTACTATCTATAACATCTTGGGGCATGTCCTATAACCTCTCTATGCCTCTGTTTCCTTCTCTGTAAGAAGGAATGACAGTATATTTCCTGTGGTTATGAGGCTCCAATGAGATAATGTACATCAGTAGGAATGCTTACTGCTCATGGGATATCTATGTGCTTCCCCCCATTTCCTAGCTCCTTTGTAATTTGTGGCCAATGTGTTGTGAGTAGGAGCCACATGCATTGCTTCCAGCCCAAAGCTTTCAAGGGGTGGTACATAATCATCCTATTCTCTCATCCTCTCTGCAGTAACTATGGAAGCCTTGTGTTAAGATGGAAAATTTCTATCATTCTAGGTCTCTGAGTGACCCATATAGAGCATACTCCCCAGCCAACCATGGTGGATAAAGAGTTTGAGAAGTCAACCTCTGTTGCCAGCCACTGAGATTTGGGGGTTAATTTGTTACTGTGGCATAACCTGGCTAATTCACAATGTTAAGCACTTACATTGTTCGCTAGTAATGGTAAGTGCCCAACAGATGTTAGTTACTTTTAGTACAATGATAAGTTGCCACTGATAGTTTTCGTTATCTGATCTGCTGAGGCCAGTGATGCTATTTTGTGCTTGGACTAATTGGACTTGGTACTCCATCCAGTACGTGGGAGGGACAGATGATTGAGGGCCAATAATAAGCGTCATTATCTTTAGTTTAAACCCCTGGATACCCTTGGTGGCAACGAACAACATTTGCTACTCTGAGACAGCCAGGCCCAGGGGATAGTTGCTGTTGATACCAGGATTGAGATTCTCCAAGGCCAAGCATTCTTTGGTCTGGAGAGAACCTGGAGTATGGTAGATTCTCCTAGGGAATATGAATACTTGTACTAAGTGGTTTGGCTCTTTGGGAATTATATACCTAGCAATTAGGCCTTTTTAGGGCAATCTACACACATCTCTGTATTCTGGAAACACAGAAAAAATAGCCAGCAGTCATGCAGTAATCTGCCAAGTCCATTGAAAGTTCCCCAAAGTGCAACATTGGGTGTAATCAACAGAGCTTAGTGGAGGTGGCTGGCTAGAGAGAATTCTCATTATAGTCACTGTGATACTTATGGCCACAGCACTGTGGTGTGTCTTGGTTTCTCTTTGGTGAGTTCTGGTTTGGAAGGCATAATCCATCACTTGTTTAGCAAATATTTATCAAGCCCTTTGGATGATGTGGAGGATGAAATATGAAGGAGAGTAAATCTCTTCCTGCCACTATGTTTTCAAGCTGTGCTAGTACTCACCTGTGGGACATGCAGGCTTGAGGGGCCCACAGTTCCAAAAGCATCTCCCATTAGTACCATCCTGAATTAGACCCTTCCTTGCAAGACCAGTGGCGCCATCTCTGACTCTTACCTTCTTGTGTGTGGCTGATAATATCAGTCATGGGGAACTGTTATGGAAATGCAGTGAATTTGTGAAATTTAAGATGGGTCAAAGAATACCATTAAACTCTGTTAAGAAATATACATATTTATGACATAGTCACTGGAGTGGAGGTGAGGAAATTCCACAAACATTTTAGGAATCGTCTTAGCTGAAGGTGATGGTCAGAACTCTTGGTTGTAGTGACAAAAATCCACATCTTACTAGTGTAGGTAAGAAAAGGGACCATGTTCTAGTCTGGTTTTTCTCTGAAGCAGACCCTGAAACAAGGATTGGAGTACAAGTGGTTTATTTGGAAAACGTTCCCAGGGAGCACTCATAGAAGAATGAAATGACTCAAGAAAGGGAAGGAGGCCAACACAAAGTGCTTCAGTCTTGGGTGCATGCAGCTAGAATGATGAGCACCAGCAGGCTATGGGCAGGGCATCTGAAGTCATTCCACAGAGAGGCAGGGATGCAGCTGGGCTCCAGGGCCCAGGGATTTACATATCACCAGATCTCTCTCTCTCCATTTCTGTATCTGCCTTTTTCTACCTATCAGCTTAGTTTTCCCTCACTCAGGACTGGTTTTCTACATAAGGTGAGGAATGTGGTCACAAAAGCTCCTGTTTTTCTCACTCCATAGTTCCTGTCATCACAGAAAATGTTCCAGTTAGGACAAACAAATCCAAAGAAAGAGCTCTGATTGGCTTATCTGAGTCAGATGCCCATTTTTAGATTAATCAACTGTGACTGGGAGGGCAGAGTCATGTAGGAACATGGTAGCCTCCACTAGAGACACGTGACTGGAGCAGGAAGAGGTACAAGTCTCAATAGAAGGGAGAAGTGGTTGGCTGAAAAAATAATAGTTGTCTGTGATGAAAGGAAAAGATTAGGAAGTGCATCCTGTTAAAACTGTTAGTTATTGGGGCTTAAAAATTTTTTTGAATATGAAGTTCCATTGTGGTTCTCTTAGCATGATTTAGCAGAAAGGAAAAAACTGCCAATAGCCAAATGTTTCTATGCACAGGCCGTCTCTACGAATTCAAATACTTCTTGATTGAGCCAAAGATCAATTACAATGCTTCACAAGAGATACAAATTCTGGTAATGTTGACTTATGATGAGATTGAAGTTAAGCAAGAAAAGAACCGGCATATAGGATACTAATTTCTCTCTTCTATCAGGTACTGTTGAGCTTAGGTTCTGGCTGACAGTCTATGCACCTTGAGGAAGGGTTGTATATACAGATGTGTGTGTGTATGTGTGTGTGTGTTTTAGGTAGTTTCCAAGATGAGTGACACATCCCTTTGCAATGTGATTATGAATCCTTCCATTAAGAGGTGGATTTTATTTCCCTCCCCTCAAATCTGGCCTACGACTTGGTTTGACCAGTGAATGCAGCCAAAGTGAACGTGTCCAACTTTTGGTCCTAGGCCTTGCGAGCCCTTGGAGCTTCCCTTATTTTTGCTCTCTTGCAAGCCAGCACCAAGTAAGTCCTGGCTCTCCTGCCCAAGGGGCCATGTAGACAGAGGGGCTCTGGAGGACGAGAGGCCATGTGGAGGAAAACCAGTTTCCCCGGCTGACAGCCAGCACCAACTGCCAGGCATGTGCATGAAGCATCATTGACCTTCCAGCTCAGCTGTGCCCCCAGCTCTGTGTAGCCACACAAGTGTGCCCAGATGAGACCAACAGAGGGAACGCCCAGCCAGCTCACAGAATCATTAGAAATAATGAATTGTTGTGGTTTAAAGCTACTAAGTTTTGGGTGCAATAAAATTCAAAAAGCCCATGAGGATGTGAGCATGTGGGGTGCATGTATCCCATCTGCTGAAGATCCATGAGTTCCTGCAATTCAACCTAGAGTTGACTTAGATCTTCAAAGTCCTTCTTGTTTGAAACATCTATGAAAGAAATGTTTAAAGACTTAATTTTTTAAGAGCAATTTTGGGTCCACAGCAAAATCAAGAGGAAGATACAGAGACTTCTTACATATTTCCAGCCCTGCAACGTGCACAGCCTCCCTCATCATCAGCATCCCTCACTAGAGTGGTACATTAGTTACAACAGATGAACCTACACTGACACATCACAGTCACCCAAAGTCCATAGTTTGTATTGCAGTTCACTCTTGGTGTTGTGCCAAAAATTTGGATGATGTGTATGAAATTTTCGCAGATTTGGACCATCTCAGGGAAATCCCAAAGCTCAGAAATATTCTACATGTGGTCGAGCCTTAGGAACTTCTCAGAAGGATCTGAAATGAAAGAAAAGTTTAAGGAATGTATTCCTATGGCTTCACTTCAGCAAGGTTCATGTTGAGTGTTGGACTAAGTAATAGTGTTAAGCCAGATCATGTTTTCAAAGACTCATACAGCCTCAGGGTTGGCAGGTGGAGAGTGGCCTCCCAGTGTCTGTGACATATCCAAAAGAGTTGGTTCAACTGGAAGGGACGAAGGTCTCTTTGGGCTAATATGATATTTCAGTAAGACAAACATCACCACATCACAACTCCTCCTATAAATCTCTGCAAAGACAACCCCAGAAGCATTGACAAAATATTCAGTAAAATAACTTTACTGAAGATTTCAGGAGAATGTAGAAAAAGAGATTATGTCACACACCACATGACAAAACCTCCATCTTTTGTAAGTTCAATTTATTCTTCCTCGTTTGCTATTTTGGGCCACATTGAACAAGTTGAATCCCTTTTTCTTACAATAGATGTTTGCATATAGCCATATTTCCCTCTCTTCTCCTCTCTCTCTCTCTCTCTCTCTCCTTCCCTTCCTTTTCTAGAGCTGGGTTGGCAACCTTTTTCTATAATGAACCGGATAGTACATATTTTAGTTCTTGCAGGCCGTATGGTTTCTGTCACAACTACTCAACTCTGCCATTGTTGCATGAAAAGCAGCCACACACAATAGGTGAATAAATGAATGTCACTGATTTACAATAAAACCTTATTTACAAAAACTTGAGGCAGATTGGATTTGGCCTATGGGCCATGGTTTCCTGACCCCTGCTGCTCTAGAAAATTCTTTCAGCTTGAACATCTCTAACTCTTTTGACCATTGTGCATTCAATGTGGCTTTGATTTTCTTCCCTGTGGTGGTAACCATTTTCTGAATGCCTATTAATTTGTCCATCTCTTAAAATGTGGCCCTTAGAACAAGATGCATCACTCTGCAGATGTAATGACATGATACTCTCTCATGCCACATTTTGAGCAGGACAAAGAGAGGAGGAGTGACCATCACCCTTGGAAACTCCAACCTCATGAAAATTTGGTGAGACTTCTCGGTGAAGGTTGTAAACCTGTTAATCCATAGGCTGGAAGGACAAAAAATGGAAGTACGATCTGTCAGGCTTGAGTTTAATAGCCGATGCACAGAGCTCTCTGACTTGTCTGATAGAGATTAGAAGGGGAGACTTGTCCACAGAAAACTTCTATCCCCAGGTTGGATAGATAACCCTGTGAGCAAAACTTCCTTAGACCTCAGATGAGGGAAAAGGCAGTGTTAGGGGAGTGAAGAGGTCAGTAATTAAGGCTATGACTGTGCTGGTGAGGCGAAAGAAGAAAATTAGACTGCCAGGCATGAATAATGAGAAATCATTGATGGAATTAGCAGGGTAGAACAAATACTAAAGGCTTCTTTATTCCTCTCATAGTCACAAGTTTTTGTTTGGATGGAGGAAGAAAAGGTAAGTATGTTGAGAATCCTATTTCACTAAGTATGGAAGGAAGATTTTGGAAAAGGTCTCAGAAAAAGGAGTGACATGGGGAAGTTTATTGGAAGTCATCAGAAACTGAGCACCCTCTTGGTAAAATCCAGGGACTGGGGAATGGGAGGGATGGCATGCGATCAGGTCTTTGTTTGTCTGACAAAATCACCTTTGAAATGTTGCTTGTTCTCACAGCCTAGTCCTGACACTCTGTTCTCTCTAGATTTGCTCACTAGATGAGCCCATTCATTTCCATAGCTTTATCTGCCATTCTGTGGCCGTTGACTCTTGAATGTCCATTTCCAGCTTAGACTTTTCCTTTGAATGCCACTTACACGTCCAACATTTTTCTTTTTCTTTTTTTTCCCATGTGTCAACAATGTTGATATCTCACTCTTAACATGTCCAAAGCCACTAAAGCCAAACTCTTGCTTTTCGTCCTCCTTCCTCCCTCTGCCCCATCTGTGTCTCTTCCAGTCCTTAAGTGGAACCACTGTCTACTCATCTGTTCAGGGCAGTAAGCCAGGCAATGCCTTCTTTTTCTCTTTTCCCCCATCAGCAAGTCCTGTGATTCTCAATTTTATCTCAAGTTGTCTATTCTCCTCACCTTTACTGTCACTATCTTAGCCCAGGATGCCTCCATAATTCAGCTGGGTATGGTAGCCGCCTCCTGACTGGTCCTCTGCTCTTGCTCTTGACCCTTAGCAGTCCATTTCCTACCTGGCAGCTAAAGTGATCTTATGGTCCCTGCTTTGGCTTCCCATTGCACGGAAAGTAAAATTGAGACTGTGGCTCTCCTGCCAGGTCCTCCCCATCTTTCCATCTCCTTCAGTCACACTGACCTCCTTTTGGTTCTTTGAACTCAAAAGGCCTTTTTCCATCTTGGGACCTGTCCTTCCCTGGCTTTTCCAAAAAATAGCCTCTTATCACCTTTTCAGTCTTAGCTTAAATGTTGTCTCCACAGAGAAGTCTTTCCTGACCCCCTTTATAAAGTGGACTCCCTTTTATTCTCCATCTCAGCCTCTTGCTACTCCTTTCATAGAATTTCTTTTTTTAATTCTATATTTTTTTATCATTTTAAAAATTTCTTCCCCAATAACCCATAAGTTCTTTGTGGGCTGGGCCATGCCTACCTTGTTCATCCTTATATCACCAGCACCCAGCACAGTGCCTGACATAATAGTTGCTTAATAAATAAATCCAGACTAAAGGGATAAGTAAATGGAGAGTTACTTCTCTGAACTACAGACAATGAGCTTAAACATTTTATGTTTTTCTTAGTCAGACATTATGTGCAATTAGACATACAGTAAATGATGATAACGACAGCATCTGTGTCTTGCCTGATGTTCATCACCAATCACTAAATTAGTCAGTTGTGCTTGTTTTGACAGTTCCGTTTTCAACATAATGATTTGTTTCTTTTAACTTATGGCTGTTGGCTTTGTTTGAGTTTGTTAGCCTGACACAGTAGCAGATTACATTGGTATTTGCTCTGTATTTATGTCATTAACTTTTAAAATGCCTTTGCTTTTGGCAAGAAACCCTAGTTAAGGCAATATGTTTGTCAGGATGTTTTGAGTTATGCTGTTGTGACAACAATCCCCAAATCTCAGTGGCTCAACTCAGCCAAGTTTATTCTTGGTCACATTACACGTCCAATGTATGTCTGGGCATTGTGGGGATGGTCTGTCTGTTCCAGACACTCAGAGATCCAGGCTGTTGAAAGCTCCAGTTGTGTATATCTCCTTGATCAACATTGCAGGGGGAAGGGGATGTGGTGAATCACAGTCTTTAAACTCTTCCACTCGGAAATGACACAAGTTACTTCTACTCATGTTTTATTGGATAAAATGGATCATATGATCATGCCCAACTTCCAAAAAAATTGGCAGGTGAACCAAAAAATATTTGCGGACAGCCTCATTGACTACTCCCACCAGTTACACAGAAGACCTCACTTAATGTAGTTATTTATTTGTGATTTCCCTGAAGTGAACCGTGATCCATGAATAGGCAGAAGATATATGGATTTCCAAGCTATTATTGGGCACCCTTTTGTTTCAGAATGTCAGGCTTAAGACTTTTATTAGAGGACAGTATAGTGTGATGGTTAAAAGCAGGGCTCTAGTGTTTTGCTCGAGATCAAGTCCTGTTTCTGCTGCTTTAATTATGTGATATTTGGCAAGTTTCTTTACTTTCTCATGCTTCAGTTTCCTCATTAATAATGATAATAATAATACTATTATATACAACATATGATCATACATAATATATATGACCGTTAATATATATGATTATATTTATTATTATTATTTATCACAATGGAGATAGCCTGGTGCTTAAAACATATGGGTTCAAAGTGGGTAAAGGAGATCAAATATATGGTAGCTGAAGGAAACTGGACTTTAGGTGGTAATCACATAATAGAATATACAGATGTCAAATTAAAACGTACACCTGAAAATTATATAATTGTATTAACCAATGTTACCCGAATAAACTTAATAAAAAAGAAAAAAACAAAAAAATACTACTTATTATTAATTTTAGTAGGTACTTACTAAATTTTGTCAAAATTAGTAGTTCAATAACTTTTTAAAAATATTTATTTTATTAGTGTCAAGTGTACAGTACATAGTATAGTAGTTCAATAACTTTTAACAGTTGATTGGGAGCTATCATTGAAGAAACAGTTTTCTGAAGAGCAAGGCTCAGGAAGAGGGCCAAATTTTAGTGGATGTTTTAAAGATTGTTTACTTTAGTCGTATGGACTTGGGGCTAAGTTCTAGCCTGAGCACCAGATAGCCAGGCAGCCTTTGATAAATTCCACAACTTCCCTGGGCCTCAGCCTCATCTGTAACTAATGGAGTTAATAGCATCCATTTTTTTCAGGGCTAAAGTAAAGATGATTAAGAGGGAATAGCAATAACTTCGATTGATGGTCAGAAGTGTTAGTTTACTTCTATATTAATTGTCTGTTGCTGTGTAACAAATTACCACACACTTAGTAGCTTAAAACATCTACCCATTTATTATCTCATAGTTTTCATGGGTCAAGAATCTGGGCAGGGCTTAACTGGGTCTCCGAAGGCTGAAATCAAGGTGTTGGCTGTGGAGGTCTTATCTGAGGCTCAGGGTCCTTATCCAAGCTTCTTTAGTTCGTTGGTTGAATTCAGTTTCTTGTGGTTGTTGGGCTGAGGCCCTCAGCAACTAGAGGCTGCCCTTCTCCACAGGCAGCTCACAGTATGGTGGTCTGCTTCTCCTTGGAGGCCAAAGGGTGAATCTCTCTGAAACTTTTACCTTCTTTCAAGGGCTCGCCTGATTAGGTTAGGCCCACCTAGGGTGATCTCCCTTTTGATGATCTCCAAGTCAACTGATTAGAGACCTTAATCACAGCTGAAAATTCCTTCCCCTTTGCCATGTAACCCAATCACAAATTCTTCCCACACTCAAGGAGAGGGGATTATACAGCCATAGATACCAGGGAGTAGGGATCTTGGAGGCCATCTTAGAATTCTAAGACAATTTTTTTTCCTCCAAGAAGAGTTAGTGGGGAGCAGGTATCACAGATGAGTGGCAGTCTAGAGGTTGAGAGAGCCCGATGTTGGGCTAGGCTGAGAGGTAAGTGTAAAAAAACCTTGTTCATTTTGTGCTTTGTTGGGGCTATACCTTCCCAACCAGCCAAGATCAAGGTAAGACCAGGTCATTTAGATTCTTTTGCTCTTTCTCTTGAGGCAGTGCCTGCAGTCCCCCAGCCCTTCCCTTCCCATTCTAAGATCCACCAGGTGTGAGCTAGAATCACCAGGTGCTATGATCAGAGATGCAAGTGTGTAATAGGTGGGATCACAGGAACAGAGAAATATTCAGACAGTTCTTTCCAATAGCTTCAAAACCGCAGGCACAGGAAAACAAACCTTAAATGAAATGAAACCCAGGGAGAAGACGAATTTTAAGTGGTGATTTTTTTTTTTTGGAATCTGCCAGATGTCAGAGGCGCTTTGAAGCAAAATGAATGCTGTCTCAGTTCTGCAGAAGGAGGTCCCAAGAAGCTGGTGTGATGTGCCGAGAACCAAATTACCAACCACTTGTGCAGGAAAACAGTCTCTTCTTACTCACAGGGCCGTGGGGTACACTTGATAACAAGCAAGATAGAAGTCAAGGTCGGCTAGAAACAAAGAGCACTAACCCTGAGGACTCTAGGTTTCCCTCAGCAAAGCCCTGTGCATAACAAGATCATTCCCAGGGAGCGAGCTGAGAGGGTCATTCTGAGACCCCTTTCAGAGGGCCTTTGACAGATGCCCGCAGTTCCCTTAATGGGACTGCAGTGGAAGAAATACTGAGGGAAGTCTCGAGCCAGCCCGAGAGCCTGGCTCCCTCCCTCTGCAGATACAGCTCCATTCTGCACTTTGAAGTTGCACTGAGTACTCTCAACATCTGCCCTACAGAACGGACGGAAATCGCTTGTACATCACTGCCAGACAGGCTGAAGAAGGACCCTCCTCTGTCAATAGAAAAGGTGGCATGATAGAGTAACATGGAGTGTCAGCTTGGGTTATGGAGGATTCTTAGAATCAACATAATTCCATAAAGGGCGGGAGAGCCCCAGCCAGCCTGGGTTTGGGATGACCTTGATAAAGCCGGTATTGCTCAATGGGATACAGATTAAAAGCAGCCTCTGTCCTTACTCAATGCTAAATGGGCTGCCTGTGAGATGAACTAAAATTCAGAGTCAGTAAACAATTGCAAAAGACCACATATCATCGAGTGTTGTTGATAAATGTTAATGAGACAGGAGCCAGCACTGAGATTGGGCAGTATTGATTAAGAGAGAAAATAAAATGCGCTGACCAGTTCTTGACAATCTAAAGATGTCTAAGGCATTTTGTTTAAAATATCTCTTGCCACAGCATATATCCTTGTAAATCTGGGGTGTGATATATGCTGTTATTTCTTCCGCTTCTTCTCTACTTGCCCTCTTCCATTCATTCTATTGCTCATTTGTTTATTCATTCATTTAACAAGTATTTGAGTGCTTACTGCATATCCACACAGTACAGGTGCTAGTGTTAAAATGGTAGACAAATGGACACAGTTGTTTTCCTCTTGGAGTTTACATACAGTGATAGGAGAGATAATTTAAAGGGCAATTTCAAGGTATAGTATATAACTTGGGAAGAGACAAGGGCCGGCCTTTTAGTGGGGGACTAGGCCTGGGGGCGGGGAAGGCTTCCCAGGGCCTGGAGTGAGACTGAAGGTTGTGTAGGAAGGAGATGGGGTCCAGGAGGAAGAATGCTAAAAGGCATCCCTATGAAAGCGTCTGGGGCCGGAGTGGAGCTTCCGAGTGTGAGTAGCTGGGAAGAGCAGGGGCAAGGGTAGGTAATGAGGCTGGAGGTAAGCATAGTTGTGTAATGGGTTACATTGTGTCCCCTCAAAGATATATGTTTAAGTCCTAATACCCCTGGTTCCTGTGAATATGACCTTATTTGGAAATGGAGTCTTTGCAGATGCAATCAAGCTAAGATGAGGTCATAATGGACTGAGAGTGGGGAGGGCTAATCCAATGACTGGTGTCTTCATAAAACAAAGAAGAGGAAGATTTAAATACAGAGACGCTGAGAAGACACAGCAAGCAGGATAGAGGCAGAGATTGGAGTGATGCAGCTACAAGCCAGGAAACGCCAAGCATTACCTGGAGCCACCAGAAGATGGAAGAGGAGAGGGAGGACCCTCCCCTAGAGTCTTCAGAGGGAGCCCAGGCCTGCTGACACCTTGATTTTGTACGTTTGCCTCCAGACCTGTGAGAGAATAAATTTCTGTTGTCTTAAGCCAACTGGCTGTGGTCGGTAATTTGTTATAGCAGCCACAGGGCACTAACGCAGAGGGGTGGAATATGTGGGAAAGGTTTTCCAACTTCTGCAGTTAAAGAAAGCTGAGTAAGCGCCAGAAATGTGATACCTGGGTTTGCTAACTCCATTGTCCACAAGGGCTGGATGGGGATGGGGGTAAACAGGGGCCCCATCTAGAGGGACAGCCACCCCTCAGCTTCAGCTGCTATGCTCTGTGTTCTGATTTATTTTTAGTAGAAGTTAGAAATCAGATTTTTAAAAAGTGTGGAAAATCCTCATTTAAAAATTCAATTAATTAACAAAAATGTAAAAACATTGTGCAGGTAAAACCAAACAAGTCTGCAGCCCTAATTTGGACTGTGGTTTAACCATCTGAGACCTCACTAGAGAAGTTTAAAAGTAAGTGAAATCACCGATGTAAATCGCCACACACAATTATGTCTGTTTTGGGACAGTGTGAAAATGACCAATGTCCTGTTAATACTGAAAGAAATATATGATGGAGAAAAGGTCTGAATGCTGTCTCCAGGGAGACCTAGAATAACCATCACAGAGCAGAGGTCTGTAATCCCCCACTCCCAAACTTTCCAAGGCAGTTGTCCCTATACGTGCAGAGTATGAGAGTTCTATTTGGAGCATAGTGGGAACCTCAGACTTTAATGCGTGCATACAAGTCACCTGAGGATCTTATTTAAATGCAAATTCTGATTCAGTGGGTCTGGGGTGGGGCCTGAGGTTCTGCATTTCTGTTGAGCTCCTGAGTTGGTGCCACTGCCAATGCTGCTGGCTTGAAAACCTCACTTGGAACAGTAAAGTTTTCAAGGATCTGTGCTATCATTGTGCACATCAGAAGAGAAATTCCCCAGCGCTGACCCTCAGTGAACCTAGCCTGTCTGCCCACTATCTGGGGATGGATGGGGGAGCTAAACAGGACAGGTGGGAACCACAGCTACCAACACCTTTAGAGGCAGGGAGTAGGGAGCATCGCTCAATGTGACATAAAGGTTTGGAGAGGTTCCTCTTGTTGCCTTTGGCTCAGTAGATGGAGCGGGAAAAGGGTGAGTCTGAGAGAGAGGAAACAAAGGCATTTGGAGAGCCAGCTGCCTCCCCTCGACCAAATTCCAAGTTCAGCCTGGTGGAACCCTGCCGTTGCTCCTTCTCACCCAGGCCTGTGGCGTCTGGCCTCTCTTCTCGTGCAAACATTTTTCTTTGTGCTCCTGGAAAAATTGGACCTATAAATTGAATCTGCCTTCAGGCAGTTTAACTTGCATGGCCAGCACTTACTCAGCAGATAGCCATCAGCCTCATTAACCTTGGTTTGTTCTCAAGAGGTTTTTGTTGGTGGGGGGAGGTGGTGGTGGTTGTGGTGGTCGTAGGGTTTATGAATTATTCTTTGATAATTTCTGGAGTATGTTGGGAGCAGAGTCGTTTATTCTGTTGAGTAAACATAGTTGATGTTCCAAGCCTTATTTGTTGGTATCGTTGATATGTGCGTGTACGTGCCTTGTGTGTGTTCACTGTGTGCGTACTCATTTTAAATGCAGAATAGTGACTTCTCCCTGAAGGTGTCTCTTACCCGTCTGTGGCTTCCAGGAGATCTGGAAAACCAGTGCTTTGGCTTCTGTTAGCACCATGTTTCTCAAAACATTGTTCTTTGCCCACCCGCATCAAACCACCTGGAGAGCTTGCTAAAATGCAGATTTCTGGCCCCTGCCAGGGATCTGCTGTGTTAGAAACTTCGGCGTTGAGTCCAGTGGTGATTGATGCATAGGAATCTGGAAGATCACAGCTGTTGATGAGACGAAGTTCTTTCTGCATGCCAGCTGGATCACTCTTTCTATCTTTGGGTAGTTGTCTTGCTTACGCAGTATACTTATATTTTATATTACAAAGCACTTTGACTTTTCAAGTGATCACCATGGCCCAGTATAGTGACATTTGCTACCCGTCATCATTTCCTTATGTTCTGTCAACAACCCTGGTTATCACCTGGGGACCCTTGCCGTCCCCACACCCGAAGGCCGTACAGTGGGTAGGTGGTAGAGTCAAGATTCAACTCCAGGCAGTCTGGCTTCGAAGTCTTCTCTCTTATCCACTGTAGTCTAACGTGGCTGTCCCAGACTGCTGGGGCCCTGCTGCAAGGCTCAGCACTCACACTCCTTTGTGCATAGAGCTCCTTCCTGCACCCATAACCACCTGCTTGTTCATCCAGGGCATGGGGTACACTAGATGTACTAGGACATTACCACTCTGTGAGCAGTCCCCAGCCAGCCACAGGCAGGCATTTGTTGGTAAACCCCCAGCTTCCTTCCCCTTCAGGAGAGAAACTCCTGAGACGCTCTCCATGCAGTCTCTCTGAGTTGCCCACAGCAGGGACCTGCTCATCAGACCTCCAGGATTGGCTTCTTCCTGTCAGTGTCTCATATCTCCACTCCTCTGTCAGCGCTTCGTAGGATCACCTCCCGAATCAACTACTTGGGCCCAAATATCTATCAAAGGGTTCTGCTTCTGGGACATTGTGTGCTTAAACCACCTTAAGCATACCATCTCATTTAATCTTCATATCAGTCTTGTCCCGGAGGGACCATCATCAGCCCCATTTTATTGATGAGGAAACAGGCTTAGAGAATTTAAGCCATTTGGCCAAGCTTAGTTTCTGAGCCAGGACTAGAATCCAGGTCTGTTGGCGCCAAGGCCCAAGCTCTCAGCCTATATTTTATACTGTGGAGTTTATGGGTAAGCGGTGTGTGGTAGGTAGTGTGTGTTGGGATTGGGCAAACTTTCCTTTTTCTCTTGCCATGCCCTGCCCCCCGCCAGACAAGAGGGCATTCATGATGCATCTCTCTCTTTTTTTTTTTTTCATGCCTTTTAAATTTGAAATATAGGTAGAAAAAGCAAGAACCCTGATCTCAGATGTGGCTGCCATAACCCCTGGTGAGTCAGCGTGTCCACCTCAGGCCTGGCTTACATTGACAACAACTTGAGCTGAACTTGGCGGAGTGAACCCCAGCCAAGACAGATTCTTTCCATTGGAGTCCCTCCTTTCCCTACTGCCCCCGGCCTAAGCAATCTTTCTCACCTCTGCCCCACTGTGAGCCAACCTCTGGGTCCCAGCAAAATACTTTCAAAACGGACTATTCCTGGTGGAAAAGCCTTCCAGGGTTTTTGTGTTGATCGATTTCTAGTCTATGATCTTGTTTGTGGCTGCCCCAGTTGTTCTAAGGTCTGCCTTTATGTTATAATTTTGTACGTGAGCCCACAGGCTATTCTGCCAAGAGTAGAATTTCTATTTTAAAGGAATAAATAATAAACTGCTCTGGAGTGGTAATAACTTCCAGAGCCTCCTTAGGTCTCACTGGGTCATTTGGTGAATTCAGCAAGTTCTTGGGCACCACAGGTATGAGGAAGGGAAGTCAGACACCCACAGGTATATATCTATGGAGTAATTAATATGCACAGGCCAGTGACTGTATAATCACAAACACAAGAAATGCTATTATGGAAAAAAAAATGGTGATATGGAGAAAATACCAGTGGGCCAAATTTTATAACCATTATTGGGTTTGTCGTATAGATTATTATAGAATTTAAGGATTTTTTGATTAAATCATCATAGTTGTTATCTGTAGTAATAATTATAGCTTATTCTGCATACTTACATTTATATAAAATATACACAAATCAATGGGATTATGCTATATATATTATTCTTCAAACAGCTGTTTTTTCACTTTAGAATATACCATGGACCTCTTTTTAAGAGGGTACATAAAGACCGCCTCATCTTCACAAACTCTTTATGATAGAAACTTTCAAATACATTCAAAAAGTAGAGAGAATAGTAAATGAATCCCCTCTCACCCAACTTCAGTAATTCTCAACTCCCTTCCGAACTTGCTCCCTCCCATCTGCTTCTCCCTTCCCACATTATTTCGAGAATCCCAAACATCATATCATTACATTTATAAATATATCAGTATACCGCATTCCTTTTCAACTGCCAGGTAATACTCCACTGATAAATATATCATAATTTAATTATCATATACTAATTATTATATCATAATTTACCTAGCCTTTCTCCTATTAATGGGCATTTCAGCTGTGTTTAATGTAAAGACAAATTTTCTAGTTGTAAATATGGAATTTAATGAGTTCTTTTTTTTCTCCTCTGAAGGGCCCTTAAACTGAGGATGCAGATTCTCTAGAATTGACTAAAACAAATGCATGCTTTGTTGCTGACTCTTGCTACTTCCAGACCCAGTGGGGAGGAGGGGATGGGTCTCTGAGCCAGGCAGGAAGGGATGAGGTTTGCTGGCTACAGCGTGGAGGTGGGGTGGTTATCCCCAGAGCCTGAGAGTGGCCAATAAGGGCGTGAGTCAGGCCATCCGGTCAGGGAGACACAGTGGTGTCACCAATGGGTCCTAGTAAGTGTTAGGACCACAGAAGAGACTTGGGTATCATCATTTCCTGGGACTGCCTTAACAGATCACAACTTGGTGTCTTAAAACAACAAATTTATTTTCTCATAGTTCTGAAGGCTAGAAGTCTGAAATCGAGGTGTCAGCAGGGCCCCACTTTCTTGGAAGGCTCAAGGGGAGAACCTTTCCTTGCCTCTTCTAGCTTTTGGTGGCCCCTGACATTCCTTGGCTTGTGGCCATGTCACCCCAATCTCTGCTTCTGTCTTCACATGGCCTTCTTCCCTGCATATCTATATGTTCTTTTCTGTCTCTTTTAAGGACATATTCATTGGATTTAGGGCCCACCCTAATAATCTCATCATCTCGATTCTTAATTATATCTGCAAAGACCGTGTTTTAAAATCAGGTCATATTCTGAGGTTTTGGGTAGGCATGATTTTTTTAGGGGGGATACTATTCAACCTGCTACAAGGCATGTCCTGGTACTTCCAATTGCCCCAGGCAGAAGGCTATGCCTTTTCTGAAGCCAAAGAGATGTTACTGTGGCATTCAGGCAGTCAGAGGCTAGGCTATGGAGCAGTTGGGAGTCTTCACCTGCAAGCAGCTGAGAACCCAACTCTCAGCAGGTGAGTGGGAAGATTCATAAGAAACAGCAGGTGAGTGGGAAGATTCATAAGAAACCTAGAGGCTGGTATTTCTGTGATATCAGGACTCTGGGTTAGGGATTCCACAATTCTCTTGGCTTTTTCCTCATGGTTGCAAGATGCCTGCTGTGGCCCAAGCAGGAAATCTTCACACAGCTCCATCCGAAGGTGTAAAATGTGTGAGTGAGAGGGGCGGGGTGACCAACGGTGTGTGCGTGCACACGTGTGTGTATGTGTGAGTGTGGAAGAGAGAGAGAGATTGAGATTGAGAGAGAGATTGGTTTTTCTATGAAGGAGAAGATATCTTTGCCAGGTGATCTCCCTTTATGTCTCATGAGTCAAGACTTGGTCACATAGCTTCCCCTACTTGCAAGGGAGTCTGGGGAGACACACATCTCTTTTTTATCAGTTTCTACAGACAGAAGCAAGCAAGCAAGAAAGAGCTGAAGAGGGACCTCTACCCACAGACAAACAACCCTCCAACTCTTCCAAACAAATTACCAACTAATCTGTTATGCTCTTCTATTTCACTACATTCAACCCCCCCCTCTGCAACAAGTCAGATCGTCTTGTTTATTATACAATACCTACTCATGCCAACTCATGTCAGGGATTGCCTCAGACAACTTTTGTTTAGAGGGCTCATGCTCCAAGTGGGGGACTTTCTGGAAAAACCCTATTAATTCAGTAGCTTTAGTTTTTTTCTTCCCCACGGTTAGGACAGTGCTGAAATCAACATCCTTGTCCATAAATAGTTGTACTTGAATGCCTATATTTTGGTTGGGAGTATTCACCTGCAAGCAGCTGAATTTCTGGATGTGGGATTGCTGTGTTTGAATACCTTATATGTTCTTGTTGGGAGCTTTTTCTAGGGCTGGATGAAGATCCCACTTGCTCACCGTCAAGCCAACTGTAGCCTACAGTTTTCAGGGAAAGCTGAGCAGGAATATGCATTTATCTCTCTTCCCCCTCGAATCCATTATCTTGGCCTGCTGTGCCTTTCCTGTTTTGGCAGTGAGATTCGCTGATGACTCTGGAGCTCTGGTATACATTATTCATACATCTTTTTATATCACCTACTGTGGCACCAGCTGGGGACAGCAAATACTACAAACATGGCACCAATAAAAAAGAATGTGTAATCAGTCTTTAAAAATTCCTTCTCAACTGCCAAGGGTGGCACGTGAGGGTGGAAAGTGAGCAGCTGGCTGGCCTTGCTAATTTCAAGGCAGCTTCACTCAGAAAACGATGACTGCTTCACCGTCAGCCTCTCCTGGACCTCTGGAAGAGGCAGATACCAGGAGCCCTGGAAGATTCTGTGGGGAAGGAGTACATGTCTAATGCCATAAGTGAGGAAAAAAAAGTAATTTTTAAAAAACTTTCTACCTTCTTCATAAGTGGGAGGTATTATTCTTGGTTCTGTTTCTCAGATACTAGCAGGGATGTGGGACTTGTTGGTTATTGTTTATTTTTTCCTTCCATTTGGTCTTACTGAGACATATATGATGAAGTGCACTCATCTTAAATGTGTAATTTGATGATTTTTTTACACATGTATATATATGTTGTGGATTGAATTGTGTCCCCCCAAAAGATATGTTGAATTCTTAACCCCTAGGACCTCAGAATGTGACCTGATTTGGAAAGAGGGTTGTTGCAGATGTAATTTGTTAAGATGAGATCATACTGGATTGGAGTGGGCCCTTAGTCCAAAATGACTGGTGTCCTTGTACGAAGAGGGAAATTTGGACACAGACATACACACAGGGAGAATGCCATGTGATGAGGAAGGCACAGATTGAAATGACGTCTCTACAAGCTAAAGAGATCAAGGATTTCTGGAAACCACTGGAAGCTGGAGAAGGCATGAAAGATTTCTCTCCTAGAGCCATGAGAGAGAGAGAGAGAGAGAGACCCTGTCAACTCCTTTATCTTGGACTCCTTAAGAACCGTGAGGCAACAAAATTTCTGGTGTCTTAAACCACCCGCTTTCTGGTACTTTGTTACGGCAGCCTAGCGAGCTGATATGCCACATAACCACCACTGAGATGCAGATGCAGGTATAGAACCTTTTCAGCACCCAGAAGTTATCTTGGGTCCCTTTCCGATTATAACTTCCTTCTCCACCCAAGGTAATCATCTGTTCTGATTTCTACTATCACTGATACATTTTGCCTATTCTTGAACTTTGTATAACTGAAAACATCTGGTAGGAATTCTGTGTCTGGCTCCTTTCACATAATATCATATCTGTGAGAGTTCTTCATTGTGTTAAATGTACAGGTTACTACTGATTTTTTCCATAAACATTTACTGATCACCTGCAATGTGCTGTGTGCTGTGCTAGGCACTGTGCATATAAGGACTATAGGGGTTCCCTGTCCAGTTTGGAAGGGAGGATTACAAACCACTCTCCATGAGATGGTGTGGACATGTGTGAATTGGGATGCGTATGGGCTTTGGGAGCCTGCAGAGCATGAGAAGCCAGGTGAGTCTCCACAAAAAAGGCTGGATGTTCATGCTGGACGTTCTGGAATGGTGGATTAATGTGAGTGGAGGCATGGAGTGAGGGTGCAAGGCTATATGTGGGGAGCTGTGAGGAGTCTGGTATGGCTCAGGAATCAGACATTGTCGGTGAACATGAGAAATATTTACCAACTAGTGCAGGGATTGGCAACTACAGCCCTCAGGCCAAAACTGGCTCAACACCTGCTTTTATAAATAAAGTTTTATTGGAACACAGTCATGCACATTCCTTTACTTATGGTGTATTGTTGCCTTTGCACTACAACTATAGCCTTGAGTAATTGTGACAGAGGCTGTATGCTCACAAAACTCAAGATATTTACTATCTGGTCCTTAAAAAAAAATAGGTGAACATTGGTCCAGTTTATGCCAGGAGCTGTGCCAGGTGCTCTTCAATTATATTCCCATTTAATAACCACAGCAACCCTGCAAGGGAGCCATTATATCTCCCAATTTAAAGATGAGGATCCTTAAGCTCAGAGAGGTAAAGTGATTTTTCAAGTCATCAGGAGGAGGAACCATATCTGTTCAAATCCAAAGGAGCTCCAGGGTAACTGGAATCTTTCCAACTAATTAGTGATCGTTTGAGGAAATGAGTTAGTGCCAGACTGGTCGAGTCATGTATGCATTTTCATCTTTGTGCAATGGGAGACACCGAAGGTTCTTAAGGAAGGGAAGGGCATGATCAGGGCAGTGTGAGACCGTCACAGCTAAGCCCTCTGCTGGGTGTGGGGAGGTCCAGGACTCATCCAAGCAGGTTTTACAGTTACCCATGAAATTCTTCTCAGGAGGGTCATGCTTTTGGGAAAGGAGAGAAAGTGCTGACCAGTCTCGTGCATTTCTGAGTTATGCCTTGGAGGTGGAGGTCCACGCAAAAACTTGAACATGAATGTTCATAGCCTTGTTATTCATAATCGCCAAAAAATGGAAACACCCCAAAGTGTCCATCATTGATGAATGATAAATGTTGCACAATTTTGTGAATATACTAAAAACCATTGAACTGTGACTATTATGGTATGTGAATCATATCTTAATAATGAATAATGATAATAGAAACAATAATAAGACTCATTTGTGATGACACAAAAATATCAGGGCCAAGATCGAACCCAGGCTGTCTGCTTCCAGTGTCCAAGCTTGATCCCTTCCTGTCCAGATTCCCATCTTGTCCAGACCCTGTCCGTCGGGTGGGATATGTCAGTGTCCCAAATTGAAACCCTGAATTACTAGTTTTAAATGCTTTAGAGAAGAAACAAACATTGATCCGGGAGATGGTGTGGCAGAGCGGTTGAATCACTGGATGGAACCTTTGCTCTGCCACTCATCAGCTGTGCCTCAGTTTCCCCATTTGGCAAATGTGGTTGATAATAACAGTACTGATCCCGTAAGGTTGCTGAGAGGAGAAAATGAGTTAATACAAGTGAGATATTTTGCAGTGTATCCAGCTGGTAGCAGTGCTCAGTAAATGTTTTTCTGTCAGGGAGCTCGATCTGGACCCTGATTCGTAGTCTTTGAGCTTGGATATGTTGGCAGCTGCCCCATCCTATTGTCCAAGAGATAAGTGGCAAGATCAGGCTGATGGGGTGGTTCAGGTACAAAGGTAAGAGAAGAGAAACCCCCCAGGGATTGATGACACCAGGGCCAACCTTCGTTCCTTGCATTATCACTGTTTTCAATTTTCCACAGCCCTGATTCTGAGCACAATAAAAGTAAAGCTTAAAAAGATCTGATGGTACAAGGGCCACACAGTAATCATAGCGAGTTTTAATATTCAAATTAGAATTTGTATGAACTTGGATAATCAAAAACTTTTCAATTCTACTCCCCATTCTCTGCTAGGTTTCCTCAAGGCTGAATAGCTTTGAAATGGCCATAAATTTGCATAATGGTTTCCATAAAGCTAATCGCTTTAGGTCTGGAAGCTATTTTCGCCTAGGGCTATTATCATCTTCCACTGTTTCCCTAGCTGATATATAAAGACAGAGGAATTGAGGATTTTTTATTTAGAGCGAAGAGTGTCAAAGAGTCTAGCTAGGGCCTACTTGGAGCATTGAAGGACATACTAGGCTCCAGGGATGTGCTACAGGTGGCATTGGAGCTTGTTACACCTGCCGTTTTGGTGTGTGTTGGGGAGGAGGCAGATTCCAGAGGAGACTGGAGAAGGCCTGTAATTTAGGCTTATATATTATTTGGGAGAAATATTTCCTCTTTGAGTCTGTCTTGAAAGGAGCCACAGGCCGACTGACCCCCCTTGAGTTAGTGAGTGTCGGGTAGCCAGTGAAACCTGGTGAGATTTTCCTCCCATTTTTGTTTCTCTTTCCCAGGTACCTCAGGTTTTTCATGAGCCTCTATCACTGGGTAGTGATTACTCTGTTTCTATGCTTCTTGAGTTTATATAATTTAAAAAATCTCAACTTTGAAAAATTTGTATATCCTGGTAATGGAGGGAGATTTATTTTAACTGAAATTTTATTGTTTTCACTAGCCAATACATCAAATGGCACAAAATTCAAAAGGTACGAAAGGGTTGCTATAGATTGAAAGTTTATTCCCCTCTCCCTCCAGTTCATACGTTGAATTGCTAACCCTCAATGTGAGGATATTAGGAAGTGAGGCATTTGGGAGATGATTAGGTCACGAAGGTGTAGACATCATTAATGTCCTAATAAAAGAGACCACAGAGAGCTCCTGCGCCCCTTTTACCATGCGAGGACACAGAAAAGACAGCCGGCTATGAACCAGGAAGCAGGTTCTCACCAGCCATTCAATCTGCCGGAACCTTAATCTGGACTCTTCAGTCTCCAGAACTGTGAGGAATGAATTTCTGTTGTTCACAAGCCACCCAGTCTATGGTATTCTGTTATAGCAGCCAAAAAGGACTAAGACAAGGATACACATTGAAAAGTCAGCCTTCCATCCCTTTCTCTTTGCCATCAGTTCTCCCCACAGGCAATCTGTATTATCAGTTTCTTGTCTCCTTCCAGAAAGTATATCTATATATCTCTATCTCTATATCTACATCTATACCTTCCCATATCCTATAAATGTTATAAACTCTGTTTTGCGCCTTGCTTTTTTCCATTTAAATTATGTACTGGTTTCCTATTGCTGTTATTTACAAATTACTGCAAATTTGCTGCTTAAAACAACACTAACTTATTTTTGTACAGTCTGGAGGCCAGAAACCCCAAATGGGTCTCACTGGACTAAAATCTAGTTGTTTCCTTGGCTTTTCTAGCTTCTAGAGGCACCTGCATTCCTAGGTTCATGGCTCCTCCCACCATCTTCAAAGCCAGTAATGTAACCTCATCAAATCCCTCTGACTCTGACCCTCTTCCTCCCTATTGTAAAGACTCTTGTGATTGCATTGGACTCACCTGGATAATTCAAAATAATCTTATTTCAAAACCTTTAATTGAATCACACCTGCAAAGTCTCTTTTGTCATGTAAGGTTACATATTTTCAGGTTCCAAGAATAAGAAGGTGGATATCTTTTGGGGGGACATTATTTTGTCCATCACAGTTTTTCTTGGATTGTCCAAGAAATTTAACGTGGATTGTCCCATGTTAAGGAACAGAGTGTTCTTTTCCATCTATTGGCTGCATAGATACTATTCCATTTTTTGAATGTGCCATAATTTCCTTAGCTGATCCCCTCTTGATGAACATTTAGCTTGTTTCCAGCCTCTTGCTCTTACAACCAGTGCTCCAAAGAATAACACTTTATTTGGCACCTTTGCTAGTGTGCCTGATGAATTTCAAGGAGTGGAATTGCTGAGTCAAAGGGTGTGTATGTCTGTAATTTTATTGAATATTGCCAAATTGCTCTAAGGGTGGTTAAAAATTTATTATAGAATGTGTAAAAAATGTGTAAAAAGTGGAGAGAATAGTTTAATGGACACTGTGCACCTGTCACACAATTCAACAGTAGCAATTAGCAACTCATGGCCAATCTTGTTTCATTTACACCCTCCATATGCTCCCTCCCCTCACCAGCGCCTCGGTTATTTAGAAGCAAAACCCAGACTCATATATTCCAAAGGAGAGACTGAAAAATTTTAAACACAGCAGCATCTGTTAATGAGACTGAACCGAGAGGAGACTCCTTCCCAGATGTTACATTCAGAACACCTGTGTTTCTCGGAAAGTGACCCTCCACCTGGGAGAGACCCAGTGTCTGCCATCTGCCATCATTATTTTCGCTGTTGCAGAGACAGTGGCCCACCCTACCCCACCCCCTGGAGATGGTTCTTTATCACCCAGAGGATGATCTCAGAAATCAGCCTTGCACTGCAGATTTGTAGAGATAATGTTCTGGAAGGTTGAGTGGTTGGGAATGAGCTGACTCAGCTCGCTGCTTTGGACTCCTACACTGAGGGATATAGCCCAAAGCAGTCAAAAAGTACTTTTTGACCCGCTGTATCTGAATATTATCAGCAAGTGAGAGCCTTCTCTGTAACAACACCAGAACTTTGAAATCTTGCCTTATCGAATTTTCATACCACTTTTCCAAGAGTAATAAAAAAGGATCCAAGTGGCTCTGTGGGCAGGGGTAGGTTTTCTCTACCACTTGTATTTTGATAGAGAATGGACTTTTCTCTTATCAAATTGGAGGGCGCGGGGTTTTGACAGCATAACCGAGTCAGTAAGCCATCCTCCTGTCAATGCTAGCAGCGTTAGCAGCTCTGAGTCTTGGGGCCTTTTTGGTCACCAAATCTAACAAAACATCCTAGGGAAGCAGGCCAGGTGACGTGGTGCCCAGTTTCAAGCTAGGGAGAAAGAAGGCACAGAAATGTGAAAGGACGAAGAAAAAAAATAATTATTGAGATTCATGGCCCCCTCCATCCTAGCAGCGATTTTCATTAGTGATTCCTGAGGGCTTCTCCCTGCCTTGCCCTCCACAGCCACCACCTGCTCCTCATCTCTCCTCTGAGTTATTACAGCACCTTCTGACTGGTCCTTATGCTTCTCTTCTCCCTTGTTTGCAGCAGTCAGAATATGTCACTCCTGTGCCCACGGCGCCTCCAGTGGCTCCATCTCACTGGGGCAAAGCAAAGTCTCCCACCTGCTGCTCCTCCCTCCCTCACCTGCTCCTGATGATCCTGCAACAAACAAAGCCACAGGGCACTCAGTCTTGCTATTCCTTCTACCTGGAATGCTCTTTCCATACGAGAGCTGTAGGGCTTGACCCTGGCCTTCAGGGACATCTTTAACAGAAGCCTTCCCTGGCCACCCAGCTCAGACTGCCACCCATCCCTGGCAATCTTATTCCCTTTCTTGCTTTACTTTCTCCTTAGCATTTATAACTAACTCCCTAACTATAAAACATGTGTATGTAATGTCAAAATATAGTTATGCATACATATATTATTACTATATTTTAATTAGCTGTAATTATATATTGATGTTCCATACATGATGTTAATGACACCTATTAATATATTAACTTGTTTATTGTTTATCTTTCTCAACCAAACTATAGGCCCCGTGAGATTTGTGATTTTTGTCTGTCTTGCTCATTGCTGTATCCTCATTGCCTAAAGCGTTACCAGGGCACACAGTAGGTGCTCAACCATTTTTTTGAGTGATGACTGTGTCTGGGGATGGTCAAGGAACTCCAATTACAACATTCACATCTTGGAGTGGACAGGCCATCTATTATCCTGAGAGCGGTGATTTAGGCATCTTATTTTGTCCATTTGATTTTTTTGAGTGTAGTATAAAAAAAAAAGAAAGAGAAGAGTGTAGTATCTCAGAGTTTAGAGGGATTTTTGTTTTCTTGATTAACATGAGTTTTCTTGTTGTTGCATTTGGGCATAGCTGTGGCCTCGGCCCTGAACTTGTTGTTTCTATCCCGCCCCCACCACACCCCTGGGCAGCATGGGGAAGGTTTGACCACCACCTGCCCTGTGTTGGCCCTGAACCAGGCACCACCATTGTAAAGAAACTCTATCAGAAATTCAACTGGTTTTAAGACCAAAAAAAAAAAAAAAAAAGTGTAAGTGAGAACTGATGTCTGAAGTTCCTTCCTGCACACGATTCACTGAGCTCATGCTTCCTATACAGCCCTAACCTGCATGGGTGTCTCTTAGAAAGGGCCTTATATGTCTGGGCGGGACCCCAAGAACAAATTTACACTTTGCCCTTTGGCGTACAATAAGATAAATGGCCCGAAGAGCTAAAGAGGGAGAAATATAGAATTCATTCTCATCATTTTCTTTTACACGGGTGTATACATTATCTTACATTCTCATCACTTTATTTTCCTTCTCTCAACTGCAACTTGCCGCCAAAAGTTAAGATAAAATAAACATATTGAGATGGCTCAGTGATTGACTTTTAGTTTCTCTCTGGAAGTTCAGCATAAGGAAAGAGCTGCCCAAGTGATTGTTTACCTCTGTCATTTTATGAATTTGCAAGTGTGAGCATGCTCACCGTCCCCCACCCCCACCCCAATAACACATAGTTGTACCTTCCACGGTTGTGTTGCGGGATAACTGAGCTGTGTTTCGCTCTCCAGAAGAAAGAGTCATGTTCTTATCAATTTCAGGTTGTAATAAAAGTCAGGATGGAATAAGCAACTACTGCCTCTGAGAATAACACGATGAAAGCAAAAGCAAAAGTCGCTGAATGAATCCATATGAAAAGAGGCATATATATAGTTTTGTGGTTATTCAGTTATAAATATTTAGTAATTTCTATTGTGATTTCCCCCTCTAACTCATGAATTATTCAAAAGTATAGTTAAAATTTTCCATGTGTATGCTTGTGTTTAGCTATCTTTTTGCTGTCAATTTCTAATTTTGCTGTTTTATGGTCAGAAAATGTGGTGTGTACAATGTCAATTATGTAGTGAATTTTGCTGAGATTTCCCTTATGGCCTAATATATGATTTTTTTTTTGTTTTTTAACGAATGTGCCATGTATGCTTAAAAGGAATGTGGATGATCTTTTTTTTTTTTTTAGGAGAGAGTTTTTAAATATTATTGACAAGACAGCCAGTTATTTTTATCAGCAGAAAATGGATTTATTGAGGAATGGAAGAGAATTGCAATTCAGGAGGAGCAGGGTATAGCAAAAACTATAGGCAAGCCCAACAAACAAAGGAGAGGATAGTTACTTTACACAGAAAAAGGAAGAAGTTGGGTGGGGATGTTTTGAGCAGAAAGCCTGTTGGAGGGTAGTGAGAGTTCAGGGTGGTGATGGTTTCTCATTGGCTGAATTGGGATGGCTCCCACTGGCAGGGCTTATTGCTGGGCGAGGAGAAAATATTCCTTCCTCCTGGCTGGAGTAGTAGAGACTTTTCCTATAGGGAATGTACGGTATGTCTCTTCCTGTTGGGTCTTTAATAGGTGTGACTTCCTGTTGGGGTATGTAATTCACATTGAGTGGTAGTGCATGAGAGCTCCCCCTTCAGGTCTTCCGACTCCATTTTAAATGAGGTTTCCTTTATTCATTTTCACAATATGTAATCCAGGTTAGCAGTGTAATTGAAGTCTAACTTATTTTTCTGTCTTTTAGGTCTCTCAGAACCTTATATGTTAGACAGAGTAACACTAGATGATGCTGCTGAAATCATAAAGGTTTCACAAAAACGACCATTTATTTATCACCCATGTCACAGTGCACAGTCTGGGGCTCCTTGGTGGCCCTTATCCAACAGTGTTTCAAAGATCTTGGAGGTTTCCATTTTGTAATTTTGCCATCTCAGAGTTTTTCACTTGTAACCACATGGATAGGAAAGAGAGGAGGCATGGAGAACTCACATTTGCTTTTAATTACCTTAGACCAGAAGTGACATGTGATTTTTTTACCTTCCTATTGGCCCCAATGTAACCACAGGGATACTGGGAAATGTTGTCTTCTTGCACGTCCAGGAAGAGAAATGGTGTGGTGAACACAGTATTGCATCTGGTACACTGAGAGAGTGCTGAACATTTCCTGCTCTTATTGGGGATTTGCCTGTCTTTCCATGTAACTTTCTCAGTTTTTGCTTATATAGTTCCAGGCTGTGTTGTTTGGTATATTCAGCTTGATAGTTATTGTATCTTCTTGGCAAGGTAGTCACGATCCTTATTAGTATGAATGAGAAGTATTTTATAGATAGATGGGGTCATGGAATGGTAGTACTTTCAGGGGCCTTGAAGACCCTTCTACTCATCCATTTTACAGACAGCAACAACTGAGTTCTAGAGAAGGGAAGTCAGATCCCACTGATTAGTGGCAGAATCAAGACCAACATTCCAATAGCTTTGTGTTTCTGCCATCATGTTCTTCCTCTGTCTTCACTCTACTGATTTGTTCAATTTCTCCCCATAACCTCCCAGTGCTAAGTACATAAAGATAGTGATTAATCTGAGTATCTCAAGAAAGTCCTTTCCAGGGTGGCATTGGGAGCAAGAAATCTCAGCGGATAAAAAACATCAAGTAGTAGCACTTTCGTGAATGACTTCCAAATTAGTCCCTTACCCACCACCCCCTTTTTTTTTCATGTAGCACAGTTGCAGGAAACACACTTTACCTGAGATGAAGCACATATTAGAGAAAGGCTCTCTCTATAGCATTATCTATTACTCTAATGAGCATGAAAAAGGGGAGAGGGGACACTCTCTCTCTAGCTATTATTACCTCCACTGTAGAGTTGACATACACAAGCTCATTATTGCATTATGTTTTATTCAACAAAATAACTTTAATGTTGTAGCTTAAATTGAATTCGCTAAAACATCTTCATCTCCAGCATAATGTGCCTCAAGTGTCTTCTTGGTGCCTGTGTTTTCCACAGAATTATAGTGCTGAAGCTATGGAAATAGCGAAATTATATGCAATCTGCAAAACAATGTGGCTATAACGTGGTAATTGGCCTTCCACATAATTAAAGGAACATTTCCTCATCAGAGCTGTTCCATCGGAGACCTAAAGGCTATCATTGTACAAATCATCCACTTAGGAAAACCTTTATTCCCAGTAGCCTATAAAAATCTGGTTATGCAAACAGATTTGCTTATTTAGTAACATTAATGGCACCTCACAGTTAAAAAATAATCAAGGTGATTGACCTATAATCTACCTCCTCTGTGACCGAGTGTCATTTTTATTCTGATGGTTGGGAGCTTTTTGACTCTGTGAAAATTATTCACAGCTGGCATCAAGATCTAGGGAAGAGAACCTCAAAAACCAACAATCTGTGTATTCTTAGCCTGTTAATCAAAAGAAAATCACTTCAACTGGATTAGGGTCTTGTACCTGGCAAAAAGACTCTTATGGACAATGGAATTGGATTCCTACACTTGATATGACACCCCCTTGAGTCAGATTGAATCCTTATTGATAGACAGACACTTTCTGGAAAATTACTCCAGTGTCTGTGCAATAGCTGAACTCCTGTTTTTTGTTTGTAATTTTTTTTTTTAAAGCAGCATTAAATGGTTTGAGACCTTCCTGCAGTTATTTTGTGTATGATCTTTAGATATGGTCCTGAATAACTCATACTAGGGAGACCTTTAATCGGGATTTTTTGGGAAGATGTCTGATGGTTGGTTTTAGTCATGAATCTCTCTCCTTCATCTGTTCCATAGGTTCTATTCTTATCCCTCTGCACCTTTTTTTGGGGGGATGACCACCTTCTCCCAAGGTCCTTACATCTTATTTACATTCCAGAACTCTCTGCATGACTCTGCTCTGACATCTCCAAGTGCCCACTGGTTATCTCCACCCGGCTGTCCCTCTTGCACTTGACCCCAGCTTATCTTTTCTCTCCTGATTTCCTCTTCTGCCTGGGTTCCTTGGGTCCAACTCACCCCATGATCCACCAAGCTCCCAAAAAAGTTGGATGCCATCATATATTCCTCCTCCTTCCTCAATCAAGTCTTTTCTCCATCCACATTGCCACAACCTCGGTCCAGCCAACCATCTTGTCTCACTTGGGTTATTGCAGCCTCCCACCTGGTGTCCTTGCCACCTATCCATCCTCCAGCCAGACTCCTCTTTTTTTCATAGCATAAAGAGGATTGTCACTCTTCTACTTAAAGACATCTTCTGGCTCTCTTTGTCTACAAGATAAACATGCTGACAAGAACCTTTATGATTTGGCTCCAACTTGCTTCCACATTCCTTAGCACTTATCCTTCAAATTATATGAACTTCTTTTAATTCCTCAAACACGTTTTCAGCTCTTAATCTTTGCATATGCTCTTTCTTCTGCTTAGAACAATCTCTCACCTTCCTCCTATTCACCTGGATAACTACTATCACCTTCTAGTCTTCAACTTAAAGGCTGTTTGATAGGAGAATATCTCTGACCACTTGTTATTAGATTAGGTGCCCCATCTATGTTTTCCCACTAAGCCATGCAAAACTTCATCATAGCGCTTTCTATTCTGAGTCACAAATGATTTCTTCCCCCTCATGACATGCAAAGTTCACTGAGGGAAGGATCCGTGGTGGTTCACTGTTGACACTCGACATTTGATAAAGCTTATGTTGCTTCCCACACACCATGTGGTCCACTTTAGGGCCATGCACCCAAGTTCCGACAGTGGAGAATGTCCTTCCTAGCATCCATTCTGATCTGGATTGGAGAAAAGTCAGTAGGCACGTCCCAAAATATGAAACAGAAGGTTAACTTAAACCTGAAATTCTTCAACTTCAGCCTGAATTAGAATCCCCTGGGAAACTTGTTACAAATGCTGACTCCTGAGGTCCACTCTTAAAGAGTCAATGAGTCGCTCCATCTTCAAAATATATCTAGAATCTGGCCTCTCTTCAGCACCAGTCTGGTCTGAGCCACAGTCAACTCCCCCCTGGGTCACTGCATTATCTCCTTGCTGGTTCCCTGCTTCTGCCTTTGTCCTCCCAGAGGCTATTTTCCTAGAGCCGATGGAATGATTCTTTTAAAACAGAAGTCAGGTGACAGCAGTTCTCTGTTCAGAACCCTTCAGTGCCTCCCATCTCACTTAGAGTTGAAGCTGAAGCTCCAATTATGACCCACAAGGCCCCATATGACTTGGCCCCTATTCGCCTCCTCTCCATTCTCATCTGCCACTACTCTCCCCATCACACTCTTTGCTCCAACTATCATGGCCTCTTCTCTGTTCCATGATCATACTAGGCCTTGTATTTGCTGTTTCCTTTGCCTGGACATCCACATTGCTCGCCCTGTCTCTCTTTTCAGTTTTCTTGCCTCTCGGTGAGGTTTTCTTAGCCTCCCTGTCTAAACCAGCAGTACCCACACTTTCTCCAACACTTCCTGTCCCCCTCCCTGCTTGGTTTTCTCTTTCATTCTCATCTCTAATGCATTCACATTTAACGAATTTATCTTATTTATTTTCCATTCCTCCCACTAGAATGTCAGCCCTGTGAGAGCAGAATTTTTATCTGATTTGTTCACGGCTCTATCTTCAGCACGCAGAACAGTGCTTGACACATAGTGAGCTTCCAATAAGTACTTATTAAATGAATGGCGAAACCAGAATCTGCATTTTTTTTTTATTGTGGTAACATAAAATTTACCATTTTAACCTTTGAAAGTGTACAATTCAATACATTCACAGTGTTGTGCAGCCATCACCACTATCTAGTTCCAGAGCTTTTTCATGACTGAAAAGAAACCCCACACCTATTCACAGTCATTCTTCCCAGCCCCTGGCAACCATCAATCTGCTTTTGTCCCTATGGATTTGCCTATTCTAGATATTTCATATAAATGAAATCACATAATATGTGGCCTTTTGTGCCTGATTTCTTTCATTTAACAAAATGTTTCTGAAGTTTACCCATATTCAGAAACCTGAATTAAAAAAAAACTTAGAGATTAGGAATAACCTAAAATTCTACAGTACATTTTATCCTCCCACCCTCCTCTCTCTCTCTCTCTCTCTCTCTCTCCTCCCTCTCTCTCTCTTTGCTTTCTCTCTCTGCCTTACAGGAGCCCTGTTCTCTGTTCAGAACCCCTTTGATGCCCCTCTGCTTTCATACTGTTACTCCCTCAAGTTGCTCCTTGATCTGAATCCTTGGGCTTCCGTCCACACTGTCTTTGGAGGAAAAGCCATGCTGCTCCTCATGAACAGGCCGTGCTCCCATCGTGGTGCCTCTCCTCTCCCACATCTGTTTTTACTCTCTCACCTGCTTACTTTCTCCTCTAAGGCCACCAATCTGTCTTTCTCCCCTTCTCTCCAACATGGAGCGGGTGACTTCTCTCCGCATCCCATTAACAGAGTGACTTCAAGCACAGGCTTTGAGGAAAGAAAGAATGATTTTGAGTCTCGGCTCTACTACTCACTAGCTATGTGACCTTGGATTAGTTACTTAACGTCTCTGAGATCTGGTTCTGCTTCTGTAAAGTGGGAATTGCAGTGGTGCCCACCTCTTGGGACTCCCAGGAGGATGAAGCTAATGCTCAGCACAGGTTCCAATCGCTAGTGATGTTAATATTAATCCATTTCTAGACCCGAGTTCATGACACTGTGCTTGCTGTTTCCACAAGAAATCCGTTTCCAAATTCCCAGTGACCAAACTAGATTTCAAACAAGGGTTAGCCCACAGCTTGGGAACAAAGATTTCATCCCCACACAGTGACTCTTAGATGCTGAATTGAAACCCACCCCGAAATCTCCTGTTTTTTCACTTAAGTTCAATGTCACCTTGCACAGTAGGGCTGGCGACCACTTAGAGAGCAGCGATGCTTTGAAAAGTCAACTGAGAACTGTTTGTTGATGGATGGTACCTCAGAACACAAATTAACTCCAACAGAGAGACGCGCCCCATTGGGGAAAAGGTGCCCAGGCTGGCGGCCATACCAGGATGGAGGGCTTTTCCTATGGGCTCTCGTAAGTGTAAGCAGCCGGAAGGTTTTGCTTTCTGAGCCAAGCAAAACCATGTTCTTCGCTGCACATTGCCACTCTGCAGCAAATGTTTATTCCTGTTACAGTCATTAAAAGTGCTTACAGAGGAGGTTTGAGGGGAGTGGTGACAATGTGAGTTATGGCTCTGCCGGCTGCCAGTGGAGCCGGCAGCTCTGCAGGGCTGTGCCATGGTGTTTTGAAAAGTGGCTAAGCCCATCAGGAGTGACTGAGTATAAATGTTGCTGCCACGACTTTTTGTAGCCTGATTGGGACTATATTTGCAGAGCCCAAACCAGGATGCTTGTTTAGACCTATAAATAAGCTTACTTTCCTTCCTTCTCTGCTAAACCCCATTTGCTGTTTACCCCTACGCCTCTATCCAGAAGTGCTTTCAGCAGTAGTTACCCAGTGCCCTCTCCCATGCTCTCCTTGCAACTGCCTCTCAGCAGGGGTTAGGAAGAAATCCTTGATGAAACCAATTACAGGACTGTTTGGAGGACTCTGACTAGCCCCCAAGGTGTTTGCATTTTTTAAATTGGTTCCTAGTTATCCTGAATGAGTTTCTAATTAGTAGAGCTTCAGGCATTGTACAGAAATGAAGTGCAAATATATAAATATTGTGAGGGATGACTCTCCCATGCCTGCCCCGTGAGTGGTGGCTTTGAGTCTAGCAGTTTTCTAAGAATCTCTGGGGGTGGCTTGTTGGGGGCAGTTATTTTTAAGTAGAGTTTGTAAGTTGGGACAGACTTACTTAATGAAGTCATGCAATATACTGTTTGCTGTGACAGATTGTGTTCTCACAAGATGGCCACAATAATCTCTCTCATCTTATAGATTCTTCTAGAAGCTCGTCACATCCCCATGGAAAGGTGGAGTACAGTTCCCCTCCCTTTGTATCTGTTTCCATAAATAGGACGTGCTGGCAGTGGCTCTCCATGACTTTGGAGGCTAAGTTAGAAAAGCCTGTATAGCTTTCCTCTTGGTTCTCTTTCCGTATTTACGCTTGGAACCCAGCCACCATGCTGTAAGGAAGCCCAAGCAACCTATGGCAAGGGCCACATGGAGAGGAACCAAGGCCTCCAGCCCACGGCCCTGGCAGCTCCTCGCTGATACTGGCATCAACTCTCTAGCTGTAAAATGAGCTGTCTTGAGAGAGGTTCTGCCAGCCCCCACACAAGACACCTCAGCTAATACTGTGAAGAGCAGAAATGGGCCTTTCCTGTGGAACCCTGCCCAAATCACAGGTTTGTTAACAGAACTAACGATGTATTTTTTTTTAAAGCCACTTCATTTTGAGGTGGTTTGGTGTACAGCAGTAATCAAAACATCTGTCTACTTTGCGTAAAGCCCCTGCTTTGTGGGGCAGTTAAGAGGACTCTGGAGTCAGAATGCCTGGGTTCAAGTCCCTCTTCCACCTGCATCATTTAGGTGACTTATGGCAAATTCCTTAACTTGTTCGTTTCTCAGATTCCTCACCTGTAAAATAATAATATCGACCTCTTGGCTGTCATGAGGGTATAATAATAGTAGTAGTAGTAGTAATAATGATGATGATGATGATGATGATGATGATGATGATGATGGGTGATTCTATCTCATGAATGTGAATTCCTTTGCAAATGTTTTTGGAATGCTTATTACATGCCAGGCTATTATAGGCACTGGGGAGAGAGTGGTGAGAAAAATAGCCCTGGTCCCTCCCTCCTGAAACTTGTAGTCTAGTCGGGGCACATGAACCTTAAACAAACAAGTCAACATAGGATGGCCAGTGTGATAGCTTTTCTGAGAAAGTGACGCAGGCTGAGACTTGGATGAAGGGTGGGCATTATAACTAGATGGAAAGCTGAGGGAAAAGCATGTGTGGAGGCCCTGAGGCATGAAAGAGAGGACTTGGGTTCCAAATCTGGGCCTCACTCAATATGTCACTATTGTGCACTTTTCCTCAAGCATCTGTAAGTGCTTCTTCCTAGCAAGCATCTAAATAGTTTCTGGCTCCTTTATATAGAATTGCACCAATGCCCATGGTTTGAAATATCCTTGGGCTGCTGGCTCTGAAAACAAAACACAACGAACATAAAAAAGTGTGCATTAGTCAGGATTCTTGGCTGCAAGCAACAGCGACTAACCCGGTTTTCGAAGCCAGAAGCGAGTTTGCTGCAAGGTTCTTGGGGACTCACAGAATCCACAGGCAGCTGCAACCAGGCTTGGAGAATGGCAGGAATGTGTGTGATGGGAGGGCAGAGAGGGGAGTTTGGAGCCAGCCAGCTGAAGCTATCCATTGGGATAGACCCGACCCCCATCTTTGCAACCCTTTCTCAAGAATGAGAACCCTGCTAGCAAGCATCATGCATGGGTATTTGGGAAAGGGGTTTGTAATGGGAAATGGGCTTTAGGATTCGCCTTCTGTCAGGGATGTACACAGTGAAGACTTCTTTTTGTTGACTTTGAGGGGGACTGTATCTGCCAAAAAGGACTCCTAGAGTTAACAGGGCCCAAATTAATAATCAAAGTCTAGCAGCTATTGTTTACAGAAGCTTCTCACACACAATGCATGTCAGAGAAAAGCCACAGATTGAATCTTTAGCCTTCTGCACTGTGTTCCTGCTCCCTGAGCTGAACCTTATAAAGCAGTTCCTGGAATCATATTTCAACCAATGGGCTGAGACTTGCCCCAACCAATTGTAGCTTTGCACCTATGTCCTCTTTTGCATCTTTACCAACCAATCAGAGCAGTTCCATAATGAAGAAACAGGGTGTTTGATTCTGACAATCAGGACAGTGATGTTTGGATCACTCAAACTGCAAATTTGGATTCTCCATTTGCATAAAAATGAACCAATCAGGGACCAGGGAAGGCAGTTTATATAAGCAGTCTTCCCTTTTGTCTCTAGGGAGCACACTTTTGTTTTCCACTGGAGGGTGCATTTCTCTAGTTTGCAAATTGTTTACCTAAAGTTTCTCCTTTTACCACATTCCAGACTGGGGGCTTATGTTGGACTTAGGTTGGTGACAGAGAACCTTTATTGACATGCACAAAGACACATCAGGATGCTAAGTGGAGTGTCAGCCACAGACTGACAAATGTCCACCATCTCATCTTTCTTGGAATGCTTTTCATGGAGAATGAGAGGGTGGCTGTGTTCCCTGGCCACCCTGGCTTCCCTGAGAGAAGTAGTGACTCAAGAATTCACTCTGCCTTTTCTCCACCTTCTTCTCCTGATGGGAGACACCACTGGGGTCTGAGAACTTTGTCTGACCAGGAGGTGAACCCCAGCCTCCTTGCAAGGCAGCGGTGCTACATAAAGATGTTCTCACATGACATCACTGATTTGGACTCCTTCCTAATTCACTTGTGGCTTTTATAGCCTTGGCTTTCTGACATGAGTGTATAGCATTCGTCATTTATGGGACGTGGTGCAGCCTCAGGGCTGGTCTTCCTCATTTCTCCTCTGCTCTGTACTTTGATTTCATTGGAAATAAGCCAAAGCACCCTCTCTTTTGTGCCCAGTGCAGACCTTGGCTCTGAACTTGAGATGGAAAATTGTGACCCTTTGTCAATATGTGAGTGGATTTGGTCATGAAATATTCTGGGCCTCCCCGGGATGAGCTGATGGAGAAGGGCAGGGAGATTGAGCAGAGTGGGCTTGAGGAAACTGAGTCAGCTTTAATAAGGAGGTTGTGAATCCTAGCATTCCAGCATTCTCAATTGCCATGTACAGAGGGGAATGGAGAATATAGATAGGTTTTGGGCCAGTGTCGCCATCCAAGGTGGGCCAGCCATCAGGATGGGGCTACCAGTCACAATTTTGAACTAGTGCTGATCCTTGATCCAATTTTGGTGATCCGAGAATTGGGAAAATGGTGCTATCCAGTGCCTGAAGGTGTGGGCGATAGAGTCCAGTATGTTGAGGAGGAGCTGGGAGGGTCTGGGCAGAGGTGCACCTTGGCATAATGGCTTTGGAATCAGAAAGAACTCACCTGAACTCCTGGCTGTGCCACTGACTTGGTGAAAGTGACTTACTTTCTCTGAATCTTAGTCTCCTCATCTGTAACATGGAGATAAAAATGGAATCCACGCCTCAAAAGATTATTGCAAGAATTAATCGATATGATGCCCGGTAAGCTCTCATTATGGTTCCTGGCACCTAGAAAGTGCTCAGAACTTGTTAGCTATTGTTAATAAGGACTGGGAGGCTGTGGCTTGCTGGGTATGTAGGTGGATCCCCAACTTATTCCAGGTCTGCTACTAATAATTCTACAGCAGCAAGGTGGCTTTCAGGAACCATGGCGGGTGTACCTGAACTTACTTGCCCAAACTGGGTTGACATGTTCAATGTCTATGCCTGAGGCTACAGGCTCTGTCTAAAATGGCTTCAGACAGTATCTCATCTCCATAGAGAGCCCCTTCAGGCTCTCCCCATTTTTCTTTGAATCTCCCCTCCCCATGGGGTTAAGGTCCTTTCTCTATCCCTAGACTATCTGCATACCCAGCTTGCTTCCCTGCCTCCAAGATGCTCTTCTCTTTAGGTAGCCCGCTGGCTAATGGCACACATCAACTGTTTCCAGGCACCCAACCCCAGGCATTTCAAGAGGAGCGATCTGGTGCCTTTGGTTGTCTGGTTTCCTGGGGAGGGGCAGGAACCAATGGCCTTTGCTCCTGGCTGGTGAAGTTCTTGGCCTTTTGGATTCTGTCAGCTAAATTGGGTGCCAAGGGTCAGTTAAAATATGTGAACACTGACTTTAGTAAAGGCCAGAGGGATGTGTGTCTCGTCTTCATCTTTTCACTGGGTATTCTTCCAGAGGTCAGCCTCTAACTCACTGAAGCAGAAAAAGGAATGCAGTGGTTAATGTAACCAGACCATGGAGCAGTTCTCTCTTGCCCATTTTCTCCCCACCTCTCACTTCTATATCTTGTTTTTCCCCCCTCTTACTGTAGATGGAAGTTTTGTATATGGTGGGGATCTTGGCAGAAGTGTCTTGGCCATTCATCCTCATGGCTTTGTTGTCATGAAGAAAATTGACTTTCTTTTACCAGCCCCAGTGTGAAAATTCCCAGGAAAGGGTTGTGATGGGCCTTCCTGGGCCACTTGTCCTCCCATAGAGCAGGGGTTTGTGATACTATGTCACCCGACTTCAGTCCAGGGTTGGGTTGGGTGTACCTGTTACCAGAAGAACTGGTGTGGGGGGTGTGGCAAGACAAGGCCACCAGGAGAAATCACTGTGAATTGGGTCTCCCACAATGGGTGATTCTTCCAAAGCTATTCGTAATGCACTATTTCTTAGCTACTTCAACCCTTTGGAATAAGGCAGGCCACCAATACCAATATCAACAAATAAGATATTGATAAATAAATAAGAAATTTAAATAAATAAGAAATTTATTTATCAATAAGATATACAATTTTGTTATTGCAGAAATGAGTGTGAAGTTAAAACAAAGAAACCCATAAAGAGTCACCAGTAACCAGGAGATGACAAATAAATCAGCTCTGCCTTATTATTCTTGATTATTTGTAGTTTTGAAGGCATGGGGGAATATGAGATCAGGGTGAAGGTGAGTTCTCAGGCTCTCAGCCTGGAGATGATTTGAAAATGGAAACCCAGTACTTCTAGTCACCATGGGAGCATCTTCACAGACCTTGACTCTGCAGAAAATATGGGCTGCAGCCATAGAAGGAAATGATTTCAAGACTCGAGAAGCTCTGCAGACCAAATGAATAGCTTCTAAGGGATGTCTTGAGTTTTAAGTATAGCCAAAATATTACATTTGAGGTTAATGTGTAGACATATTTCGGAAATATGTTTATTTTCTTATCTGTATAATTCTACGTTGCCATAGAGGGTGACCTGCATGGCTTTTAGCTTAATAATATACAAGATGGGTAGTGTTTGCAGAGGGATGAGGTCACTTAACTACATAGGCAGTGCCACATTTTTAATTAACTATTGATTTGTAGGATTTGTGTATTAAGGTTAATTAGGTACAACAAGAACAGATAACTTTACTTGGCTTCCTTTAAACTCAAGCATATAAATCTGATGTGGGGTGACTGTATATTAGAAACAGAACTTTTTTTTTGGTCTAGAAGTAAAGGATGCAGTCTCGAAGCTGAGAATAACGAGCACGATTCAACCTTCTCCTATTTGTGAGATTCTGTGTTTTATTTTCTTCTTGGGTTATGGAGTAAAGGGGACATATTTCTTTCTTGGTTTGGGAAAACCTCACTACATATGGTGAGCAACAGCCCTTACTATGGATGGGACAAATGCACTTTTCCCAACCAGAAGTCACCTTACATTCTCAGAGATAGCTGGGAGCTGAAGTACAAGGATTAGTCAGGGCAGAAATATTGTTGAGTTTCATACTAACTCAGGAGTATCCTCAGGTTAAATTTTAAGTTCTAGCGACAAGGCTGAGAAAAATACACCATGTGAGATTTCAACCTTGCTGAAAGATTACTGTTTCTTGATGCCAGATGTATAAAGCATGATTGCATTTGTTGTGAGTGTGGAATCCAACAGTGCATTTTAACCACATGGTTCTTTATCTGGAAGCCTCCCAAGAGACCCTAGAGCTCACATCTTTCTTTACTAAATCAAAACCAATAAACAAGCAGCTCACCTAGCTGTTGTTTTGGAATTTAGGGATGGCTATAGTTCTTTAAGCCTGGATAGAGAAAAGCTAAGGAGAGGCTGCTCAAGGCATCAAAGTATTCTTTTACTTGTCACTCCCCTAAAAGACCATCACTCTTTGTGATTCTTTTAGAACCCATTGTGATTTTCTAGTTTCTTTAGATATGCTTGTTGACCACTGGGTACAAAGGGCAGGTCAGCACCTCTTCCTTTGGTAAACCACTCTATCCTATGTTCAGAGTAATCTTGTTCAATGTATGTGGTTCAGAGTGATCATATGACTCAAGCTTGTCTAATCTGAGGACTTGATCCTACTGGCCACAGTAATTTGTCTAGAAACGGGCATATCCAACAATATCTCCATTGCAACTATTCAACTCTGCCATTGTAGACAGAAAGTAGCCATGGGCAATACATGAATGAATGGGCATAGCTGTGTTCTAATAAAACTTTATTTATAAGACCAGATGGTGAGCCAGATTTGACCTGTAGACTATAGTTTGCTGATACCAGAGCTAGGCTGATTGGTATATGTCATTACCCTGGTGACTGTTGTGTCTGGTTAACATGTCCTAAAGTTGATGTAGTTATGCTGAAGGGAACTTACATTTCACGTGTGAGGGAGAGGGTTTCTCTGCATTCTCCTGGGTGTGAAAGTAAAGCAGGGAGCCTCAAATACCATCACAGTCATGTTGTGACCAGGAGGGGAACCAGTCTCAAGATGGAGTGCAGATCGAGCTTGACAGAAGAGAGAGATGGAATCAGTCTGGGATCTTGATGGAATGATCCGGATGCATAAGGCACCTGGACCCTATCTTACGACTGGCCTTCTATTTGTGTGAACAGACCACACAAATTTCCTTATTGGGTGAGCCAGATTGAGTCTGGATTTTCTGTTACTTGACTCCAAGAGCATCCTAACCAGTACAAGGTTCAAGTCGATTTGAATGAATCTGTGTTTCATTAGTCACTGAGTGAACTTGAGTGGTTTAGGTAACACGCTTTAACTTTTGAGGGCAGTATCATGAAAGGAAGCCATATTTTCTTCAAATCACCTCAAACCAGGACTGTATGTCAGAGTGGAAATTCCTATTATGTGGAAAATATGCTCAGAGCAGGAGAACGTGAATTTGAGACCTGAGAGTATTGTCATGACGCAATCGTCTGGTCTTTTGACTAAATTTGAAAGTAATTTATAATTGTCATGGATCCATTGATTTGGGATAAAATGTTTTCTCTGAGAAAATTAAGACAAAAGAGTTTTGATCAGCACTTAAGGTTGACGGTAGGGGTTGAGCGGCACACCGATAGGGGTGAGTCGGTGGTACTCAGAGTTGAACGTCTTTTGTCTTCAACCCTGATCTCACCCATCTTTCTCAGGTTTTTTTTCCCCCATGGATCTGGAGGAAAATCCATGGTTTAGGAGAATAGCACGTTTGTAAAACTTTTCTTTTTGAAAATGCACGTAACATAAAATTTACCATTTTAACCATTTTTAGTGTAATATTTGGTGGCATTAAGTAATTCACATTGTTGTTCAGCCATCACCACGCATCCATCTCCAGAACTTTTTTATCTTCCCACATTGAAGCTCCACACCCATCAAACACGAACTCCTATTCTCCCCTCCCCCAACCACCATTTTACTTTCTATGAATTTGATGACTCTAGATACCTCACATAAGTGGATTCACTCAAGATTCGTTCTTTTGTATTTGGATTTTCTCACTGAGCAGGTCTTCAAGGTTCGTCCATGTTGTAGCACGTTATACCTCATTTTGTGTTTCTTTATTTTTTGGAGAATGGCACGTTTTCTGAAATTGTTGTCCGAAATGCTGAGTTCGGAAAGAGAGAGACACAACAAGGCATTGGAACTAGCCCAGAAAAAAGCCCGTTCATACCCCTGGCTCTGCTCCGTGTTAGCGCTTTCAGGCTGTCTTAGTTTCTCTTTACCTGTTATCAGGATCGCTCCTTGAAACAGTGCTCTGATCTCCAGCGTGTCTCTGTGCTGAAGTCCTGTCACAAGGCAGAGTGGGAGGAATGTAGGTTGTCATTTTCTAGCCAGGGACTTTAGGGTTTTGAGCCTCAGTTTCTTCATTTATGAAATATGGATAATGACTCGTGTGCATGTGTATATACATGTATATGGATATATGTGTGTATGTCTGTGTGTGTTTAGAAGCACAAGGTCACGCTCTGAACAGCATCCTGCAACTTCTTTTTTTTATAAACAGTATATCTTGAAGATCTTTCCATGTCAATGCATAGCACTTTGCCACATATATTCTGCTTTATGGTTATACCATAAATTCATTTAGCTCATCTTCCATGCATGGACATGTAGATTGTTTCTGGTTACTTGCTTTCCCAAATAATGCTGCAGTGAATTTCCTTGTACACCATCTTGGCTCACTCACGTGAGCATATCTCTAGGACTGAATCCTAGAAGTGAGATTTCTGGGGCAGAGGGTATGAGCATTTAACATTTTGAAAGATATTACCAAATTAGGCAGTTTAATTTGCAAGTGCGTCTTGTTAGGAGAAAATCTGTTAGATTAAGTCCACTCCGTAAATGTTATATTTGAGTAGTTCATTTATTAAATTGATTTGTGTTCTGCTTCTTCGCCAAAAGGGCTCAAAGAAGCTTACAGCAAGAGGCAAGTCAAATAAGGCTGAAAATAATAAACATACAGAGAGAGGCCAGTATGGTAATAGTCACAACTAATGCTTCTTTTGAGCACTTGCTATATGCCAGACACTCTTCCAAGTGCCTTATATGTATAAATTCATCTAACCCTCACAGTCTCACTAGGAAGAGAATAACACTCCCATGTTATAGATAGGGAAACTGAGTCACAGCGAGGCTAGATAACTTGTTCAATGTCATGCAGTTAGTAAGTGGTGGAGCTGAGGTTTGAACCAAGGTATTCTGGTTTCAAAGTTTGCCTTTTTAGCTATTATGATGTTCAGCCTCCCCCAAGTCAGGAGTTAGGGAGAGAAAGGGTTATCATTATTGCTGTGATTCATTTATTCAGCCTTTCATCATTCAATCGTTAGTTTATTCATTCACTCATTCAACGAATAATTATCAAAGAGCTTGTCACTGAGAGTGCTGACAATAACTGAACAAAAGTATATGTGCTCTCAACCTCTGCTTGATTGTGAAGGTCAAACCACTTTGTGAATGCAGTTTCCTGTGTGGGGAGGCATTCTGTTCAACCTGTTCATTTGAGAGTGAGGACCTTCTGAGCCCCAGGTCCTCGGCCTCGGTATTGCTGCCTTGGTCCCCTTCTTGCACCATCAGCTGGAGCCCTTGACCTGACCTTTGTAGCTCATTAGCATCCCCTGGGAGGGGATGGTGGGCCAAGTGTTCAGGCTGTCCTGTAAAACTCATTCTCTGAGGCTTTCATGAGGGACAAGATGACCAAGCTCTGAGCTCTTTGGGGAGACAGACATGAATCAAACAATTACAACACAAATAATAGCAAATGTTTATGGCGTGCTTACTACGTGCCAGGCATATTTCTCAGCACCTTACTGATGTCAGCTCAGTTAATCTTTACATCAGCTCTAAGAGGTGGGTGCTTTTATAATCCCCACTTTTCAGGTGAGCAAACCGAGGCATGGCGTGATTAAGTAATGTATTCAATGTCAACATAAAATAAGAGGATAAATGAGGCTTCATTTGAAAATCCTCAACTCCTAAAAACCTGCACCCCTAAACAAGATACCATCTTGCTTCTATGTTATAAAGTGATACGGAGAAAAAGAACTGGATGGTCCATAAGAGAATAATAGTTAGGACCTAACTTATACTGGGGTGTTTATGGACAACCCTAGGAGGAAGCGGGATTGGAGGAGTGTGATATTAAGGAAGAGAAGGCGACAGGCTTGCAGAGCTGGGTGTGTGTGAGGAATTGGAGAGAGGCACATGCAAAGGTCCTGATGCAGGCAAGACTTTGGGGGCATTTACAGCATAGAAAGAAATCTGTGGCTGGGATTGTTGAATTGGAGGTACATTTGAGACTTGGTACAGCGCCTGGCACATTGGCAGAGCTCGATGGAGCTTAGCTCTTGCAGTGTCCTTTCTGAGAGATGAGAAATTAGAAGACCCAGGGAAACAGAAGATTTCAGGGAACGCTTGCTTCCCCACGCCTCTGGGCGAGCACAGCACTTGCTCATCTTAAGGCATTAGCATTAAGAGCAGATAAATCCCATCTGGTCACCTCTGGCCTCCTTCTCCAGGTGTGGGTTCTGCAGGGGACGCCTTTGCTGGGGAATCCTGGCAGGGCTTTGGGTCCCCACTTTTTTGAGGAATCCTCTTGTCAATTTCACTGTGCACATCTCCTATTTTTCCATCAGTCTTGGAGTACGAAGAAGGCAGCTCCAACTTGCTTTGAAAGCAGAGCAAATAAAGCTCTTTTACAATTGGTTCTATTGTAGAGAGAGCATTAGACTGATTTATTCAAATCAATTCTGGGTAAAAGCCATAAAAGAGAGCTTAAGAATGAGCTCTTTTCCCCCAGGAAACCCAGCTGATGGATTAGCACCTGAAGGGAGGCAGGCACATGACTGGCTTCAGAGGGGATCTGGGGTCAGCTGACACTCCAGGTAGACTCAGTGAGCATTTTCCTGGGAGACTGAAGTCAGAGGTGTCTCCCATTTGTGGGGGTGGGGGCGGAAAGAGGGTTCAGTGCTTCTTCTTATGGCTCTTGAGGGAGAAGGAAGCCTTGTCATGAAGCACCTTTTAGGAGCAAAGCTGCCATAACAGGAAGAATCATCAGATAGTCTGGTTGGAGCCCCTTCTTTTTGGCAACTAGAGGGCAGGTGGAGTGGAGGGAGGCTGAGACCCAGAGGACTGAAGCAGCTTGCCAAATTAGCAGGAGAGCCAGAATTCAGATTTACGTTTCCCAGCAATATTGTCCAGTGCTGTTTGCATCAGAGCATCGATGTCCTGGCTTAAAAAATACACAGTAAGGACAGTAAGGTCTATCACATATCCAACTAAAAACACTTATATTTTGATTTAAGTCAATTTCCTTTTCTTTGCCACTCCACATACACAGTGAACTCATTGTCTTTATAAATATTCTTTGCCGAGATTGGAAGATAAGGGGAAAATCATCTCTAAGCTTGTTAAACCCAATTCATTGAACTTCCCTGGGTAGGGCTAGTTTCTGTCCTTTAAACAATGTTGCTCTTGCCTTTTTATTTTTAATCTTTTAATCTTTTAATTACAGCTGACATTTAGTATTATATTAGTTTTCAGATGTATAGCATAGTGATTAGGCATTTATGTAACTTGTGAAGTGATCTCTCTGATAAATCTAGTATCCCCTGACACCATACATAGGTATCAAAATATTATTGACTACATTCCCTATGCCGTACTTTACATCTCCATGATTGTTTTGTAACTCCCAATTTGTACTTTTTAATCCCTTTACCTCTTCACCCAGCCTTCGGACCCTCCTCTCACCTGGTAATCAATGTGCTCTCTGTATCTATGAATTTGTTTCTGTTTTGTTTGTTCATTTATTTTGTTTTTTAAATTCCACATATAAGTGAAATCATATTGCATTTGTCTTTCTCTTCCTGACTTATTTCACTTAGCATAATACTCTCTAGTTCCATCCATGTTGTTGCAGATGGTAAGATTTCATTCCTTTTACGGTTGAGTAATATTCCATTGCATATATGTACCACATATTTTTTTATATAATTGCCTATTGATGGACACTTGGGTCTTGTTTTCTTTTTCATTTAGTCACCCTATGTCTTTTGATTGGAGAATTTAATCCATTTACATTTAAAGTAATTATTGATAGGTGTATAGTTATTACCATTTTATTACTCATATTTTTTATCTTTTTTCTTTCTTCTTAAAGAAGTTCCTTTAACGTTTCTTGTAATACTGGTTTGGTAGTGATAAAGTCTATTAGCTTTTGTTTGTTTGTTTGAGAGCTCTTTCCTTTTAAATGCTCATGCTCGTGTCTGTCGCCTACTAGCCGTGTGACTCTGATCAAGTTACTCAATCTGTCTGAGCCTCAATGTTCTTATCTGTCTAATGGAAATAGTGTTTATGTCATAGAATTGTCATAATTGGATGGCATGATGCATATAAAGCAATTAGCAGTGCCTGGCTATATCAATTGTTCAAAAATAATAGCTCTTTTAGAATTATTTGTATGGGGTAATGAACCACTTTCCAGGTAGATAACATCTGTCTTTTTTTTTTTTCTCTTCTGATTTTGGACTGAGCTGGCCTGCATCCCTTCCTATTGCTATGGTTGTTCATGGACACTTACCTCTCTCCCTGACTCTCCCTGCATCCCTCACAGCATCTATGTGCACACCGAGCCAGTTACATGCACACTTGGGTGTACATAACAAGAATTCTCCTTTCTTAGTTGCAAGTAAGAGATGGTAGAAAGTGTGGGCAGTGAGAAAGAATCTGAGTCTTTACTTCTTAGCCCATTTATTCCCCAATATTTTCCTTGCTGGGAAGGAAAATGTCATGTTTGAGGTTAATGCATCCTGGGATTGGTAAGTGCAGTGTGGACCCCAGTATTTAACTTCTTTCATCCCTGTCCCTTCTACAGGGGCTCAGTGCCCAAATCAATCAAATGTCAGAGGCAAGACAAGGTATCTCCAGGTGGTGCTTATTCTTGGTACCCGTGCAAGCTGTTTTCTCAGCCAGATAGACTGTGTCCCTGTATCTGTCATAGAAACTTCCCTCTTTGGGCACAACTTTGACATTAGCAGAGGTGTGGTGTGCAAATAGCATTAAGTAGAGGGGAAGAGGAGAGAGAAGGAGGTAGAGACAAAGGGAGAAATAGGATGTGAGAGGGATGGATGGGGAGAGAGGGTGAGTCAGAAAAGTCTACAGTCATCCACTGCCTTGAAGGAAAGGGAAAGTTTGCTCTGGCCTGGTGCTGAAGTACAAGTTTAGCTGCTGGAGACTGGAAAGCAGTGACTCAGCCAGCAAGAAAAGGGGTATGTGGTTAGGGTTATCATAGGATATGTACTGATAAAAATAGGAAGAAGCTTAAGGGGAAGAGGGATGAAAGAGGAACAAGGGAGGGGGGTGGAGAGAGAGAGAGAGATTGAGACAGACAGAAAGACAGACAGACAGACAGGAGAGAGACAGTTATAGAGAGGAAAAAGACATTTGTATACAGATAACAGTGGAACGACTCCTGCCTAGATAAGGGTCAGATGCCATAGGTCCACGATAGAAAGACAGCACATATTCTTTTTGTAAACATTTTTATTCACCTCCTCAGGATTCTTAAAGTGTGTGTGTGTGTGTGTGTGTGTGTGTGAACAGGGGTTATTATTACTATATGAATTCTACTCAGCATTGGAAGCATTGCTTGGAAAGTGATCTTATTCACACCTATAAAGCAGTACAGTAGCATAGCTGGGACACAAACACAGGTGCCCTTGCCCACTGGGACTTGGCAGCTCTTTGGGAGGAAAGATGAAAGACACTTCCATTCTGTCTTAGGAGTCTTTGACTCCTTGCTCAGCCCAAGGGATGGGGAATTTCCTACTCTATTTGGATAATCAAGGGCCTCTCCCAACCCATGTGTCTTTTTTGTGGTCGTCTCCAGTATAATCTTCTGGAGATAACCAGGGCCTTGCTGTCTGCCCTCTGTGCCTCACATGGACCTTCCAGGGACTTGCTCCTCTCCACAAAGCCCAGGGCTTTCCACTCAGGAAGATGAGATGTTTGGCAGGTTGCTTCATCATGGCTTAGAGCTCAGGCTCAGAAGACGGATGTAACTGGGTTCAAACCTTATTTCCATCACTTAATGCCATCTTGCACAAGCTTTCTTCACCTCTTGTTTTGTTACTGATATGAACACAGAGGGTCCTGGGTGGTGAGTGGCATTTGAACACAAGAGAGAACTCAGACTGAGGCTCTTGTGGATGTGAACCCTGGAATTATTACAGAATCCATCCTGTTCTTTCCTGGTCCTAAACAGTCAAGTCAGTCTGATCTTATAGTGATTGCCAGAAATTCTGGGAGGTGGTGTCACTGAGAGGTTACAGTCTGGGCTTGAGGCAGACAATTTAGTTGCAAGTCCCAGCTCCCTCCCTTACGAATGGGTGACCTTGGATCAGTTGTTTAACTTCTCCGAGCTTCAACTTCCAAGTCTGTAAAATGGCAACGGCAATGATGATGATGATTTTAACAATAATAATATCTACTTCAATGGGCTGTAGTAAAGATTTAATTAGCTAACATATGTGAAGTGTTTAGAACAGTGTCCAGCATATAGTAAACTCTCAAAAACATCAGCTATTATTATTTAGCTAATATTATTACCATGGTTCTTAACAACTGAGTGACACATGGAAGTAACTTATACTTTCTGTCTTCAGTTTTTTTTACCTGAAAAATGGAGCTGTTGATAATAGCTACTATATAGAGTCAGGATGAGAGAGAAATGAGATAGTTCACATACAGAGCCTCCTCACACAGTGGAAGCATCCAGAGAAAGGCATTTCCCCTTTTCTACTTTCCTTAGTTGTATTCGAGATCAAGGTGTATTAAATGTTGGAGTAAATGCACAATTGGGTGGTTCTTTTCTTTTGGGGGTCATGGAACTCTTTGTAAATTTAAATGCAGAATCATATTTCCCTTGAGAGAAAAGGAAACAGGTACACATAATTTCCATGAGCTCAATAGTTCATGAGCTATTTATTATGGGTTTTTATCCCATTGCTCACAAAAAATTATTTTAATCTCCCCTTTACACAATGAATTACATAGAGTTGTCTGGGAAAAAAAAATGTGATGCACAAAAACAAGCTCTGGTGATGGTGAGACGTTGAGGGTCTGAGGGCCCCAGAGGGCTTGGCTGGAGCTTCTGGTCTCAGATCTCTGCCTGCTCTAGGAACTCCTGTGCTCACTCCCACTGCTGCCCCATGGCCCTGTCTGGGGCCGTCTCACGGCTCGAGATGGTGGTGTTGGGGACGGGGGCCCTGCCTTCCGCCCCTCCCAGTGCCGTCTCTCGCACACATAGGCTGTGTGGGCGCTGCTTTTAATGCTTTCTTCTCTAAACTCTACAATTTATGGTGCAGTCATGCCAGGGTGAAGGCAGGGATTCATCTTTGTTGTAAGTGTTGTGTGTGAATTAAAAGGCTCTTATGGCAATCAGCACCCCATGGCAAAAAACAATGGGACACAGCACGTACTCATTTAGTAAGAACAAGAGGAGGGGGGATTTGGATAATCAAGACAAATATCCATGCACCCAGGATGCCTCTAGGAAGGGCTGGCAGGAATGGCCGAGGTAAACACTGACATATAATGTTCGCAGTCTTGTTCTGGAAGATGCCTGCTCACCAATTTAGTTCAGAGCTTAGGAGGGAAAAATTTGGGTGTTGGGGTGTGTGGAAGAGACCCTCAAAGACACTGTGCACAGACCGTTGAAGTAGATGAAGAGCTGAATTGAAATGATACTTGGGAGGAGAAGAAGAAAACACATCCTAGAATTAAAGGTGAGATGGGCAAAAAGTGACATTTTTGAACCTGGAATCTGGTGACTTGTTGGAATGTCATTTGCATCTTGATAATATAACAAGAAAATTTATGATTAGGAATAAACCATGGATTGTGCTGTCATATTTGGGTTGATGAAAAGCTTGTTGGTGGCCCTGTAGGTCCTCGTGTAATTTCAGGGGCAGAACAAAATGGTACAACCGCATTCCAAACGAAGTGGAAGCTGAGAGACTCTAAGCAAAGATACGTGACCATCTAAGGGTATAGTTTGGGAGGAGACAGCCATCCTCTCCCCAGTGACTACTGATGGGAAGCGAGATAAGATTTATGAGATTCTCAGCAGTGGTGCAGAGCAGCACAAATTCTGACTTTTTAGTTCAGTGTATTGGGGGTCATGGCTGATACTAGGGGTTGTGGCTGACATTGAAGGTCATGGGTGACATTGGAGGTCATGGCTGACATTGGGGGTCATGGCTGACATTGGGGTTTGTGGCTGACATTGAAGATTATGGCTGACATTGAGGGTCATGGCTGACACTGGGGTTGTGGCTGACATTAAAGGTCATGGCTGACATTAAAGGTCATGGCTGACATTGGGGGTCATGGCTGACATTGAGGTTGTGGCTGATGGCTAGTGGGCATGCTGTAGGTGGTGTGTAGGTGGCTCCAGACAGAAGTTATGGGTTTAGAAGGGTCAGTACCTCCTGCTGTGATCTCTCTTTGGAGAGGAAGCAGCAGTATCTTGGGACCAGGGGTCAGTGGCCAGATAGCTTGGATGGAGAGAGTGCTTGTCTCATCTTGATGGAGCCCTGGCCCTCAGATCACAAGCTAAGGCAAGCATTCATGGGAAGAGGGTGGTGCTAACTGCTAGATTCCTCCCTACACCTCCCAAATGGCTAGAAGTTTGCCACAGGGATTTCAGCGGGGGAAGCTATGGGGTTTATGCCTTCATGCCCTAATCATGACCAGCTTAAGTTGTCAGACTCAGAATTTCTTGTGGCAGACTTGGCTCCAGTAGAGGATGCAACCGTTCCCCCCCAGCCTTTGCCTCTAACTTCCTGCCTTTCGTTGTCAGTCTCGTTCTTATTCAGTGTCCTTCCTTCCCCCCGCCATTGCATCTGGAAGTTTGAGGCGACGGCCATCACATCTGGAAGCCTCAGAATCCTCCAACTTCAGGGCCAGACTTGCCTTCTCTATAATAAAAAGCCCATGAGTTAATGATATTTAAAAATAGATACTTTTTTTTTGAGCCCTTATGATATGTCAGGCTAAGAGCTTTATAAGCATAATTCTGTTCAGTTCTCACAGTAATCCCACAAGATACTGTGATGCCATCTTTCCAGAGGGGAAACTGAAGCTCCCAAATGTCGGTTTCCCAGTCTGAGGTTATGCTACCAACAGTGAAGCAGAACCCTAGTAGAGTCTGCCCCTAGAGCCTCAGCTGAGCTAACCTGCCCTCTGAGCCCCACTGCAGAAGGGCGACCTGCCAAAGGAGGTTTCCCATCACCACTCTGAAGTCCTCCTGATGCCTCCCTGCTTACCTCGTTCTGGCTGGAGCCAGCCTGGCCTCCGCAGGCTCCATAGCACACGTTGGCACCCTTGCTCACATTCCTTGCCCTCACCACTTCTGCACATGCTGGCTTGCCTTTGCCTGAGGCTCTCTATGGCCACCAGTGCCCACTTTGCTGGAAGTACTAGGGAATAAAGACGTAGCTCTCAGTCAAGGTGCTGAGACTTGGTGGGTGAGTATTCAAGCCCCTGTATCCTGAGCTGGGATAACTCTGAAGTGCATTGTCTATACTTTCTCCCCACTGGATTAGCTCTAGGTGTCCACAGTGGTAACTTGGTTGATAGCAAACTTTTTATAAGCTGCCTGCCCTTATCTATCCCATGTCCCCAGTCTATCACCAGGGTTTCCTAAAATCACTTCTAAAACAAACTACTTTCATTCGAATCCTTGTGTTGGAGTCTGCTTTTGGGAGGACCCAAGGCTCTCTTTGGGGTCAGGTGCATCTTCTCTGTGGGTGTGTGGGTTAGGACAGCAGTCCAAAGACCATACGAATGCAGAGAGTGTATCTTCCTTCAAATAGTCCATAACCTCTTTCACAATTTCCACCATTTTAGCTTGTTATTTTATTACTTATTTACTCTATAATTGAGTTAGTCGCCCAAAGAATTTACAGACATTTTTCCAGGTGAGGGTAAAAGGGCTTACCTTTGTCTGACCTTCCCTTACTTTGATCTAGTCATGCTGTGGGGAAGTTGATGAGTGGTCCCTGGGGTATCTAGTCCCACTGGCTTGGTAAACTCATTCTCTGTCTTTGATGTCAGGCCCTGTGACCTTTTGATTGTCCCTAATTTTCCTGCCTGGTTTTAAACGCTGCAGAAAATAGGGTTAACACTTTGACTTTGGGCCTAGCTGGAGTGTGGGGACCAGAATCCTGAATTATACTTTCTTCCTAGAGATGTCAGACTGTTTTGTGATTAGGAGCACAGCCTCTAAGTGGGACTCCCTGAGTTCGAATTCCAGCTCTGCCACTGTATCATAACCACAGGATGGGTGTGGCGACCCACTGGACCTACTGGGGGATGGCATTGAGCTAGAACTCCAGAGGTCACCCGACCTTCATAACTCCTACTCTGACTGTGGACTCTAGTGACCTTTTGGGTCTCCCGGAATTAGTGTCAGTACAGAGCCTGTAACCTGTGCCCAGTGGTCCTAGAAAGTTGATTATTTCCTTTTCTCCAATGCAGGCACTCATTGTGAAGGTTGTTGGTCCCTTAAAGGAATGCTGGGGGAAGATTAATGGTATACATTTTGGCAGTGTACTAGGGTCCTTCCTCAAAGGGGGCCTGGCCTCCTCTTCATTCAAAGAGCTCTGGGTCTGTGAACTGGCTCATATCTGGAGATCGATTGGGGAATCATGACTCTCTGTTTTAATGATTCCAGTTAGATTTTTTGTTCACTTGAAGTAGAACTCTTCTGCTTATACAGATAAAGTAAGATTTCATTAGGCTTCTCATCTATTTCACTTTTTTAGGGATACCATGATTAACTAGCCAACGCCATAGGTCAGCAAAAGACTCTCCTGATTGCTGCTTTGACTCTGCTGTCCATTTGGGTAACCACGCCCTCTTGCTTTTGGTGGTTGAGTGCCTCCACTTGGCCTCTGTCACCTGGGCAGACTCTCACTGCCTTTAGGTTTCCCAATTCAATGGCAGCAGTGCTTACTATAGTGTGCCTTGGGCATGTCACTTAGCCTTTTTATGCCTCAGTTTCCTCCTCTGTACAGTAGGGATAATAGCAGGGTTATTGTGAGGTTTAGATGAATTAACATGTGGAAAGTAATAGAAGAGAGTCTCAAAGCCTGCATATGCTTCTTAGAATTACTTGTTATGGGAAAGGAAGAGATGGAGAAAAGAGGAAGGGGCCGGAGCAAGAAGGAAGCTGTAGGATGCAGAGAACCCTGGGTGAAAGCAGATCTACTTACTCACCCAACGAATGTTTCTTGAGCACCTACTATGTCTGCTCACTGCGATAGCTTTAAAGGTGAAAATCATGAACAAGGCAGAGGCAGTAGAGGAAGTAGGGGCAGCAGTTAAACAAGCAATTGCAATATGGTCTGAGCGTTTGGTTGGGGGAAAGTCAGAGAATGTAGGAGCCTGGCGCTCTCTCAGCCGATCTGGGGCACTGGGCAAAACACCACCATGTCCGAAAATACCTCCTGGTTCAGGTCATCTCAATGTGAGGGGGCCCCACATAGATGCTGATGGCATGTTGAAGGCACACTCAGTTATCAACTCAACACTCCAAAATATTTCTAATATCTCCTCCCTATGTCCTTCTGCACTGCTGCTGTGCTGAGTCCTGCAGTGGTCCTCTAGCTGGTCCAGTCTTGCATGCCTGGCCTCGGGCAACCTCTCCACCTGCCACACTGCTTTCCCCTCCACTATCTTGCTGCAGCCCCATGGGCTTCTTGCTGCCTTTCTCCCAGACTCTGGGCTGTTATGCATGCTATTAACTCTGCCTGAACACCCTTCATCTGGCTGAAGACTACTCATCTTGTAGTCTCCATTCAGTGGTCACCTCTCCGCCCCTCTCCCAGCTCCAGACCTGTGAGGCCCTTCTTTTTTTAGGATTCCAGCACCCAGCGCTTCTTTGCTTCCCTTTGATCCATTGAAAATGTAAATTACCACCTTCCCCGCAGGCACTGGGCTCCACAGGGGCAGAGACAATGCCTGCATGGCCATGCTTGGTCCATAGCGATGGTCAATAAACATCCTTGATAAGTAAGCAGAGCTTTGAAAGATGGTGCCTGTACATTAAGCATGTCATCCTTCAGGCCAAATTCTCAATGCGTTTGGGGCAGCCTCCATTTTCCGGCCACCTCCAAATCATTCAGGATGCAGAATAGCACAAAAGACCAGAGTGACCATCCTTGCAGGGCGCTGGAGAAACAGACATCTGTCTGTCCCTTTCTCTCCTCCCATCCTTGGGCAAGGAGACTAGCGGATGCGACCTGGGGGTACGGGCTTTGTCAGAGGGGGCCTGGCCCCAGGGCAGTGGAGAGCCAGCGGTCTGTCCCGGCAGGTGAGACCCGCGCAGGCTTCTTCCACGCGTGCCCGCGGTGTGCGCAAACAGCCAGCAGGGGGCGGCAGAGAGACAGGAGTGGTCCACCGAGGAGCCCAGCTCCGAGCCTCGCGGCGCGAACCCACCGAGGCCGCTCTCAGAAGCCCATCTCCCACCGACAAGCCACTGGGATCCGGAGGCTGCTGGGTCCTTCCTCTTTCTCAAGTGCAAGCAGAGCCCCCGGGAGTCATGGCCAGCCTTTCCAGCAGCCCCGAAGACACGGGCAAGCTTAGAGGCAGGGATGGCCGGCAGAGGCGGGAGGAGGAGGATGCCCCTCCGGAGGAGAAGAGGTTGAGACTGGGGCTGGAAGGAGGCTCAGCGCAGGAGGAGGGAGAAGACGCACCACGTCTGGGCAGGGAAGAGACGGGCACCCAGACAGGTGGCGAAGGCAGAGGTGTAAGTAAGCAGGGGCGTAGGACAGTCGTGGCTGGGGGGTGGGCAGGGATGCTCCCCATCTGTCCGCCGTCAGGTCCAACTTGATAACTGGGCAGCAACTCCTGCGGGCGGGTGCCTTGTGACAGCTTGTGGGGATCTCCTGAGAAACTAGATGCTCCGTTGTTAGTGGCAACTCCCTTCTTGTTTATGTAGCATGGACTTGCTGATTTTCTCAGAGTTGCCGCTGGCTGGGAGACCCCTGGGCTCTGCTGTTGGTTGAAAAGGGGAGGAGGGAGCTCTGTGTCCTGAGGGGCCCCAGAAGGGGATGGAGGTGGGGGTTGCTCTGAACAGCCCTCGCCCTGCACCTCCATCCTGGACAGGACTGTTTTAGTTGTTTCTCTGGTACTTTGCTGGTTTGTGTGTGCCTCTCACCTGGTAAGGGGCTTGGGTGAGAAGTACCTGGGCACAGTTTCTGCCAAACGTTACCCTGTCCCCGTGTAGGTTGGCAGCAGCGCACCAAGCCCTGTGTCTTTCCCACATCTTTCTGTCATCGTTCCCTTTCTGGTTAGGCAGTGAGAGTTGAGAGAGAAGGCAGGTGGCTTCCACCCGAAGTCACTCTCCTTCTCTTCAGAGAGGGACAGAGACAAAGTTCTGTGCAAACCCTCTGGTGCCACCTGGCTCTGATGTCTGCTGGATGAGGGTATGTGTGAGGGTGATTTGTTGTGTATGTGCGTGGGTACCCGAGTCACTAGGTGTGTGTGGGATGGAGCTCCATGGCCAGCTTGACCCACCAGTGTCGCTCACCATGGCCTCGCTTTCTGCTTCCTCTCCTGAATCTTTCAGTTGTGACCTGGCTGACCTTACATTTGGGGAGCACAAGTGTCTAGAGGACAGATGAGGGTTGGCTGAACAGCTGTCTCCATGTCTAGAGCTGCCACCTTGAGTTTTTAATGGATAATGGGGTTGACCTTTTTGTTTCTTCCAAATGTTTTTATTCTTGACTGTTTGCTTGGCTGAGCCTGTCTTAAAAATTCGATTAGTGGCTGGTGAGCCCCACGAGGGAGTGTTCCCCTTCTTTCTCCCAAATCTATGCGGGCAGCAGCAGCCTGCCTCTTATTTGGTGGGCGCATCAAAGCCCAGCTGACCCGGTATGCCTCCCTGTGGCTGTCACTGTGTTCAGATCCTGGGCCACCTGGATGCCGAAATCAGGTGAACTTCTCTCTGAGATCCCAGGGGAAGGATAGTACTTATGGAAGGCTTCCTAGGACATGTCATGGAAAGGCTGAGAAGGGAGTAGTGTCACAGTGTGATGAGAGGAGAGGTCCTCGGTCTGAAACACAATTATGGGGACAGTGCAAATGCTGTGAGACTTTACTGTTAGAAGCCCCATCCTCTTCCTGTCACCTCCTTCTTTTACATGGACCTTTGCCAAAGACCAGTGATCAAGTGCAGTGGCATGCTTAGGAATGTGAGTTTGGACCCAGATTACTGGGTTTGAATCCTAGTTCTGGTCCTTTTTAGCTGGGTGACCTGCCACAAGTTATTGAACCTCTCTGAGCCTTAGTGTCCTCATTGGAGAAATGGATTTGTCATCAGACCCCATTTCATAGGGTTATTAATCTCAAGATTAAGTAAAGGTTATCCATAGGAAGCACTTTGCATTGCCCCTGGTATATAGCATGTGCTCAGTAAATGTGGTTTAGTACTGAAATTCACTCCATGCAGCTTGCTTGCTGCCATGTTTGGTTCTTGGGTGCATGACAAGAGATAAAGGTCTTAGGCCAGGATCTCCATGTTAAATGCTTTCTGGAGGTTAAAAGAATTATGTGTAGATGATGAAATTTTTAAAAGGCAGAAACCCCATTGAACTTTTTGACTGAAAAGGGAAATTGGGGTTTCATGTTTTGAAGGATTGCATGGTAACTGGACAGAAACTGTCTTTGTTTCCTGAGTCTGAATACTGTTTTCTCCTTTGGGGGCACCTGGATCTTCTGAGGGCAGTGGCATCTCATAGACATGGTGTCTTGGTTTCCAAAATTTAGAGGTTGGCCACAGCCTGGGCTGCTCATCAGACAGATTTCTCCTCCTTTTCAGTTTCTATAGGAATATTCCCTTTAAAGAACCAGGAAGCAGTTTCAGACTGGTGCCAGGAGCAGCAGCTATGTCTTTGAGCAGAGCCTGTTTCTTCGCTCACAGATCACGTCCGAGTGGACCAAGAAGAACAGCACACTTCTTCATGAGATTTTTGTCTGTGTAGACCATTATCTTGGCTGAAATGTCAAAAACATCCTTGTTCTTTAATAGCCACTTATTTTTAGATGCAGATCATTTTGGTCTCTGCAGAAGCTGCGTGGGCATCACCTCCCTGTCCATGTTGTATCCAGATGTTTTTAAGGATAAAATACCCTTTCCCATCACTGGGTCTGGCGCTCTGGGTGTGGTGGTTTTCATGTGACTGGTTGTCCCTCAGAGTGGCTCCCGGGCTCGTCTTTTGTCTTTAAGGAAGGGGATTGCTTCATCTGGTGGTTGCTAGGGGATGCTTTTAGGAGGTCACCAGGAGCTCCGGGAGCCCTCTTTATGCCTAAGTGCTGCTGGAGGTGTGTTTCTAGTGAGGGCTGACCTCCCCACCAGGCATCAGAAGTTTCAGAGACTTAATCTTCCCCCTCCAGGATCAGTGCTGTTGAGAAGATATTAAAACACTGGTCCTCTCAGAGCCTTTGTTCATTCCTTCGACTCACAGCTCTTCCTGGAGAGAGAGAGAAGTCTCTTCTAGGTAATTGCTTATCACCTTCAGCCACTGCTCAGCTTTTCACAAGATCAGGCAGCTTGGCATAGGTTTCTGGATTGTGTTGGGCAGAGCTGAGTTTTCAAGGGTAGTAATTCATCAGAGTCCCTGAAATCCCTGGATAAACTCTCTTCTTGAGAGTCCCTGGGATTGAGAACAGAGTGGAAGTTTATCATCAGCATCGGGCTCTCTGGAGGGGTGGATCCAAGATGCAGGTATTTCACATCTTGCTGGTGACAGTCTACACCTGGGTGTTTCTACTTTGGCACTGTTGACATTTGGGGCCAGATCGTTCTCTGGTGGGGGCTGTTCTGTGCACTGTAGGATGCTTAGCAGCATCCCTAGCCTCTACCCACTGGATGCCGGTAGCACTGCCCCTCTTCTCAACCCCCATTGTGACAACCAAAAATATCCCCAGATACTGTGCAATGTCTGGGTCTATAGGAGGAGGCTGGTGAAATCGCCTGGGTTGAGAGCCACTGGTCTACACCTGCAAAAATGTTTTAGAGCTTGGGTGTTGAGTTTTGGTCCCTGCTGTACCACTTATGAGCTACGTGGCCTTGGGAAATTTACGCAATCTCCATGGGCCTCCGTTTCTTCATCTATCCAGTGGAGATTATGAGATACGATCTCAATGTAAAGTTATGTGGGCATTCAATAAAATATCAAGATAATAAATGGAAAATACTCGTAGCATTTAAATACAGAAAAAGCTCAAAACAAATAGTCAATTCTGTTTTTAGTTTTTTGAGTGAATCAGACTCCTTCCTTCACCCCCTTATCCATTGGTGAAGTGCAAGGGGGAATATTATCCATCTAAACTTCATATTGGATTTGGGTAGCATCTTAGCTCTCTGTATGGAACTCACTGGTTTCCCCCAATTTCCCCCTTGGTTCTCGGGTTCAGGATTCCAGGAGGCAGGGGTGTGGGTAGGCGGAGCAGATGGCGTTCCAGGTTTACTCCCACGCTGGAGAATTCCAAAGCCACCTTGACAAGACAGGGCATTTGGACCAACATCTGGGTTTCAGGATTCCTGCGTGAGCACAGCTGGACTCCACAGGGCTGAAGCTCTCTCTGCTGAGATACAGATATTTCCCTGGCAACGATCTCTCAAGCTGACATGAAGACATGGCCGCCCACTGGTACGCGGTGTGTCTGCCTCAGCTCTCCCTCTATAATTTGTGAGGCTAGCTTCTGAGGAATTTAGTGCATGAGTGGAGACATTTGGGAGGTTCCTCATCCTCCATGGGCCAAAAATGGGGTGCAGGTTGGTGTAGGGGTCCTCGGAGGAGGAAGAAGGCATGGAGAGCATTCCTTTCAGCTGGAACAGAGAGGCACGGACCTCATACCGGATGGTCAGCCTCCTCCGGGGAGGTGGGCGCCTCTGTTCCAGCAGCAGTTTTGGAGTGTGAGCTGTGTTGCCCTTGGCTTTCATTATTTCAGAAATATTTCACACCAGTGCTGGCCAACTGGAGCTTGATTTGGGCATATCAGTTGGAAAGACTTGGCCTGTAAGCCAATGTCCTCCTGATTTTAAAATTTTCAGTAAGATGGTCATTGTCCCTTTATGTCTTCTGGAACATGACTTGGTGCTCCATGAGCAGGAGAGAGACCAATTTGGGGACTGGGACAGGGGTCTCTGCCAGGGATGCTTGTCGCTTGGACAATGGTGGCAGTGGCAGTGGTGGAGTTGTGTGCCTGAACAGAGGAAAGCTTATGAGATACATTCCAAAGGACTTTTGAATATTGGGAATGAGAAAGAGGCAGGGTGAAGTTGACTTCCAGAATGGTAGGGAAGACCACGAATTTGATTTTTGACTCTGGCTGAGGTTGCTCTGAGACCCGGGTGGCCATGTCTAACAGGATAGATGGGTCTGGGGCTGGAGATTCAGACTTAAGAGTCATCGATGTAGATGTAGTTGATGCCATGGGAACCCAAGATTGACCGGGGAGAGCGTGGCATGGCAAGAGAAGGGGCTTTGGTATGAGCTTAGGGAAATCTTAATGAGAGGAGAGGAATCCAGGAGAAGGGTCAGATGAGCCGGGAGAGGACATGTGGCTCCACAGGCAGGAGAGGCAGAAGGACAGGGTCAGTTGTATGGAAGAGAGCCCGCTCATTAGATTCAATATATCATGCTCATCGACTGTTCCTGGAACTTTAACGGAGGCCGGTTGTGGGGGGCACAAAGATTCACCTTAAGTCTGGGCACTCTAGCACCCAGCCAGGGTGTACACAGTGAGACTCAGGATGCTCATGATCTTGACTTTTTTGCAAAACTATAGTTTGTGTATGTGACTCTAGAACCTCTGTCCTACCCACAACAGTTGGCTGTCACTTTTCCACATTACTGTGGAAAAGGACCCAGCTTTGGTGGAGAGCCTTGCCCTGGCTATGTTCCTTCAGACAAGATGGTACCATTGGGAGACCCTCACCTCTCTACGCTGAGGGCCATTTGCCTTTCTCATTCCTTCTCCAAGTATTTGAGTAACTCCTATGTGCCAGATGCCAGGCTAGATATTGGTCTACAAGGTGGATCAGTCCTTGTTCTCCTGGCAACCCTGCCCTTGTGGAGAAGATGGACTCTGGTCCTTGAGCCAAAGCCAGCCCCCTGCCTGGGTTTGATAATAAAGTTTTATTGGTACACAGCCACACCCATTCAGGTGTGTATTGTCTGTGGCTGCTTTCCTGCTACTACAGGAGAGTTGACTAATTGGGACAGAGACAGTTTGGCCCGCAAAGCTGAAAATCTTTACCCTGAGAGCCTCAGGTTGAGGGGCTTTGTACTCCCTTTGATGTCCCATGGGGGCATGAATACATCTGCCTTTGAAATATAATTAGTTCCAGCAATTGCTCAGCTAGCAGGACTCTAGAGGAGAGGGTGACAGGTCCCCTACTCTCAACTTTGCAGGTCTTTGGTGTCAGGGGCAGGACTGGAGTTCTGAGTGTTTTCTTTCTCACCCCTGTGGCTGGGCACCGGACAAATGCCACCCAATTTTTAGATGGGGGAGAGAAATGAGGGAAAGAGTGGAGACTTGTTGGCCTCCTCCTAAGCATCTCCCTAAGACACGTTCCCAGCAAGTGTTCGGGGTCCCACTTTGCATAGCTGCCACAGTCCAGCCACATCACTCTTCTAGGTACTGCGACTCTGGGGTACTGAATCACCCAGAAGAAAGAGAAGAGAAATGATTTTTGCAAGCACAAGAACTTGGGTTATTGAAATTAACATTTCCCCCTGAAGTTTTATAATGTCTGGGCATGCATATTTAAGCATCTGCCTCAAAAGCTCTCGCTAATAAGCAGATGGCGCATCTAATTTCCTTTTTTGTTCTCTGAGCAACACACAGGCTTCCTGCATGGCTATCCTTGCAGGCAACTGCACATGGAGGTGGCGAGACTTCTGACCACCAGCACAGATCCCTGAGAGGCTGATGAGAGCCCTGTATCCAAGGGGCTGTTCCTTGGAGGAGCTGGCCTGTTCCCTTCTTCTCAGCCCCAGCAGGAAGTTGTCAGGTTCCTCTCTTGCTTCTCCAAAGAGTCTTGGCTGCATTTGACCCCTTGAACCTCATCAGTTGGGAAGCAGGAGTCCCAGGCTGGCTGGGGTCTGAGAATGCAGTCCTGGAGTGGGAGGGGACCTGGGAAAAGCTGCTGGGGAGGAGGTTCCAAAGGGAAGATAGAGGCAAAGAGGAAGAGAGGAGAGCGGGCATGCAGAGCCAGGACCTTGAAAGCATAAAGGAGAAAGCTGGGATTTCCAAGAACAGAGGTGGACAGACACCTTTATCAGGATCCAGGTGTGGCTGGGCTTCATGAATTTTGCTGATTTTCCTTCTCCCTGGCTCCTCTTGCAGTGTCTCCTGGTGTCATAGAAATAGGCACACCAGGGGGTGGGAGGGGGCTGTCTGTGCAGCTCCTTTCCGAGGGTCTTTGGGGAATGCAGGGGCTGCCCTTCCAGTGTCCTGGGCTCTGGGCACCCTCCCGTCCAGTCCCTAAACGTCTGACTGTGCTCAGACCCGCTTCGCCTCTCAGACCTCTGTCTTGGGGACACCTGGCTAGGGCTTGGATCTTTGCTGTGGGGTGTGTGTCTTGCCTGTCTGGATAAGGAAATCTCTGCCACCTGACAACCTGTTGGCTTAAGTTGGAAGGCGTGTGGTGCTTGGGAGGGGGCGGCTCCGGCCCTCTTTGTTTTCCTCTTTGATTATACGTTCTGTGTTGTCCTGACGGCATTGTGACCCTGGCCTCTAGAAGTTGTGCTGAGTCCACATGATCTGAGCATCACTCTTTTTGGCTTTTGTTCTGCTTATTAGCAATACAAATTATTATTCGCTCATTGTAAAGAACATAAACAATGCCATAGATATAAAACGAAAAGCTAAACTCCTCCTTTATCTGGCTCTCATTAATCTTGCCTTTCAGAGGTAACACCAGGGAAGGTTGGAATATATCTTTCCATACCTTTCTCTATATGTATGCAAGTATGTTTGTTTGCACGTAAATAGTTTAATTTTAATCTTTTAAAAATAAAAATCTGATGATGCTACATTTATTGTTTGGAAAGTCCCCTTTTCACTCAATGATGTACGTTTGCTATCATCTCATGCTGGAACCTGGCTCCACCTTCCTCTTAGGCTGCGTGGCTGCACTGTACTTAGCCAGCTCTACCACCAATAGGTCTTTGAATGGTTTCTGCGTTTTTCCTATTGCAAATGGTGTGGTGATGAGTATCCTGACACTCCTCACTTGCTGCTCTGTGCCTGTGTTTCTGTAAGATGTTCCTAGCAGCAGGAGAGGCAGGTTAGACGGTGGTCTGTGCTGAATGCACATACTGGTTAAATATCTCCCTGTCTTCCAGCTCTCCAAGGCTCTACATGGTACCATCCTCTGCAGGGGTCGTCCTTCTAGGGGACACCAGAATGTCATTGCCCACCTCACTTTCACTTAGGTCAGTACACACCCTGGTGTCCTGGAGCTCACCTACCCCCACCAGTCCCTTCTGGCAGGACTCTGGCTTCTGATTATGGCAGGTGGTCTCACCCTGGAGGGAAAGTTCACTTTCCCAAACATTCTTTGTGATATTACTGTAAGTTCCAAGGCCGACATTTGCCTCCTTCAGGCCTTGCCACTTCCTACCTGTGTGTCCTTGAGCAAGTTGTTTCAGCTCTGTATATGACGATGATGATGATGATGATGATGATGATGGCTGCCTCCTAGGCTTACTGGGAGGATTCAGTTAAATCACTGCCATTTCCCCATGCCTGGCTTGTGTGCATTCAGCAAGAACTGGGTTTTGGTATCGTCTCATGGTCATTGCTGAGCTTTCGGCATGCTGGACTGTGGCTTTACCAGGGGCCATGTCTTTGGTATTGAGCCCAGTGCCAGGCCCTTAGTAGCTGCTCAATAAATACTCAGCAAGTGATTGAATGGCAGGGATGGAGATTGAGGCCAAGGCTGTAGGAGCAGATGAAAGGAAACGGTGCTGCCAATAGGTCCCTAGATGATAGGTTCCAAGATGAACCCCCAGCCTTAGATCCCCCTGCCCCTTGCCTGTACTTGCCAAGGCCCACAGGGCTCTGCTGTGTTTTCCAGGCTAGAGGCCAGAAGCTGGGCCTGGGCAGGTGCTGGCCATTGTCCTTATGTATCAAGGCGCTTCCATCTCCAGGTTGGATCTGGATACCAAGCGGCCCTATAGAGTGGGACTTTGCTTATTCTGAGCCCAGAGACAGAAGACAGGGAAGTATGGAGGGGTGGGGGCCTCATTTTGGCCCTTGTTTTCTCCTTTGCTTTGGACACTGCCAGGCAGGTGAGTTTGTATGTGTGCATGTGCTTGTGCATGTGTATGTTTGTGTTCTTGTGTGTGCGTGACTTTCTCTGTGAGTTTCCAAGTCCTAGGTTGCATTAGTGTGGGACCAGGGTTGCCAGATTAAATACAGGGGTCCTGTTAAACTCGACTTTCAAATTAACAGAGTATTTAGTATAAGTGCTTCCCAATGCAATACTTGGGACATACTTACACTAAAAATGATTTGCCATTTATCTGAATTTCAAGTTTAACTGGCATCCTGTCTTTTTACTTGCTATATCTGTCAACCTGTGTGAAGGTTGTCTGTGTGTATTGGTGTCTGCACACAAGGGATTCTCTGAATGTCCGTAGGTACTAGGACGGGGATGGATTGAGTAGACCCTCCTGGCTGCTTCTGTGGCCCAGAGGCTATAGGGTTGGATGCTCCAGCTCTGTGCCTGGGCAGTGCTCGTCAGCACCTGCCTCTCCCCCGCACTGCCATTGGTTTCCCTCTCATCTTTCTCCAAACACAGAGGCAAGAGCTGCCCCATCTGCCCTTGTTTAGAGCCTGGCTGCCCAGCCAGACGAGATGCAAGCAGTGCGCAGATGGCTGCAAAGCTTCCTGGGCTCCCTCTGCAAGGAGCCTGCAGATGAAATGGAAGCCCTTGTCCTCACTGCCTCCCCCTTCCAGAAAACCTGGGCCAACAGCCACTGTGTTACTGCTTTAGACGCTTCTTCCTCCTGGAGATTAAATCAACCCGTGTTTTGCCAAACAAATGAAGCCCTTCATTTCCACCATAAACTTGTTCATGAGCGCGGGTTGATTGATCCACCAGTGTGCCTGATTCATCAGTTCTCATTGGGGAGGGTGAGAGGCTCTTCTCCCAGGCGCTGGTGAAGAGTTGTTTAATTTCCATCTGAAAGACCCCCAGTTGAAACTAACCTCAGGTGTGGAAGAAAGCTGCCTCTTCCCCTTTTACAGGTTCTTCATGGCTCTTGATATTTGGTCATGACTTAAATCATCCAGGGCCCTGCTCTTAGTATTACAAGCTCAGGGGTACATTTGTGTCCAGCAGGCTGGGGGCCTGTCTGAGAGGACACTGGACTTGGCTTCTGAGTCCTTGGCAGCCCTTCATGAGAAATACTACCAAGGAACCTTGTCCTGTGTTGTTAGAAGAAATGACTGTTTAGTCATTTACTGACCTCCTTGCAGACAGGGTCTCAGTTTCCTTGCAAATCCTCTGTGCTGTGTCATCTGAGATTTGCAGGGTGGCATCTCACTTGGGGATCCCAGATAGGAGTGGCAGAGGAACCAGGGCCTTGCAAGGTTAGGTTCTGGTCCCCGTTGGCAGAGTTGAGTGACCCCATCCCCTTGTCCCCTCTGCTGGAAGTCCACCAGATCTGGGAGTGGCTAGTTGGGCTTGGGGGCTGGCAATGGTAGCCTTCACTGGTCATCACACTCCCTGTGTGGATCTGGCAAGCCTGTGCCTTAGTTTCTTATCTGGGGAGAGGGTTTAGGAATGCCAAGCTGCTCTCCCAGGACTGATAGGAGGATAAGATTAGATGGCAAATTGAGGGCCCTTTGAAAACGAAAGCATTCTATTTGAATGCAAAGTGTTCTGTGACTGTGATATTTTCCGTCCTGTGAAATCATCATTGACCCTGAAGCTGTCTATTCAAAAAAACCGAACGGAAGTGACCTTTCCTTCATGGCGCCACTGGGGGAGGGGATTTGTCAAAGATTGCTGTCGTTTTGCACACTGAGAAAACTAAGGAAGGTCCTGGGCCAGGACCCAGGACTCCCGCCTCCCCGACGATGTGGGGTCTTAAACAGTGGAACCACTTTGTGGTCTTTCCACAAGTTTGCTCTGTAAGAAACAGCCCTCACCTAATATTCACAGAGGGACCTTCAGCAGCATCTGAAAACAAAAGCAGATGTTGGGTGGATTCAGTCATTTCTATAATCGGGATGGCTCCGAGGTTGGAAACACTTTTGGAGTTACAGATTTGGGTTTGAACCCCAGATTTTTACAATTACAAGCTTCAAGAACTCAGGCAGATTGTTTAACATCTCTGGGCCCCGGTGTCACTGGAAAACAGGACATATTGTACTACAGCTTATAGGGGGACTCCCACGTGGCTCCTGTGGGAGAAGGGGTGACCAGTATCCCAGGTGCCTGCCTCCGATACGAACAAAGCCCACGGTCATTCCCACACGTGCTTCCCTTGCGGGGTTATTCTAAGTCTTGAGGATCATGCGGGATGTTGGCATGGTTCTGGCACAGAAATCAACATTATGGGTTGATTTTAGTGCCTTCTTTGGTGTTTTCCATAGTATTGTATTTCCCCAACCCTTAGGGGTATCAGAATCATGTGGGGGAGAGTGTTTATTAAATACACCAATTCGTGAGACTTGCTCCTAGGAATCCTGATGCTCAGGGGCTGGGTCGGGATCTATGTTTACAACAGCTCCTTGGTGAGTCTCATATAGCTGGCCTGGCTCTGGCTCAGGAACCCAGTTAGGGAACCAGTCAGTCCTCGATGCTGCTCTGCTTAAGCTTTAAGTTTGGCTTTTCTACGTCTCTGATTATCAAGACTATGTTTGGACTGTAAGCCTCTTGATGTCAGGGTCCTCTCTTGCTTGTGAGCCGTGGGCGCTCAATGGAACAGCATTGAGTGGGGTCAGGCTCGAGGGAGCTGTGTGTATGTGATGTGAATCTTTGTTAAAAGAACCTATTTCTCCTTCCTCTGCATTCGCTGTGAGTCAATGTGATTTACTCTAATGAAAGCCAGTGCAGCTTGAGCAGAGGTCTTGCCTTGAAATAGGGCGTGGTTATAGATGGGCAGAGCTGCCGAAAGCTTCCTGGGAAATGATTCAGTGTCATCCTCAGTTAACCGAACTCAAGTTTTCACTTCCGTTTGATACTGCACAGGCCATTTTTCATTTCGCCAGCAGAGTGGGAACTAGCACAGTACCCATAGTAAAAGTGTGTGAGTAACTGGGATTGGTTTTGGAGATGGAGGCACTTCTACTGAACAAAAACCATGGGATACTGAGGCTGGGGAAACAGACGTCATCATCGTTTGTCACCACGTGTGAGGTGGCGACTTGGCGTCTGAGAGAAGAGCCTCCTTTTGGGTCCTGGACTTTGATCAAACCATTCCTGAGTTCATCTTACACACATAATCAGTACCACGATTCGTACTGGCTGGATAATACTTCAGTTGCTTCCTGTGCTAGACAGGAAGATAAACTGTAGGGCCAACGTCCATGAGGGTCCTTTCTTGTGCATCAGGCCTTCTCAAAATGCTGCCCGCAGGACATACGTAAGAGAATCATCATTGATGCTTTCTAGACACGTGGAGTCCAAGATCCCACACTTTTGAATTGGAATATAGAAATTTGATTCAGAAATAGGGCGAGAGCCACAAAATGAACTGATAATTCGAGAAGTTTGTAATCGAGTATAGGAATAAATGTAATACAAACTAGATTAATAGATAAAGATTATTTTTAACAAAATATATGTTTAAAAAGAAATTCAAAGAATCCAGAATAGTACAAGAAACAAAGAAAAATCACCTCAAATCCTATCACCCCAAGAAATAAACCTCCTTAATATTAAGCGAACATCATACGGAGAGATGTTCAGCTAGAGATGTTCAGCCTGTATACGGAGAGAAGGACAGCTAGAGAGATGGACAGACAAATCTGATCAGACCAAATGGGATTTTTAAAACAAAAAATAACCAATTTTAATGTTGCACACATAAATTTAACTGAAGAAAAAGAAACCGAAGTAAAACGGAAGGAACTGGAGATGACTACAGGGTCCCGGCTGATGAGAAGGCAAAGCGAGAAGGGGTCATGACGTTGTGAAGAGCAGATTTGGAAGGGATGAGGGTACCGGAGAGGCGGAAGATAGGAGAATGTAGCTAGAGTGGGGATTTGAGATCTTGAGATCAGACAGCTTAACAGAGATGATGAAGATCAAAGAGAGGGCACGGGAACGAAGCTGTAAAGGCCCACCGTTGGAGGCTGGGACACATAGATGCTCCCCATAAAGTGCTCATCGGTAGTGAGAAGGTGAGCATATGCTGGCCCTGTCAGATCTTTCCTTAGGAGGACTCTGCACTGTTCTTGGGACCTTTTACATCAACTGGCTCAGAGCAGTGATCTCCAAATGGTGCTCTTTGTACTATGACAGTTCTATGTAAAATATCCACGGGTCAAGGATGAAATGAAAACACCTGGAAAAATCTTGTGGGAATATGGCCATCGGTGAAGGAAACGATGGCTGATTGTTATTTTTTGAAGATTTTTTTTTTTATTCTGAAATTATATCTATTCTATTTTATTATTTTTTTTGTATTTTCAGATTTCTTTTTCTTTTTTTTTTTTATGAAATGCTATGGAATAGAAATTTCTAACACCTATATCCAATTCTCTCCTTCACAATGGGAGGGTTACATCTCCTTCCTCCCTTTCATTGGTGGGGGATGTGACTGGTTCTGGCCAATGGCCAATAGGGGCATTGAGCTAATGGGAGAAGAAGTGCAGTGTGTCGCTTCTAGGTTGGAAATTGAATTCCTAGTTTGTGGTCTTCCAGCGCTGTCCTCCCTTCGTTGCTCTGACAGGTGACATAAACTCCATTAGCCTGAGCCCCAGAGTAAGTTCACTGTGGAAACAGCTCCCTCCATCCCCCTGCTCCTTGATAGGCAATGACATATAGCACAAGTGAGAGAAACAAGTCCTTTTGTTTTAAGTCACTGATACTCAGGAGTTGTTAGTTATTATGGCAAAACCTAATCTAGTTTTTTTGCGGGGGGTGCATTTGGTAGTTTAAAGAAATCCTTTCTTACCACCTCCCCAAACCTCCCCCCCGCACCCCGCAAAAAAGCAATCTATGTTGGTTCCCAAATTAAAAAAAGATTTTCTTTACCGGTTTATGAAATAGAAAAATCTGGCAATCCGCAGCATAAAAAACCACAGCGTGGGGTATTTACAAGGCTAGGTTATTTCCCTTTATGGAAGCTTAGGCAAGCTTAGAGTATTTCAGTTTTTTCTAGTCCACATTCCATGGACTCTTGAAGAGATGTTGATAAAATGTTACGGCTTAAATGGTACATGTAGCCGCAGCCACCCTGACTCAGATCTAGCAGTAGAATCCCTTCTTGCTTCCGAAGGAGTTTCGTGCTGCTGTGGCATCTCAACCCTTCAGAGGTATTCTGTACTAATTACATTAAAACATGGCCAATACTTCTGCTTTGTGGTTCCCCCAAAATTAAACACCTCAATCACGCAAACACACCCGGCTGGATTTAGTGCGACGGATTCCCAACTAAGGGTGTAATTAGATCATATTTTTTTCCAGTTCAACTAAAAGAAAATTGACAATAAAATGCTGATCAATATGTGCATCTCGGGAAGTATAGCCTACTTTGAGATGCAGAGGTGTTTGTTTTTTAAATCTATATTCTGAGTAAAGAAAAAAAAATCCATCTTTCATTCCTAGAGGGGGAAGATGGGGAACTGGGCTTAGCAACAGCTTGACTGTCAGAGTCTGAATTAAACCAATAGATGCCTCTGTGGAAGGAATTGTGCATTTCTGCTCTTCAGGGGACTGTGCTTTATGAAGTTTGTTCCCCGTCTTCGGTGGTGTGTGTGTGTGTGTCTCTGAGTGTGTGTCTGTGGGTGGATGTCTGCATGTAAATGACAGTGTGTACCTGTGTGGGTGTGTGCAAAATTCCCATGTGAACTTCGGCTTTGTGGGAATCTTAGGGCCTTGAGCCCAGGGGATGCCATTTTAAGAAAAAATCACTTGAAGGTGAAACAGAAAGAATTGAAATCAAATCCCAGCTCTAAAGGCACCAGGCTTGTGAGAAGAGCTGGATTTTCTTTGTTTGGGATTCTATCTTCCTCCAAGTGATATTTTTGCTTCCTATTAAGTGATCAGATCACAGGGTTAAGACCGATCACAAGCACAAAAGCTTGTGTATGATTCTTTTTATATCAGGATTTCTTAGCTGAGACACCAGTGACATTTTAGGTTGGGTGTTTTTTCCTGTTGTGGGGTTGCCCTGTGCTCTGTACGATGTTTAGCAGCATCTCTGGACTCTACCCAGGAGCTGCCACTAACGTACCAAGTTGTGACAACCACAAATGTCTTCGGACTTTGCCATATGTTCCCTGGCGGGCAAACCTGCCTGCAGTTGAGAACTACTGCTTAACATAAAGTGCAAAATCGGGTGTAATGAGTTGAGGCCACCGAGGGAATATGGCCAACTGAAACAACTGAAAGTGGGGTGGGAGGATTCTGGGAGGTGCTGCTGTTTCTGGATCTGGGTGTTAGTTATATGTGTATGTGCAATTTTTTGGAAATTTGTTGAGTCAGCCTCTTGTGCGTGTACGTTTCTACATGTAATCATTCAATAAAACATTTAATCATTTAATAATTGTAATAATTCAATAAAACATTTAAAGAATAAGTCATGGTAGGAATGATTTGTAGAATCAAATGACTGGCACAAAAACTGATCCCCTTAATTGGAACTGCTGTCAGATGAACACGAGGGGCCACCAAAATGAGCCTTTTGGAGTGTCGGCCAAGCGGAGAGGTGCGCGCACACATGCTGTAACAGGGTTTGCTAGTTGCATGGAAGCATGAGACCTTTCCCCGAGGGTAAGAACAGTGACACAAGTGAAATACCAAAGCACAGAGCTTTCTGAATGGATTTGCTAAAATCATGCCTACAACTCATGCTCCCGGCACATACCTATGTCCTTACAAACAGGGGTTCTGTAACAAGGGCCATGCATAGGGTTCAAGTTGAGATAGAGAAATCACGGTGAGGCTGATGAATTTGGCCACAGTTTCTTGGCGATATCCACATTTTCTGGAACTCTGACTGCACTTCTGGAATTCGCAGTTTCCATCTGCCTCCTGTTCATTCAGCAAGCAAGTATGGAACTACCGTGTGCCTAGAACTTGCCAGGAGAGAAGGAGGATGAAAAGATGATTGACATGGAATCCTACAGAGGTGACTCTGTCCTAGCACAGATTCGATAAGAACCCAAGGTCTTACTGGGCAAGTGCCCTGATAGACCTCATGCTGCACGCAGCCTCTATGAAAATGAAGGACACTTTTTATTATTACACATGGAAATGTATTGTGCTTCATATACACAAATGCACTTTGTGTTAACTCTGCAGTATAACTATGCCTGTATTTGTAGCATTTTTTTTTGAGGGAGATTTTTTTTTTAGGAAATCATCTCTAGAATATGTTGAAGTGGAAATTTATTTAGAACCAGTAAAAGGTGCAGGAAAGTCAGAGCTTATATAGGAGGTTCTAAAGTCACTGGGCAAAGCAGAAAATTCGCTAGTCAATATTACCTTTGAACATGCCCTTGGTCTTTCATAAAGCACAGAGGTCAGCCTTACCACAGCTCGCCAGGTCCAACCCAGCAAATCTTCCTCCAGGGTTGCAACAGAGGGTGATTTCTTCAGTGAGCAGCTGATGAATCATTGAGGGGCCACATTTATGAATAACTGTGTCTTCAACCCCAGAATGATTCATCACAGTGAGATGTCCTCATTGGGAAAGGCAAATAGCAATGAACTCCTGTTGTGAAGGCTGTGTTTGCAACTCCCTTTTCTCTATTTTCCTCTCTTTGTTCTTGCTAAATGCCAATAGTTCATTTTCCACAGATTAAAAGAGCCCAGGTTGGTTTATCCCTAGGAGTAAAATTGCTGGGTCATATGGTAACTCTATATCGAAGTGTTTGAGGAACTGCCAGGCTGTTTTCCACAGTGGCTGCACCATTTTACGTGCCCAGCAGCAGTGTATGAGGGTTCCGATTTCTCTACGTTCTCACCAACACTTGTTATTGTCTATCTTTTTGATTATTACCATCCTAGTGGGTGTGAAGTAGTATTTCAGTGTGGTTCTGATTTGCGTTTCTCCAATGGCTAATGATGTTGAGCATCTTTTCATCTACTTATTGGCCATTCGTATACCTTCCTTAGAGATATGTCTGTTCAGAAATGAAAACTTAGATTCACACAAAAACATTTTATATGAATGTTTATAGTAGCATCATTGATAATAGCCAAAACCAAAAGGTTGAAATAATCCAAATACTCATCAACAGCTGATTAAATAAACAAAATGTGGTATATCTACAGAATGGATATAAAAAGGAGTGAAGTTCTGATACTTGCTACACCATGGATTAACCTCAAAAACATGATGCCGAGTGAAAGAAGGCAGACACAAAAAGTCGTGTGTTATATGATTTCATTCATATGAAAGTCCATAACAGGAAAATCTATAGAGACTGAAATTAGTGGTTGCCTAGGGCTGCTGAAGGGATGGGAACTGGGGATGGGGTTTCTGTTCGTGGTGATAAAATGTTCTAAAATTAATTGTGGTAATGGTTTCACACATCTGTGATTATATTTAAAACCATTGAAATAAATGTAAAAAAAAAGAGCCCAAGTTGTAATTCTAGTGATCGTTTTTGACGAACTTTAAAAATACAGATTCCAGGCCCCTACCTCCAGTGATTCTGATACAGTAGGTCTGGGATTGGGCTTGGATATCCCAAGAGATTCTGCTGTTTGGCCTGGTTTGGGACCCATTGTGTCCACAGAGAACCCTCTGTCTTCTGAAGTTTAGAGGTCATGGTGATGATGGCTCATGTTTATGGAAAGCTTGCCGTGTTCTTGGCAACCTCTATTCTCACCATCTCCTGTTGCTCTCACAATAACTTCCTTTTAGGGTAGATAATATGCCTTTGCCTTAGAGATGAGGAACTGAGGTTTTAGAGGAGTTTAAGTAACTTGTTCAAATCCTCAGGAGGAAGTGGTGGAGTTGGAAGATACAGTGGGGGACATCTACTTGGGAGCCATTGCTCTCAAGTCTACAGATTTCATGATCCATCAACATCTGAAGTCCTGCTTGAGATTTCTGCTGAAATTGGGGTGGAGGCTCAGTATCTCAGAACCACCCTAGCCTCTTGGGCACTCAAGTCTAGGTCTGCTGCCTGCATTCCCCACTCAGATGACCAGAAACGTGGTCCCTGCTTTGACTTCCACATCAGTCTGTAACTACCACCACTTTGCAGTGGGCAGATCCCATCGGTGGAATCTTTTGCACGTCGAACATTGACACGGCTCAACTATACACTTCTGGGACTGGTTGCAGAGGGGAGTAAAAGTGCTCTGCAAGATAAAGGGACAAGAACTCAGAATTCCCAGACGAATCCAGAATGTTATTTCGTTTTTCCCTACAGAACATGCTACTTAACTATCAAACCCATGGCACTTGGCTGCAGTCCTTGGCTTGCAGCAGCGGGGTGGATGCTGCTTCTTTGTAACCCAGGGAGGAATGTCGCACACTTAGAGAGAGAGAGAAACTGGCTCTCTTTAAGAGGCAGAGGGAGGCTTCCAGAACTGATGCCAGTTTGTTTGGAGGCAAATGGCTGTTGTATTAAAATTGCCCAAACTGGGCTGGTGCCTGTGTATTCAGAACTCAAAGACATGATTGCTTGAATTTTTTAAGGAGGAGGGGGTTGGTTTTCCATTCTGTTGCTCAGCAGGTTTCTGCTAATAGCTTCAACCTCAAGAGTTCAGTTCAACACTCATGAACGTCACCTCCTATGTGCCAGACACTGGGGATATAGTGGCGAGCAAGATAAATGCAGCACTTGAACAAGAGAATGCAGTTCCCACTCTCAGTCCCCTCGAAGAGGAGAGGCCACCACTGGGCTTCTTAAGATCTCGCACCCCTGCATCATCTTCCTTAAGGGGGCAGGGGAAGAGCTTTGGTGTGTGAGTCCCATTGAGGAGGGTTTCACTGGGTCATTGTCAAGGTTTGGAGTGATGGGGAGGAGCTGGCGCCTGTGTTTAGAAGTGAGAAGGCAGGAGTGGTTCGATCTTAGAGGAGGCTGAGGTTAAGAGAAGACTCTTTCGAGTTTCCAGGTGTAGTGGAGACCTTCTCCATGAGGGTCCTTTCAGCTGAACCTGTGGTCAGCGGCAGTGGAATGACCATATGAGGGTCTTCTTGTAGCAGACAGCCCCCAACGGTTAACAGATTGGGAGCAACTGCAATAATGGCGACCTCCAGGGACCTAGTTTCTGCCTGGCTTTCCAACAATGCATAAGCCCAGAGTACTTATGTAAGCTTGTGGAGAAGAGAAAGAAGACCTGATGATGACACGATCGAGTTCCCCACCTGCCAGACACACGGGGACTTGCAGCAGATTTAACTGGAGTTACAGAAATAGGAATGTGACATTTCTTACACCTGAGTGTGGTGGAACAAAATGTATTCCCTCTGATTGGGAGGGAAGGAAAACGCTAGCAGACATAACTCCAAGTTTCCATTCTTAAATCCAGTGTCTAGATATGCAGTTTCTACTGGATCCGCAAACTAAAGCTCCATAAGCATCACATCTACTGCTGCATGTCTCATGCCTGGCACTGTCCCCAATTTCCTCTATTTGTCCCATAGAGAAAGGAAGTTCCAGCATCACTTCTGTCCCCTCAGGGATGAGCCAGGACAGGAGCTTCCATGTTTTTCCTCATATCTTTTGTGACAGAGAAAGTTGATCTGGTTGGCCAGGCTGAGGAAATGCTAACTCTGTCTGGCCAAGTTCATGTATTAGTGGATGGGTTACTTTGCCTAAGCTGTGGCAGCGGTGTCCTCACCTTGTTTCCTTGCACAGGATCCATGCTTTTGGGTGCAAGTAGGACAGGCAAGAGCTGCCTCTGGCAGAGCCAGCCTGCAAGTGACTAAACAATGGGGGTCCATGGTAGTCTAGAAGTACTGATTCATACATACTAAGTCTAGAAGTAGCTGATTCCAGGGTTTGCTAAATGAATAGCTTGAGATGACAAGTTTCTTATTTGCCTTTTCTGTGATGTTCTTGTCTTTCTCTTTGTGGTCACAAAGACTTGCGCAATTCAAATATGAGGTCCTCATATTACAGCACCTAAAGGCAAGAAGGAAGGGACGTGGTGTCTTCCTGCACATTTCTATACTGAAGTCTCCCAGAAAACCCCAGCAGGCTTCCTACAGCTCAGCCACATCAGCCCTGGGCTGACAGAAAGTGGGAAGTCCCTGCATAGAACAGTCAGAAAGAAATCTCGAGACCATCCCTAAACCAGCCACAGGCAAAGCAGGGTGTGATAAACATGATTAGTTTAGAATCTAACCTTAGATTAGGGAACAGCAAACTTTTTCTGTAAAAAACGATAAATTTAGGCTTTTTGGTCCAGACAACCTCTGTTAGAACTATTCGACTCTGTCATCGTAGCTTGAAAACAACCATAGACAATGCATAAATGAATGGTCATGGCTTCGTTCCAGTAAAACTTTATTTACAAAAAAGTCAGTGGGCCAGATTTGGCCCTTGAGCTGTAGTTCGCCAAACTCTGCTTAAACCAATCATGATTTATTCCCTCGGGCTGGGCCAACACTTCCTAAGAAACAAGGCAGCCCAGTACCTGAGTGAAATAGAAGTTTTGTTAACAAGGAAGAAGAAAGGAATAACCAGTTTTCTGGGTAGATAACTGATAGCATCACGGTCAAACTAGCACTCTAGTCCACTTTGTTATAAATAAAGGCAATTGTTTAACTGGACTTACAGAAATAGGAATGTAGCTGCTCATCTGTTCAAATTTGGTTAAAACCTATAGTGATAAGGGACAGTTACCCTTGTATCAGTTAGCTGTTACCACGAAAGCGTTGTGTAACAAGCCACTCGCAATAAGTGGTTTAATACAACAACCATCTGTTTTCGTGGATCCGCGGGTTAGCTGAGGGTTGGTTGATCTAGATTGGGTACATCCTGGGAAGCTCTGCTTTGCTCCTGGTGTCCTTTATCTTCCTCCGGGACCAGCAGGCTTACCTGGGTATGTTCTAACAATGATGGCATAAGCATAAGGGAGCAAGAAGGATTGAGCACCTACTCTCCAAGCTTTTGGTCACATAACACAGATCCACATTCCATTGGCTGAAACAAGAAACATGAATAAATCTGTCATAAAGGGCTGGAGAAATAAACTCTATTTAGTGGGAAGAACGGCAAAGTCATATGGCAAAAGGCTTGGTTATAGGGCATTGTAAAGAATTGGGTCCGTTAATTCACTGTAATCTACTATAACCCCCTAACCACTAATAAAATTCAAGAAATATTTGTCTAATGCACCTGTTTCTGAATACTCCTGGCTGCAGCCCAGGCAATGGGGACCTGGCTGGGGAGGGACCATAGTAAGACATTCCTGTTTCACAGGTCTGGGTATAATTGTGTGTGCACTGACCAACTCTGCACTGAGCATGGCTGACTTGCCTTGTCCTGAGCCCCCAAGGGGGAGTGCTTGGCCTCAATCCATTCCTAAGTAATTCTGACAAAGCTGATTTCAGGAGCCCAGGAAGTAAATCAATTGTAGATTTGAATTTTTCAGGAAGTGAGAATGGCTGAATACATACAGGCTTTTACACGCTGGTAATTGTTTCCTCACCACAAAGAAGGCTAGTTATTAGGAAGCTGCTGTTAGATTCATTTGCCCTGTGGGCTCATGAGCTCTGTGTGTGTGTGTGCGCGTGTGCGCACGCGTGCACGTGTGCATGCGTATCCACGTGTGCATGCACACCCACTTGTTGGGGCCACTTCCCTTTATAATAACATTAACCAACAGTCTAAATAAAGGGAGGAAATTTAATAGACTTCTCCAGACGGCCACCCGCCCTTTAAAAGTGGATCACACATCATAAAATAAAACAGTCACATTTTAAAAGACTCTTTGTGTTAAATTGGTTCTGGCTTCAATAAAGACAGAAGAGTGGAAAGTCCTTGCGGCCTACAGTATTGCACACAGTGACCCCACATCTCTCATTCCCTTTTCGTAACAAATTCAAGTTGTTGACAAGACCAGGTGGATTTACGTGAGTGTTGGATTTTTGAAATTATATTTGGAGGAGTGGAGGTTTGGGGGTGGATCTATTTATCGGTATTCAGCAAATATTCATGGGATGCCCCTTATGTCCTGGGCACCGTACCAGGGGCTAAGAATACAGTCATGGGCAAAAGCAGGCAAGCTTCCTGCCCTTAGGGAGTGAGCAGCTTTGAGATGCACTTTCTGGTAAGGAAGCCACTCTTCATGGGTGGTTATTGAGCATGTGAAATGTGGCGAGCAAGGATTGAGATGTGCTGGGAGTATACAATACACACTGGATTTTGAAGACAATAGAAAAAAAGAATGTAAAGTGTTTCGTTAAGATTTAAAAAATATTTAATATATGCTGAAACGTTATTTTGGATATATTTGGTTAATAGATGATATTCCTCAGGGGTTTGGGTGAGGGAGGGGTGAATAGGCAGAGCTCTGAGAAATTTTAGGACAATAAAACTCTTCTGTATAATGTTAAATGATAGATACATGTCATTATACATTTGTCAAAACTCACCAACACCAAGATTAAACCCTAATGTAAACCATGGACTTTAGGTGAAAATGATGTGTCAGGGTAGGTTCATAAAAATAAATAAATAAATGATATTCCTGAAATTACTGCACCTGTTTTATTTTGCCTTTTTGAAAAATGTGCCTACTACAAAATGTAAATGTAAACATGTAACTGCATCATATTTCTGTTGGACATCGATGGCCCAGAGGGGGTTATGGACATTAAATCGAGAGTTACCCAGGTCATTATGCTTTTGTCACAACTGGTCTGTAAGAGAAGTATAGGGGATGAAGAAAATATACAAATGAGGAGAGGGAACCTCAGACTCAGAGGGCCAGGAAAGGCTTCCTTAAATGATCTGGCATTTCCTCAAAAGGTTATACACGGAGTCATCATATGATCCACAAATTCCACTCTTAGGTATATACCGAAGAGGAATGAAAATGTGTGTACACAAAATGTGTCCACACATGTTATATATGTTATATCAGCACTATCCATAATAGCCAAAAAATGGAAGCGACCTAAAAAAAAGCGACCTTTTTCAACTGATGAATAGGTAAATAGACTGCGGTCTATCCATACGATGGAATATTATTCATTCTATAAAAAGGAAGGAAACATCGATATGTGCTGAAACATAGAAGAACCTTAAAAAATTATGCTGAATGAAAGAAGCCAGGCACAAAAGGCCACATGTTGTATGGTTCTATTTGTGTGTAATGTCCATAGTAGGCAAATCCATAGAGACAGAAAGATTAGTCATTGCCACTGTGAATTTGGGGTTTCCTTTTGAGGGTAATGAATATATTTTATTTTATTTATTTTATTTTATTTTTATTATTATTTTTAAACTTGGGAGACATTTATTTACTTTCCCACATAATTGATATATAGCTAAATCTTATATCGCCTCAGGAAAACATAGCACTATTGAGTGACTATTACATCCCATCTATGGAGAACTTCAATCTTTGGTCACAGCGTTAAGAGCTCCTGATTTGTGCTGGATATATTTTAAACTTGATTGTGGTGATGGTTACCCAACTCTGTGAATATACTAAAAAAAATCATTGAATTGTATACTTTAACTGGGTAAGTTGTCTGGTATATGTACATTATATGTCAATAAACTTATTATATCAAAAAAATAAAGTTTTTCTTGATGAGATGACACTGAAGAAGGTGAAAATAGTATTTCAGGGTGAAGAACCACACATGTGAAGGCCCTGAGGTTGAAGGGAATGTAGTAAATTTGAGGGACTTTCAAGAGGTTGGTGTGGTAGAGCCTGGGAGGCAAGTGCAAGTATCAGGAAGGGAGGCTGGAGAATGGAGGTGCTGGGCCAAGTAGGTCTCATTTAAGGTTTGGAAGTTCACATTAGCTGTGTCACCATGGGCATTCTACTTAACCTCCCAGTGATGAAATAAAGGGATGTTGTAAGGATGAAATGAGATAATCGATGCTCCATAAAGATGAGATCATAATTGTTAACTCACAGATCAATGAGGACCCCTTGAATGGGAGTGTTCTGTTTGGATGTGCATCCCGAAAATTTTACTCAGGTTACTGTATAGAGTACAGATTGTAACAAGGGGGAGAAATGGGGACCAGTTAGGAGATGTTTACAGCCAAGCAACCAGTTTCATGGTTGTCTGTGGCGTGGTATCAGAGGCGTGGAAGATGATCGTGTCACAGATGTGACAGAGCAGTAAATGGATTCCAGAGAGATACAAGAGGTAAAATGTACAGGACTGGGCCATTGAATGTGGCTTTGGTGGGCTGGAGGTCTGGAGAGGAAAGGTGGGAACAAAAAGCTTGAAGCAAACTGCCAAGTGGGTCCTCCAGTCTGAGATTACATGAGGTTTCTTTGCAAACATGAGTGTGGCGCTTATGATGAAGCTGTCTAGACTTTGAAATGCCATTTGCAGTATGTTCTTGTACAGCCAGTGACTCCCACCCCCAACCCATGTCCTGAACTTATTAATTTTTTGTTTTAATTCATCACAGAGGGATATTCATTTGCTTTTGTGCGAAATACGGAATGCTACCGAGAAAGCATATTAAAACAATCTGGATTCCTGTGGGAGAGTTACATCCATTCAGATTTGCACGAGTGTTATTATTTTGGTCCGTGGTGGAAGGAGGTTTGATGCTCACCTTCCTTTGATTTGAAAGACCCCAGCAATGAGCACATTTGGCGTTACCAGCTGAGCCCCTTCATGCAGAGAAGACAAGGCTGAGGGGAGTCTGTTGTTTTTCCCCAAGTCATTTGTCAAAAATATTTCTGGGAGCTTCTCTGCTGATTTTCTCAGGTTTAATATTGCTGTGGAAAGCCTGGACTAACACTTGGCCGTGTTATTAAGCCACAGCTCCAGTGTGGGCTGCGATTTGTTTTTCCTGTGAGTGATACGGCCACATTTCCCATTAAAACCTGATGCAAATAGACTCTGGAGCGCCAACACTGTCACTTCCCTGACATTGGGACGGGAAGTCAGTCGGGGTGATTCCAGTTTAGTGTGCACTCCAGAGTTGTTTCTGAAAGCTCATTCCTCTTCAATGAACCCTGCGGTGTCCCACTTTGACTTTGGGGCAGAGCTTTGGGTTTTCTGGAAGTGAGTGGCATCCATTCAGATTTCAGAAGGAATTTGGCAAGTTGGGTTGGGCCATGGCTAGGGTCAAGGCTGATCTCTTCAAACCTCAGGTGAAAATAGCACTAGTTTTCTTTTTTTGGCACTGACCTTTTGCTGGGTTCCTTGGCCCCCTCTGTCCTAGAACAGGATAACCCATGAAACATATTAACTGGCTGAGGAGCTAAAATGTGTCCCCATGCACTGAGACTGGTTCTGCTGTGGTCACACCTCACCCCTATCCCTTCAGCTGCTGGGCATCCACAAGTGATCGTCCTCAATGAAATGTCCTTCCCTCCCCTGACTGCCTTATTTAGTTCAGCCTGAACTATATCCATTGCTTAGACCAGTGGGTCTTTACCTTGGCTGGACCTTGGAATTCCCTAGGAGATGAAAATATACTGACATCTCTTTCACTCAGTGTAGTGATTTTGAGGTTCTTTTATGTTGTAGCATGTATAGGTACTTCATTCCTTTTTAAGGTTGAATAATATTCCATCATTTGAAAAGACATTTTGTTTATCCTTTCATCCATTGATGGACATGTGGGCTGTTTCCAACTTTTGTCTACTGTATATATTGTATGATCCTGTTTATATGAGATACCCAGCGTAGGCAAATCCGCTGAGACAGAGAGTAGCTTAGTGGTTGTCAGAGCCTGGAGGGAAGTGAAGTGGGATGTGACTGCTTAATGGGTTTCCTTTTGGCATGGTGGAAATGTTTTGGAACTAGATCAAGAGTGAATATTCTAAATAGTACTGAATTATATGTACACTGTAATAAAATGGTGACTTTTATGTTGCATACATTTTACTTCAGTTAAAAAAATACCAGTGCTCTAACCCAAAAGGTTCTAAAGTAATTGGTCTGGGGTGTGGAGCCCAGGCACTGGGATTTGAAGAGCTCTCAGGTGATTCTAGTGTGCAGCCGAGGCTCAGAACTCCTGCTTAAGATTCTCTTCCTAGAATCGACCCTTTCATGTTTTGCTTGTGTTCACTTCCAGCCTGTAGCATGGCTCTGCCTTTCTATTTTCCTTCACATTTTTTGGGGGGTAATTTTTACAGTGCAGTCTAAAGACCAGCTACATCAAATGCCCTGAGATCCTTGTTAACTGTGTAGCTTCTCCGTCTCTAATTCTGACCTATTAAGTCAGAATGTTTTGGGTGGGGCGTAGGACCACACATATTTAACGAGCACCCCAGGCGACTATTAGGTGCACAGTGATCTGAGAACTTCTGCAAACTCTTAGTTCACTGTTCACCCTGTATTTCATTTTACAGTTGGGCCCCTCTGTGTATCAGCCACTAGACTGTTGCTGTGTTCACATGGGATGAGCAAGACAGAAATGATTCTTTTCTTAATGGAGCTCTCAGTGAAGGAGGAGAACACACATTGTTCCTTCACTTGTTGGAAATGCATTTGGCACAGGTAACAGGGGTCACGTGTTTGACACATGTATAGGGAACTCCTATGCAGAGAGAGGAGAGTGATCACAGCCCTGCATAACTTCCTCCCAGGACAGGTCTCCCTGGGTAGGCTGAGAGCACAACTCTGAAATCAAGTTCAAATCCAAGTTCTATGTCTTCCTTAGTTATGTCAATGAAGTAAGCCTCAGTTTTTATGTTACTTGTCTATTGTTTTGTAACAATATTATCACAAGCTTTATGGCTCAGTTTCTATGGGTTAGGAGTCCAGCTGTGGCTTAGCTGGGTCTTATGCTCAGGGTCTCACAAGGCTGCAGTTCAAGGTTTTGGCTGGGCTGTGTTCTCACTCTGAGGCTCAAGTGGTGATGAGTCTGTTTCTGAGCTGATGGCAGCATTCAATTCTTTGCACGCTGTGACTTGGCCTTGGCTTCTTGCTGGTTGCTGGTTGGAGGCTTCTCTCAGCTCCTGCGGAGACTTCTCCGTGATGGTAGCTCACAGTGTGGCAGCTGGCTTCTCCAAAGCAGCCAGACAAAGAGTCTCTTAGTAAGACAGGTTTATAATCTTATCTAACAATCACAAACATTCCATTCCCCTTGCTATAGTCTCTTGGTTAGAAGTGAGTCGCTGGTCCCAAGCACACTTCTGGGGAGAGATTATACAAAATGTGTCAATACCAGCAGGTGGGAGTTTGCCCTAGTTTTCAATATAGAAAATGGACATAACTGTGCTTCCTACCTCATAGGCTAATGGTGAAAGTGAAATGGGAGGATGCACTTGGTACAGAGTAAAAGGCTTAATAAATATTAACTTCATTGTTATTTGTTATTATCACTATTAGCATTTCTAATATTATTATCAGGTCATTACCGGTCATTGGTCTCCTGGCTATGAAAGATTCCTCCTTCTCTGCCCCGAAGTTCCTCCTGAGATCTCCCAATGCTATTCTCACAGATCCCTCTGTCATACCTCTATTCTCACAGATCCCTCTGTCAGCCCACCTTGGAGATCTAACTCTGGTCTCTGTGTCCTTTTCTAGTTCGACTCATTCGAAGCATGCACTAAATTACTGGGTGTTAAAGTTGGATGTTATATTAAAAAAAAAAAAACAGTGTCTTGATCCAAGTTCAAGATATCTTTGAGAGACTATGTCTCTGGTGGCCTCTGTAGCTTTGGTCTCTTCTTCACTTAGAGTTCTTCACTAGAAGAGTGGGAGACAGCCTCCCTTCCTGTTTAAAAAGCCTGCATCTCCACTGTATTCCACTTTCCCACTGGAGAGGGTGTTTGTTTATCCAGTACTCACTGAATCCATTTGATGAAAAAATATGTTAACGCTCTGGGCCAGATATTGTGCTTGGTTCCAGAAATGATGTAAAAACCAGTAACACGCATCCCTGGTCCTCAAGCTGCTCAGAATTCAATGAAGGAATTTTGACTTGAGGCCAGTGTTTCTCACTCTGGGACAAAAGTTACTGGTTGCATGCAATGAGGTTTTAGGTGGACCAAAAGCTGATTGTAGGTGCTACGCAGACTGGGCAATAAATAATAGTTCAGTTACAATGTGATAAAGTAATTCCCTTTTTAATTCTCTCTCGTTTTTATGACTATGTCAAGAACAAACTCTCTTAGGTGCTAATGTCTTAAATATTTTGTATTTTCCCTCTTAAGCTCATTTATTTAGGTCTTCTTTAAGTAATTTTGGGTGGAGAGGTCTCGTAAATCTTTCAGATTTATTCCTGTTTGATGTCTTTTAATACTATTTTAAATGGTGTTGTTTTTAAATTTTACTTTCCAGTTGTTCATTGCTAGTATACAAAAACTTAGTTGACTTTTATATATTGACCATGTACCTAGAAATATTGCTAAACTCATTAATTTTGGTGAGCTTTCTGTAGCTTTTATACGTTTTCCTATGTACACAATCATATTATTTGCAAATACCGACAGTTTTATTTCTTTCCCTTGTAATCTTTATGCCTTTTATTTATTTTTCTTGCCCTATAATATTAACTAGGGCTTCTAGAAAAATGTTGAATAGAAGCGGTGATACTAGACATTCTTGCCTTATTCTTGATCTTAAGGAAAAAGTGTTGTTTTACCATTAAATATGCTGTTAGCTATAGGTTTTTAAATAGATGCTCTTTATCAAATGGAGGATGTTTCCTTCTATTTCTAGTTGGATGAATGCTTTTTAAATACATCGTGAATGGGTGTTAAATTTTGTAAAATGTTTTTCCTGTATCCATTGAGAAAAATCATATGATTTTTCTCATTTTTTTTTCATGTGATGAATTACACTAATTGCTTTTTGAATGTTGAACCAACTTTGGATTCCTGAGATAAACCTCATTTGGTTATGATGTATTATCTTTTTTATATAATGCTAGATTTGATTTGCAAATTTTTTTTCAGTAGTTGGAATTTTTAATAATAATAAAATCAAATTTTATATTTCATCTTAGAAATGAATAATAAAATATAAAGTAGTGCCATATTGAAATTAAAATACCAGTACATCATGTTAACCTAGATGATCAGTGTTTTTTTTTTTTTAGCATTTCATTTTATTATTAGTTTTAACTATACAGTACATTGGTTAGACATTTATATAGTTTATGAAATGATCTCCCTAAATACTTTATTTTCCCTCTGGATCTCCACCTAGCCATTCCATTGCTGCTGACTGCATTTCCTATGCCATGCTCCCCATCCCCGTGACCATCTATCAACTACTAATTTGTACTTCTTTAACCCTTCACCCCTTTCTCCCAGCCCTGCAACCCCCTCCTCTCTGGCTGTCACCAGATTATCCTCTATATTTGTGAGTCTGTTTTTGATTAGTTTGTTCTTTTCGTTCTTTAGAATCTGCATATAAATGAAATCATGTGGTATTTATCTTTCTCTGTCTGACTTATTTCGCTCAGCATAATAATCTCTAGGTCTATCCATGTCGTTGCAAACGGTAGGATTTTATTTTATTTTTTATGACTGAGTAGTATTCCATTGTATATATGAACCATAACTTCTTTATCCAATTGTCTATTGATGGGCATTTAGGTCCCTTCCATATCTTGGCTACTGTGAATAGCACTGTTATGAACTTAGAGATGCGTAGATCTTTACGAATTATCGTTTTGGTTTTCTTTGGATAAATACCCAAAAGTGCAATTGCTGGGTCAAAAGATAAATCCATTTTTAATTTTTCGAAGAACTTGCAGACTGTTTTCCATAGTGGCTCTATCACTTTGCAATCCCACCAACAGTGTATGAGGGTTCCCTTTTCTCCACATCCTTGCCAACACTTGTTTTTTGATTTATTGATGATAGCCATTCTGACAGGTGTGAGATGATATCTCATTGTGGTTTTCATGTGCATTTCTCTGATGATTAGTGACCTTGAGCATCTTTTCATATGTCTATCGGCCATCTGTATTTCCTCTTTGGGGAAATATCTATTCGGGTCTTCTGCCCATTTTTTAATTGAATTATTTGTTATTTTCTTTTGTTGAGTTATATGAGTTCTTTATATATTTTGGATATTAACCCCTTATCAAGTGTATCATAAGTGAATATCTTCTCTCATTCAGCAACTTGTCTTTTCATTTTGTCGATGGTTTCCTTCGCTGTGCAAAAACTTTTTAGTTTGATATACTCCCATTTGTTTATTTTTTCTTTTGTTTCCTTTGCCCAAGAGGAATATCTAAAAAGAAATTACTGTTAGCAATATCAGAGAGTTTACTGCCTATGTTTTCTTCTAGAAGTTTTATGGTTTTAGGTCTTACGTTTAAATCTTTAATCCATGTTGAGTCTATTTTTGTATATGGTGTAAGAAGGTGGTCCAATTTCTTTCTTTCTTTTTTTTTTTTTTTGGCATGTATCTGTCCAATTTTCCCAACGCCATTTATTGAAGAGACTCTCTTTACTCCATTGTATATTCTTGCCTCCTCTGTCATATATTAAATGAGCATATAGACGTGGATTTATTTCTGGGTTCTCTATTTTGTTTCATTGATCGATGTATCTGTTTTTATGCCCATACCATGCTGTTTTGATTACTGTAGACTTGTAGTATAGTTTGATATCAGGGAGTGTGATACCTCCAACTTTGTTCTTCTTTCTCAAGATTGCCATGGCTATTTGGGATCTTCTATGGTTCCACATAAATTTTAGGATTATTTGTTCTAGTTCTTCAAAAAATGCCATTGGTATTTTTATAGGGATTGCATCGAATCTATCGAGCTTTGGGTAGTATGGCTTTTTTAATAATGTTGATTCTTCCTACCCATGAGCACAGTGTATACATTTATTTGTATCTTTTTCAATTTCTTTTTTCAATGATTTATAATTTTCTGAGAACAGGTCTTTTACCTCCTTGGTTCACTTGATTCCTAGGTATTTTATTGTTTTCGATGCATTTGTAAATGGGATTATTTTCTTAATTACTCTTTCTGAAAGTTCATCATTAATGTCTAAAAATGCAACTGACTTCTGAGTATTCATTTTGTATCCTGCTAGTTTACTGAATTCATCGATTAGTTCTAAGTTTTTTTTATATTTTTGTGGCATCTTTATGGTTCCCTCTGTATCATATCATGTCATCTGCAAATAATGACAGTTACTTCTTTCTTCCAATTTGGATACCTTTGATTTCTCTTTCTTGTCTTATTGCTGTGGCTAGATGTCTAATTCACATAAGTGGTGAAAGTAGTCATCGTTGTGTTTTTCCCGATTTTAAGGAAAATGCTTTTATCCTTTCTCCATTGAGTATGATGTTAGCTGTAAGTTTGTTATATATGACCTTTATTATGTTGCGTTATGTTGTCTCTATTAACACATTGCTGAGAGTTTTTATTATAAATGGATGCTGGATTTTGTCAAATGCTTTTTCTCCATCTATTGATATGATCATATGATTTTTATCTTTCAATTTGTTGATGTGGTGTATCACATTAATTGATTTGCGGATATTGTACCAACCTTGCATCCCAGGAATAAATCCAATTTGATCATCATGTATAATATTTTTAATGTATCGCTGAATTCAGTTTACTAATATTTTGTTGAGGATTTTTGCATTAATATTCATAAGGGATATTGGCCTATAGTTTTTTTTTTTTTTTTGGTAATGTCTTTTAAAATTAAGGTAATGGAGGTTTCATAAAAAGAATTAGGGAGATTTCCTTCTTGAATTTTTTGGAATAGTTTGAGAAGAATAGGTTTAATTCTTCTTTGAATTCTTAAGTTTTTTTTTTTTAACACCTACAGCACCTGGTCTTCCTAGGTGGTCTCCCATCCAGGTACTAACCAGGCATGACCCTGCTTAGCTTCCAAGATCAGACGGGATCGCGTGTATTCGGGGTGGTATGGCCGTAGAATAATTCTTCTTTGAATGTTTGGTAAAATTCACCTATAAAGTCAGTCAGTCAATGACTTTTTTTGGGGGAAGTTTTTTGATTACTGATTCAGTTTTGTTGGTGGTAATTGGTTAGTCTAGATTTTCTGTTTCTTCTTGACTCGGTCTTGGGAGATTGAATGTTTCTAGGAATGTATCCGTTTCTTCCAGATTGTCCAATTTGTTGGCATCTAATTGCTCGTAGTATTTTCTTATGATCTTTTGTATTTCTGTGGAGTCTGTAGTTACTTCTCCTCTTTCATTTCTGATTTTATTTGTTTGAGTCCTCTCTCTTTTTCCCTTGATTAGTCTGGTTAAGGGTTTATCAATTTTGTTTATCCTTTCAAAGAACTAGCTCTTGGTTTTATTAATCTTTTGTATTGTTTTTCTAGACTCTATTTCATTTATTTTCACTCTGATCGTTATTATTTCCTTCCTTCTGCTCACTTTGGGCTTTACTTGTTATTCTTTTTGTAGTTCTTTTAAGTGTAAGGTTAGAGTGTTTATTTGAGCTTTTTCTTGTTTCTTGAGGTAGGCCTGTATTGCTATGAATTTTCCTCTTAGTACTACTTTTGCCATGTCCCATAGATTTTGTTGTTGTGTTTTCATTTTTATTTGTCTCCAAGTATCTTTGAATTTCTTTTTTTTATCTCATTGTTAACCAATTCATTGTTTAGTAGCATGTTATTTAGCCTCCACGCATTTGTGTATTTTCCAGTTTTTTTCTTATAGTTGATTTCTAGTTTTATACCATTGTGATCGGAGAAGACAGTTGATATGATTTCAATCTTATTAAATTTATTGACATTTGTTTTGTAGCCTAACATGTAGTCTGTCCTGGAAAATATTCCATGTGCACTTGAGAAAAATGTATGTTCCATGTGCACTTGAGAAAAATGGGGTGAAATGCTCTGAAAATATCTATTAAATATTCCATGTGCTATTAAATATTCCATGTGCACTTGAAAAAAATGTATATTCCATGTGCACTTGAGAAAAATGGGGTGAAATGCTCTGAAAATATCTATTAAATCCATCTGGTCTAGTGTATCATTTAAGCCCGCTGTTTCCTTGTTGATTTTCTGTCTGGAAGATCTGTCCATTAGTGTCAATGGGGTGTTAAAGTCTCCTACTATGAGTATATTACTGTTGATCTCTCCTTTTATGTTGGTAATTGCTTTATGTGTTGTTCCTATGTTGGGTGTGTATAGTTTACTAGGGTTATGTCCTCTTTGTATATTGATCCCTTTATCATTATGTAATGCCCTTCTTTGTCTCTTATTATAGCCTTTGTTTTAAAGTCTATTTTGTCTGATGTAAGTATTGCTACCCTGGCTTTTTTATTTATTTTTATTTTTTATTTTATTTTTTAAATTAAGTTTATTGGGGTAACATTGGTTAATACAATTATATTATTTTCAGGTGTACATTATAATTTGACATCTTTATATTCTATTGTGTGTTTACCATCCAAAGTCTAGTTTCCTTCAGCTACCATATATTGATCCCCTTTACCCACTTCACCCTTCCCCTACCCCCTCCTCCCCCACCCTCTACTCTCTGGTAACCACTAGTGTATTGTCTATGTCCATGAGTCTCTGTTTGTCCTGTTCTTTTGTTGCTTTTAAGTTTATATCCCACATATAAGTGACATCATATGATTTTCAACTTTTTCTGTCTAGCTTATTTCACTTAGCATGATTATCTCGAGGTCCATCCATGTTGTTGCAAATGGCAGTATTTCATCTCTTCTTATGGCTGAATAATATTCCATTGTATATATGTATCACAGCTTCTTTAGCCAATCATCAATTGTAGGACACTTTGGTTGCTGTCTCCTGGCCATTATGAATAATGCTTCTATGAACATTGGTGTGCAAATATCTTTATGGATATGAGTTTTCAAGTCTTTGGGGTAAATACCCAGTAGAGGGATTGCTGGATCATATATATGGTAGATCGATTCTTAGTTTTTTGAGGAAACTTCATACTGTTTTCCATAGTGGCTGTATCAATTTGCAGTCCTACCAGCAGTGTATGAGGGTTCCTTTTTCTCCACATCCTCTCCAACCTTTGTTATTACTTGTCCTATTGATTATAGCTAGTGATGTTGAGCATCTTTTTATATATTTGTTGGCCATTTGTATGTTCTCTATACCTTGGCTTTTTAAAATTTCCATTTGCATGAAATATCTTTTATCATCCCTTTACTTTCAATCTGTGTGTGTCATTTGATCTGAAGTGGGTCTCTTGTAGACAGCATATGCATGGGTCTTGTTTTCTTTATCCATTCGGCTATCCTATGTCTTTTGATTGGTGCACTTAATCCATTTACATTTAAAGTGATTATTGATAGGTACATAGTTATTGCCATTTTATTATTCATTTTTATTTGTCCCCCCCCCTTTTTTTACAGAAGTCCCTTTAACATTTCTTGTAATACTGGCTTATTGGTGATGATTCCTTAAGCTTTTTCCTGTCTGGGAAGCTCTTTATCTCACCTTCCATTTTAATCGAAAGACTTGCTGGGTAGAATATTGGTGGTTGTAGGTTCTTTTTTTCATAACTTTGAATATTTCTTGCCAGTCCCTTCTGGCCTGCAAAGTTTCTGTTGAAAAATCAGCAGATGTTCTTATGGGGGTACGCTTGTAAGTAACTAGCTGCCTTTTTCTTGCTGCTTTTAAGATTCTCTCTTTGTCTTTGACCTTTGGCATTTTATTATGATGTATTTTGAGGTGGGTCTGTTTGAATTCCTCTTGTTTGGAACTCTTCGTGCTTCCTGGACTTGTATGTCTAATTCTTTTGCCAAGTTAGGGAAGTTTCTGTCATTATTTCTTCAAATAGATTCTCAATCCCTTGCTCTCTCTCTTCTCTCTCTGGTACTTCTATAATGCGGATATCATTATGCTTCATGTTGTCCCTGAAGTCTCTTAAACTATCCTCATTTTTTAAAATTCTTTTTCCTTTTTTCTGTTCCAGTTGGGTGTTTTCTGCTACCTTGTCTTCTAGTTCGCTGATTTGATCTGCTTCCTCCACCCTACCCTTGAATCCTTCTGGGGTATTCTTCATTTCTGTCTGATTCTTTTTTATGGTTTCTAAGTCCTTTACTGTCTCTCTGTTGAGGTTCTCATTGAGCTCATCTATTCTCTCCCTAAGTTCATTGAGCATCCTTATAACCAATATTTTGAACTCTGTCTCTGGTAGGTTACTTGCTGCTATTTCATTTAGATTATTTTCTGGAGTTTTCTCCTGTTGTTTTATTTGTGGCGTGTTTCTTTGTTTTCTCATTTTATTAGCCTCTCTATGTTCATTTCTATATGTTAGGATGATTTGTTTTGTTTCTCAGCCTTGGCCAGATGGCCTTATGTGGAAGGTGTCCTGTGTGACCCAGTGGCACACTATCCCTAATCACCTGCTCTGGACATGATCTTTGTCTGGGTTGTGTGTGATCTTCTGTTGTAGCCAAGCCTCTGTTGGTGTTAGTACATCAATGGATGGGATTAACGCTTGGGCTGACTAACTGTGGAAATTGGCTAAGAGTTGCTATGTGGGGGCCGACCCCACTATGTGAGATTTGCCCTAGCAGGTTTGTATACTTGTTGAGACCACCCTTTGTACCACTTATGGGGCTAGCCAGGAGTTGCTCTGTTGTGGTGTAGTGACAGCCTCCATGTGTGTTGGTTTTGTGGCCCCTTGGGAGGGGCTCCCCAGTAGACCAAGTTCAGCTGCTGCCTTTGATTGCTCGAGGCTACCTGGTGAGAGCTACAAAGCGATCTGAAGATGGTTGTTACCTATGCTGGATCTATAGGTAAGTGGAAGAGACAATGTTGTAAACTGTGGTCCGGTTACCCCCAGTACCAGGCCTAGGGTAATTTAGCAGAAGGACCAGTGTGCCTCAAGGCTTGAGGCTGCCTGTCAGTTGTCTGTAAGACTCTGCAACTGGAAGAGCTTTGGGTAATATGCATGTTGGGTGGAGTGGGGACCCAGGAGTCACCTAGATATATTGAGCAGATTTCCCTTTCCATTGCAGTGTAAGTTTACATGTCAGTGCTGTCTCTGTGGCTTCCTGTAAAAGTCTCAGATCGCAGCAAGTCTGCTGCCCTCCTTGGGCTTGCAAAGACCTGAGATCTGTTCAAGAGTTACTGAAGCTTGTGGGCAGGGGTTTGTGGCTCACCACTGAGTCTCTCCCAGGATGCATGGCCTTTGTGTGGGCTGCATGAACTGAGTGCTGCTGTTTGCTATTGAATTCATGTCCCAAGGAAAACACAGGATGAGACCGGGTTGCCTGGGAACAGGCTTGCCACAGATAATTTGTGGATTAGGTGGGGCGGTGTCTCAGTGAGGCATGGGACCGTGAGGCCAACATATCACCAGATTTGCTGTCAATTCTGGGTCTGCGGGCTCCCACGAAAGTCACAGATCACTGCGAGACCCACTGCCATCTGGGATAGGCCCCCAAACCCCTTCAATCCACTCAAGTGATATCGTATCTTGTGCTGGCAGCAGTGATCCACCTGCCACTGTTTTCCTGGAAATTTGCACATTGTGGTGGGAAAGATCCATTTCCTGCGAGAAGGCACCAGCTGGAAAGGGGAAGGGCAGGGGGCGCTGCTTTTCAATGGCCCTGGGCAATTTCTGGGTTGGGTGGGGTGGGATCTCAGAGAGACAAGAACTGTCACACCAATACAGCCTCAGTTTTGCTGCAAGTTCTGTGTCTGCTAGTTCCCACAGTAATCACAGATCACGGTGAGACCAGCTGCCATCTGGAGTGGTCCCACAGTCCTCCACAACCCACTCCAAGCGATTTTGCAGCTTGTGCAGGCAGCAGTGATCTACCTACAACTGATTTCCCCGAAATACATGCACTGTGCTAGCCAAGGTCTGTTGCCTGTGTGGAATGCACGCCCCGGAAAGGGGCAGGGCAGGGACAGCTACCTGTAAATGGGCCACTGCAGGCAATTTATGGGTCGAGTAGAGTGGGGTCTCAGGGTGACAAGGACTATTAGGCCAATGCAGACTCAGTTTTGCTGCAACTTCTGTGTCTTTGAATTCCTGCAAAAGTCACAGATCACAGCAAGACCAGTTGCTGTCTGGGACTGGCCCACAGATCCCCATGATCCGCCCAAGCTCGTGTTGGCAGCTGTGATCTGCCCGAAACCATTTTCCTTGAAATGAGTTCACAGTGCTGGCTCAGTTCTGATGCCTATGCCGAAGGTTTGGCCCTGGAAAATGGCAGGGCGGGGGCAGCCGTCTGGGGACAACCCACCCCTGGCAATCTGTAGGTTGAGTAGGGCGGGTCGATCTCCCCAGGCCAGAGCAGCTTTAGAACTAGCCATGTGAGGGGAGGGTATCAGCACAGGCAAGTTGGCACCCATCTATAGATTGCCCTGGAGGGGGGCCCCTGACTAAGGCACAGTGGTGGCTGCCTGTCCAGCCCTTGTTCTGGCACCACGTAATGCTGTCTTTCCCCATATGATCCTTTCCCCATATGACCCATCCCTCCGCTGGCACCCGGGGTGTATGTCTGTGGGTGAGAGAGTCTGTGCGTGGGCCCTTTAAAGGGGTGTCTGGGATTTCAGTCTCCTACCATCTCACCAGGGTGACCAGAAGTCCCACTGATTTTTATAGTCAGATTTTTTGGGAACTCTTCTTCCCTTGTCTGGGACCCCTCTCTCTTTTGGGGGGGGGCCTCTGCAGCCGTCCTCTCCCTCTCGGTGCTCCACTGCCACCCACGGGTGCAGGTCCAGCCCAATTGGTGAATTTGCCCCTCCTAGCACCTTCGATGGGGCTCCTTTATATCATCAGATGTTTGTGTTAAAATCAGCTAGACTTCAAGTGATTCTCCACGTTGGTTATTTTATAATGTGGTTGTAGTTATAATGCAGTCCCTAGAGGAAGCGAACCCTGCTTTTACCTAGTCCACCATCTTGACCCACCTTGAAGCTGATTTGCAAATATTTTATTAAAGATTTTTGCATTAATATTGGTGTGTGATTTTTTTTGTATGTGTGTTTGTTTATATGTGGCTGGCCTCATTAAATGAGTTGGATTTTATTATTTTCTGAAAGAGTGTGGGTAATATATATTATTTCTTTATTAAATTTTTGATAGAATTTACCAGTGAAGATATCTGGGACTGGGTTTTTCTTTGTCAGAAAATATTAAATTATGGATTCAATTAGTTTAACGGATATAGGGCTATTCATATTTTTTATTCTTTTTTTTAAAGTTTTGGTAATTGTATCTTTTAAGGAATGTATGTGTCTCATCTAGGTTGATGGATTTATTGACTCAATGTTGTCATTTTATCTCATTGTTTTTTGAGTATCTGTATAACTTTACTGATATCACTTCTTTCATTTCTGATACTGGTAATTAATATTTATTCTTTTTTCTTTAATCGCTCTTGCTAGATTTGTTTGCGGTAGACAACCTCTAGAGACCAATGGCTTCCAATGGTCTCTGCCTCTTGTGTTCAAATACTTGTGTAATCCCCTCCGCTTGAGTGTGAACTGAACATTGTGAATCACTTTTAATGAATAGAATATGGAAGAAGTGATGGTATGTTACAAAATAACTCTGGCTTCCATCTTACACATACTTTCTTTCTCCGTTACTTGCGTTTCTTATAAATAGCATAGAGCTGATATTGCTTCTTGATTCAAACTATGTTTGCCCTTTGCATGGTGCATTTAGGCCATTTACATTTAATGTGATTATTGACATAGTTGGGTTTAATTCTACTATCTTGGGTTTTGTTTTATATTTGTATCCTCTATTCTTTGTTCCTCCATTTCTCCTTCTCTACCTTCTTTTGGCTTAATAAATTTTTTTCTTTTAGTATTTTCTGTGTGTTCTTGTTGAAATGATCTTTTAGTGGATATAGAAAACTTCAAGTTAGAAAATAATCCTATTATTTTTGATTCAGAAAAAAAAAACTGTCTTAAGCTGAGACTAAGAGAGGCTACTGCTCTAGACTAGAGAGGATGTTTCACTAGTTTCATTAGTATGATCATAATGGTGTTGATGGATCCCCACAGCACAGGATAAATTGGATGTCATCCTAGTTATCTCTGGGATTTGCTGTCAGGCTGTAGCACATGAGCCACATTGGCAGAGGATTATATGCAGACAGGACACATAGGACTCTGTAGTAAATACAAAAAAATCTTTTGTAGTGTGCGTTTTACTTCTACGGTCAAGCTATGTCTCTCTGGGGGCTTCTAGACTTCTATTTGCTGTCACCTCTCTCTACATCGCAGCTGCTTCTCTCGGTTTGATAAGTGACAAGGAACATTCTGCAACCCCGGAGAAAAGCTGTTTGTGGGAGTTACAGATGCCAGTGTTTTAGATAAACTTTAGACAAGCTTCTGACTTTGAGGGACTTGATTCCAAACAATGCTTTAGTCCTCTCCCTTATCCCACACCATGGTGCATATTTTAGGAAAAAGGAGCCATGCTTTATAGTGTTGAATTATCATTCACTCCATTCCTTTCTATTTTTGCTTTGTTTATGACTTAGATTAATTCTGAATCTCTTGTACCAGGACTCCTATGAAAATTCCAATAAAGCAAAAATGATTAAAATTGGATTGCTCATAGAAACTGAGATGCTGTTTTTTTCCCCTGGAGCTAGGTTCAGCATCTAAATAAGGGAGGAGGCCCAAACCCTGCATTTCAGCCTTTTAAACAAGGCACAATGGGAATGCCTCAGTTTGGGTCCATAAATACGTAACAAGAAATCTTAAATGGGCTTTTCTCTGCAGGTAAAAAAAAATCCAATATGAAATTATAGATTTGATCATAACTTAATTTTTCATTTCCATTTGAACTTTAATTTTACTTAAATTTTCTTCTGACAAATCTCCAAAGGAATATTTAAGTGACACAGCATAATGCTGGCAGATTATTCATATATCGGCCCTTAGGCTACTGAGGAAGGCGTCATCATCTCAGAGTGAGTTTTATTGGAATCCATAGCTCACAAAATATTGCTTTCTGACAGACCCTGTGCAGTAGAATTTAAAGGCTTTAAGTTTTGAGAGAATTTACACATTGGTAGCATCCTCTGCTACACCTTTTAGGAATATTAAATCAGCAGGCTCGCCAATGATACTCCTATGGAAAGGTGTTAGGCAGTCCTCTTGCATTTATCTCTAGATAGGTATATGGGGTTTGGAAACTTGTTCCTCTTACTCTTTAAACTGGGTTGGGGCAATTAAGAGTGGAAGGCAATAGCTGTGTCTTTCAGTCTAAAGTACTTTCCAAGGGGTGGTCAGTCTGTCTTGGTGATGTGAAGTCTCATCTCAGGGCTGCTGTAAACAGCTAATTGTGCTTCATTCATTCATTGAACAAATAATGGTTAAGTGTCTGCTATTGCCAGACACTCTTCTAAGTCTTAGAAACATAGCAGTGAACAAATTAGACATTGTTGTTCCTTTATGGAGCTCATGGGCTAGCAGGTAAGATAGACATTAAACCTATAAACACATGCATAAATCCATCATAACTGTGAAGAAAATACAATCTCTGTGGAAGACAAATTTGTGCTTGGACGTGAAGGATGGGTAGGTGTTAGTTAGACAAAGGAATTTTGTCAAACAACGTGGAGAAATGTTTTCATTTGTGTTTACCCTATTCTCTGTGACTTTGAACCTCTTCATGAGATTATTGGAAACTTGATTTGCTTTCATGAAATTTGCCTCTTCATATCTTTTTTTCTGTTTTTCAATGAGTTGTCTTTTGCTTATTGATTTGGAGGAGTTTTACTTATCCCAAGGAGCTCTTAATTCACCCGCAGTTTGTGTGGTGTTCTCCAGGTGGGCTTGTGAGTGGGCTGGGACTGAATGATGGGTACCCTGTGTAGAGAAGTCTGAACTGGTGGCCTCACAGATGCTGGTTTGGTTGGATCAATCTGGGACCAAGTGAGTGCGACACATTTTGGAGTCTGCATAGGATCTGTTCTACCTGCTACACTGAATTATAGAAGCTGGGGCTCATATCAAAGAGAAATCAAGCTTTCCTATTTTGAGCCTTGCACTGCCAGGCTTCCACTGTGATCAACAAAATCCTGGTAGGGATTCTTCCCATGGAGTCTCTAAAATACCGGCTTTTTGTCTTTCACTGGGGTTTAGGGGGTGCTTACTTCTGTGAAGGGTCACTGATGGGGGGCTTGCGGTAAACATTGGGGTGCTATTTTTCTCCTTACTTCTGTATCTCTACATGTTTCCTGTGGCTTCCTTAAAGGCCACGCTTTACTCCTTGGTTAACAAAACAAAGGCAGCTTTCAGAAGCCTGGTGTTGGGATCTGTGAGATTTTATTAAATGTTCCTTTTTCATGTTTCTTGCCCTTGCAGGAAATTTCCTGTGAAATTCTTTTTTTGTGAAAATAAAGGCCCTAGAAGAAGAAATGGGAAACCCCATTTCATTGATCCTTCTGCATTTGTCTTGACAGTCCATGCACAGGGAAGGCAAACACCTGTGATGATATCCCATCCCGCTATGGGCTGTGCAGACATCACTCATCGATCCTAGGCCCTGTTCGGGTGAAATCTTCAGGATCTGTGTCCTTGAAATCATTGTCAATGCATTGGAGCTGGCATGTCAATGGAAATAGTGTTGCCTTCCTTCACTAGAATTCTTTCCCCCTCACCTTCCTGCTCCAGCGAGATCCCCCTGTATCTCTTTAGCCTAGAATTTCCCAAGAAACACTAATCTGACAAAAGAGTTTTGAGGTCAAATAAATTTAGGAAAAACTCAGATCATTAAAGGATCTCTGTGCCACCAGAGTGAAGAACTTTTAGGTAACTTTTTAAAAATAGCACCTATCAACATCCTAAAAAAACGTGGAATTTGCTGTCAGAAGTGGTGCTCTGTTTATTCATCAATCGAAGACATACTTATTGGGCACTTACTCTGCACTAGCTACTGCTGTTCTAGGTGATAGGTGTTCTGGGGAAAATAGAGTAGAGAAGGTGGATAGTAGGTTGCAGGGTTGAGGGGTTTCAATGTCAGTAGCGGGGTCAGGGATAAAAGGATGATGTCTGAACAGGAAGGAGATGAGGGAGCGAGACACGGTGATAACCAGGGAAAGACAGCAGGTGCAAAAGCCCTGAGATGCGAGCATTTCAGTTGCATTGATAAGATGCAATGTGGGTGCAGTGGAAGGAATAGGGAAGTATATTAGGTGAGGAAGGTCAGAAGCCTCCAGAGGGGTTTGTGAGCCATTGAAAGAACTTTGCTTTGGTGGGTTTGAACAGAGAACTGGCAAGATTCGATTTCTACTTTGGGGCTCAGAATAGTGTGAAGGGGCAGGATCAACAGGAGACTCAATGAGGAGGCTGTCACAGTAATTGAGGTTAGAGATGATTGTGGCTTAGGCCAGTGGGGGTGGTGAGCAGTGGTGAAATTCTAAATATGTTTTGGAGGTAGAGTTTCCTGACTGGTTGGTTGTGGAGTGGTGTGGTAATAATGCAGGGGTCAAGGATGCCTTCAATCCTGAGCCATTTAGGATGGAGTTGTTATTATCTGAGATAAGGAAGATTTAGGGAGAAATGCATTTTTTTCTTTTCCGGGGGAGGGGGAGGAAAATAGGATTGGGAGGACATTAAGAGTTTATCTAGGACATGTAAAGTTTGAGATATTTATACTTATTGAGACATTCGAGTGGAAGTGTTGGGAGGCAGAACATAGACTCTGGAGTCAAACCGCTCGGTTTTGAATCCCAGCTCTACAACTTTTTAGCTGTGTGATGTCAGGCAAATTACTTAGCTTCTCTGTGCCTTATTTTTCTCATCTGTAAAATGAGATGACGAGAGTCCCTACCTCATAAGGTTATTAAGAGGTATAATTGAGTTAGTGCCTAGAGTGCCTAGAACACCTGGCATACAGTAAGTGCCAAATGTTTGCTGCCTTTGTTACTACATAAACAAATCTGGCCTATGCTCTATTTCTTGATATGGGCAACCATTAAGGTTTTAAACAGGGAGTTACACTTAAGTTTTAAAATGACGAGTAAAGATTTAGAACTTTTGCTGACTTGGATACCAGCTCCTATCAGTATCCCAGACTCTCCTTCTTCAAGGGGAGAGATCTTATAGAATTCTGGCGATCAGAGATTTATCATAAAGGATTAAGTTACATGTACAGCAACGCTCGGCAGAGGAAGGCACGGGTCATTTCCAAGAGAGCATGCCTTTTCTGCCCTGCCCTTCATCACCCGGATTCCTTTACGCTTTGTATCTGCTGTAGCCCCCATCAGTCTGTTTTGCTCTCTGCAAGATCTCAGGGCAAAGTGTGAGATCACTGCTGGGTCGGAACTGGCTTTAATGTCTTCCGCATTTTGTGCCATCATCAGGGTTTACAGGAATAATTTGGTGTAAAGCGAGAAGACTCATTTCTAGAAGCGAAAGGCACTGGGGCTGAGGCTGATTTCCCTTCTCCTACGGCTGGCATCTCAGCAAAACTTCGGCAATTTTGGTTGGCTAGTTGGAGCCAGAAATATGAAAATAATATTTTCACTTCCACATAAGCTTCTCGGTGAAAATACCCAGCTATTCCTGGGGCTGGGCAATGGAGTTGGTTACCGGCTCATTAAATTTCAGTTGGTGGGTCCCCGTCATTACTGCTAGTCACTGTCATTACTGCGCTTGCATTTCACGGCTGGCAGGGTTGAGGGTGGCATTTGACAAGTCCCCTTTCTGCGCTCAGATCAGGAGACTTTTCTAGGCACTCAGGTGTGTAGACCTTTTCTCTCTTCTCTGGAATCTGTTTCATATCTACATTTTTAGTGTCTTCTAGACTCCCAATTATCTCCCTGCCATCCTCCCTACCCCACACTTAAAAAAAAATCCCCAAATCACATATGCTTGTGGTAAAACAAAACAGCAGAGAAATTTATGGAAGAAATGTGAATGCTCCCTTATCTCCCTACCCCCCACTCTTTACTGAGGGCACTCCTCCCCCACTTCTACCCCCATTAATAGTGGGGAGCATTTATTCCAGGCTTTTTGATGCCAATTTTGATTTACCTATCTATACCTGGTCTCAGACTCAGGGAGTCTTGCATACATGTACACATACACATGTGCCTAAGAGTCTTAAAATATATAATTTAAAAGGACCATTCTTGCAGTTAAACAATAAACTAGTATGGAAAAGCTTATGAAAAAAGATGAAATGAAATAAAATCTTCTACCTTTGTTCAATCCCCAGAGGCAATAACTGAATTTTTTTAGCTTTGAGCTCCTGGCACTGGTTACCACCATGGTTCAGAAAATATGTATATATGGTGGTTCTTGATTGATCAATTTCAGTCATTATGAATTCATATTTCTGGTTGTGATATGAGATTTAACTTTATTTTCATCTCATACTTCTCCTTCACTCAGCCTCGATAGATTATTCTTACTGTCTTTAGTAAAATTAATAAATAGAGCTTATATTACTTTGGCTATGTAAATATTGTTCTTTTCAGAGCCAATAGTACTAAGATGACATGATGACATTTTAGTTCTTTTTTTGGTCTTTTTCCTGGGGTTTATAGTTGCCTTTCCCTCCTCCTTTGAACTATTTGCCTTTATTGTGTCTTAAGTTTTTTCAAGATTTTTCTTATTTTATGTACGTGGTCAAGGTCCCCCTTTTTTATTTTTTCTGAAGACACTCTTCTCAGCTCCTCGCTTGTCCAATTTACACTGCATAGCTGTGAGCCCGGGACTTCCCTGCTGGATGCAGGGGGTTTCGCTGGCTTTGTTATTTTCAAGTCTTAAGGCTCTCTTGGCTTCTTGAAGGCTTCTTCCTTGGCCGATCCCTCTTCTTTCTTATGTTGTCTCAGCTGGAATGTCTTCTACTCTACTTTCTGTTATCAATTCCCCAGTTATACCTCAGGGATCTGTTGAAATCTGTCTTTAACAGATGATTCCCCTCTTTTTCTTTTAATTCTTGCAGGTCCATCCATGGCTTTTAAAATTCCTTTACTATCATTGTAATGGGTTTTTAGGTGAAGATAAATGCGTGTACATAGTCTTTCATTTGAACCAGAAGTCCCTCTTGGGGTTTCATAAAAAGTCTCTCTCGACTTCTGTTTCTATGTCTCTCTCTCTTTGTGTTATTATTTTTCACTTAGATATATCTAATGATTGACGGCAGTACTCTCAGACAGAACTAGATAGGACTTAGTGCTTGCACTATGCAGTGAGTAACATCAGGGTTAACTCATCCTGAAGTTTATGTAGGGGTTCATAATGCTTTGTTATGTGTCCAAGCCATCTAAAATTTGGTAATGTTCTTCAGTATTTTTGAATGAGTATGTATGTGGGATGTGACTTTATCATGTGATGAAGCATAAGAAAGCCAATTTTATTAAATTGTACCTTATGTGCATAGATATGTACAGACATAAAACGACATTTCATCTGATTTCTAAAGACTTTGTTTACCTCTCTGACCTTTTTCAGATGTATCATGGATATTTTTCTTTGAGCCATTTTCATATTTACACTGGAGCCACAGCTTCTCCTAGTCTTATGATTTCGAGTGAGCTGCTAGTTCTTCTATGCTTACTTTGAGCAGATAGGGAGTCTGAAAATCATAGATGTGCTATTCCTATTTTTCTCTTAAGATTCAGCTCTAATATCATCTCCTCCCCAGAATCTTTTCCAGTGCGTCTAGACCTGGGCAGCAGACTGGAGAGGTGAAAAGTGTAGATTAGATCGACTTATGTTAGAATCCCAGCTTCAATATTTTCATATACAGTGAATATTATTCAGCATCTTTGAGTCTCTGTTTCCTTACCAATATAATGAGGGGGAAATTGTACCTGTCACTATCACTTTGGCTGTGCTGGAGATTTGTGGACAGAGACCATGCCCACATACCCACATAAGGTTGAGAAACTTGAACAGGGGAGATGGTGCTCAGCTGGGGTGACACTGTAAATAGTAGAATCTTACTAGACCTGAGAAATTAATTTCTTGCTGTATCTTCATCTATCTTTTCTTTCTTTTTAAATATCTTGGGTGTGCATTATTATTTTTCCATACACACAGACATTTTATTTATATCAAACAGGTGTTACAGAGCAGTGAGAAAGGATACTTCTTGGTAAATACCTGGGCTCTATTAGTTATCCATGTGGGAAAAAAAAATTCATCTTGACTCTTACCTCACACCATAAACCAAAAATCAATTCCAGCTGGATTTTGTATCTAAATGGGAAGTTCAAAACAATAACATTTCTAAAAGATAACATAGAATATTTTCATGACCTTGGAGTAGGCAATAATTTTTAGGATAAAGTATACTAACCATAAAGAAATATTGATAAATTGGGTCTTATCAAAATTAAGAACTTCTGTTCATCAAAGAACACCTTTAAGAGAGTAAAAAACGCAGGCAGAGAGAGGATAAGCATTTGCCATATATATTATCTGACAAAAGACTTATATCTGAGATATGTAACTAACTCCCATAAATCATTTCAAAAAAAACAGTCCACAGGAAAAAAAAATGGGCACAGATTTGAGTACTAAATTCACAGAAAAGATAACCAAATTGAAATAAATATAAATGAAAAGGTGCTTCACATGATTATTCACTAGGAAAATGCAAATGAAAACCTCCATGAGATACTACATACAGCACAACAGTGAAAATAAAACCACTGCCAAGACCAAATGTTGGTGAGGATGTGGAGCCACTGGAACTCTCACATACAGCTATGTTAACTGTTAAAACCACTTTTGTATATATACTCTTTGGTGGTTTGCCTTGTTTTTCAAAAGGAATTTACATAGATAAACTACATCCTTAATAGGGAATAATTACAGAGAACTTGGTCCTTCCTTGTTATCAATTCAAACACAGTTTCAACAAGCCCCCATTGTCCATAGGAAGGAGTTCTGACATTTCCTTCCTAGATTCCAACAGACACGTGCCCCTTTTCAAAGTGCTGTAACAACTTGTGGACACATCTGTCCTCCGCAATAAACTGTGAACCCTGCAGTCTTCTGGGGTGGCCACAAGTTGTGGTAGTTGACGAGGGGAGTGATAACCAGGTGGCAAGGCTGCCCTGGGTATGGCCATTCTCACAATGCTGTGACTCTTAGCATTAGTGCCATCCTTGTTTCAGGAGCAATTAATCTGAAAAGAAGTCTCTGTCAGGCTTACTTTGTTCACAAGGCCCTTTCCTGCAGAACCAACAGAGTTGTCTAAACATGGGCTTCTTAATGTGGGGCCCACAGGCTCCAAGATGACTCAGGGTGGGGTGGGTTTTAGAGACTGGAGGTAGGTGGTGACAGTCTGAGCTCCTGTGACATGTATGGGACATTTTGGGTGTCTTTTCTCTGGATAAGGTAATAGTTCCCATCAAATTCTCAAGAAGGATCCACGACCCAAGACCACCACCACCACCACTAATTATACAAAGCCATCTGTCACTCATTGAACACCTTCCACGTTTTATCTCATTAAGTCCTCCTGGCAGTCTGGTGAAGAAGGTGCCATATTCTCCCTGCTTACATATGAGGACACTGTGGCCTGAAGAGGCAAAGTCACTTGGCCGAGGTCACCTAGTTGGTACTTGGTGGAGTCGGGGTCCAAGCTTAGGCACTCTGACTTCAGAATGTGGGTCCTGCTGACCCAAGAGGAAACTTCCCTTGGGTGGATATGTCGCTGTTGTTTGTTAGGGAAATGTGGGATGCTGCAACTTAAGGTGCTCATGAGGGGAATGTAGGAAAGTGGGGAGCATTGGAGCCCCCGCCCCATGGCACTTACAGGCTTTGCCTCTGGAGGAGCCATGAGTAGCCCCTCCCCGTCTCCTGGGTCATCTGGGAGCAGAAGCACCAGGGCTGACTTCTCCACTAGGCACAGTGCCTAGAGCCACTGGAAATGTTCTAGTTTCTTTTAATCAGAAGAAAAAAAAAAATGAACTTTTACGCTGAAAAAAAAAAACCCCACAACTGTAATAGTGACATATTCATCCTTATGTCAACACAGTCAAAAAATAATTTTAATGTGTATAATTTTTAATAGAGGAAAGGAACCCACCAAAGCAAAGGTGCTTCGGGCCCATGAAAGACATGACTTGGCCTGGAAATGGCACTGTGGGCCTCTGCAAGATGCCATCTCTCATGCCAGCTGTGCTGAGGAGCTAGGTGGTTTGCATTGGAAGCTGGTTTATCTGCCCAAATTTTTTTGGGTTCTTGAGCCTCATGAATCATGATGGAATCATTTGGGAACATTTTATACATTTGGAACGTGTATAAAATGAAATGTACAGTTAAAGATGTCTGTTGAGCTGGGGGCTGCTATAGGAGAGATGAATGGGGTGATACTGGATATGAACTTTCACTGAGGCCCATCTGCTACGAGAAGAGGGAGAAGGGCCCCCGCATCTGTCCAGGTGAAATGTCTTAAGTCAGAATTAGCATTTCCATGTTTAATTCCAGCATTATTGCCCCATGACCAGGTAATCACTGGTGATTAAATGGAGACAAAGGGAGGGATGTGCTTAGAATTCCTATCTGCCAGGATCTAACTAAACAGTGTTCAAGGTACTGCTGTGATTTTTCTCAGTTCCCATGAGTTGAAATGACTGAGGTCTCTTGGAGCAGTGCCCGGGGAGTAGTCTCTATCTGTGTAGATGGGCCCTGAGTTGCCTCTGTAGGTTTTTTGTGCCTGGATGAATTCCCTACACTTCAGGGGCCAGGTGGTGGCAGGACACAAGTCCCAATTAAGCCTGACATTTGTTTAGCAGAGAGTCCATTTGTTAAGTGCAGTGAGTGCTTTTGCAGTTAATTTAAGTCCTTTTAAATTTGCTTTGCTAGTGAGCACATTAAGAACACCAAGAAAGTAACTGCTTAAATTGCGGCCCTGCATTGTTCCTTTTGGTAGTGAGCAGAGGGGTGGGACCTTCTGCCTTTCTCCTGAGACCACATTGGTTGGTCACACTGGGATGTCCAACGGTCTATGCCTTCACATCATCTAGAATCTTCAGGAGCACCCTGAAGCTGGAGTACAAAGACAGCCCATTATATATACTCATGCACTTGGATTTGGAGAGTTATCTGTTGGTGGACAAAGCAGAATTTTGTGACAGATGCCACCAGGTCCCTGTGGGGTCAAGTCCTACCCTCTTTAGGTTCTTTAGCCTTAGAGATCTCATCTGCTCCCCTGCTCCCCTTGCTCTGTCTGCTCCAGCTACAGTTGCCTTTCAGCCCCTAGATCGAGTCACACCCCACTTTGCGCAGGCCACCTTTTTCAAGGAATGCTCTCTACCCAGGTAATTCCTCTTCATTCTTTACACCTCAAATCAAGTGTAACTTCCTCAAGGACACTTTTCTCCCTCTCTCCTCTTTTTCAGGCATCATATTGCTTTTTTCCTTTAAAAAAAAACTTAACAACTGTGATTTTTATATGTACATAAGACATAAAATTTGCCACTTGAACCATTTTTAAGTGTAAAGGAGCATTAAGTACATTCACACCGTTGTGTGACTGTCACCACTATTTATTTCCAAATTTTTTCATCTTCCCAAATGGAAACTCTATACCTATTAAGGAATAACTAACCTTTCCTCTCTCCTGCAGCACTTGGTAACCCCTACTCTACTTTCTGTCTCTAAATATTGCTTTTTAAGAGGCAGGAGATGGCTGATATATGAAGGCAGCCCTGTGCCTCTTATATAAAAGAGCAGAATCATGTTCTGAGAAATTCATTCTCTGGGAACAGTACCCCTCTTCTACAGAGGAGGGCCCTTTTCTATAAGTCCTATTTGTATCTCATGAGCCCCACTTTCCATAGCTAATTGGACCTTAGTTCTATATTTAATTGGAGCTGAACCAATCCATCTCTCTCCTTGAGTATCCGGAACTAGGAGAGAGAAATGGCTGAAACGTCCCTGAGGGCAGTGTAGACTGTAACCTGCAAACTTGGGACACCGCATTCCTTCACACGGACAGGTAAAAGCGGCCAGTCTGCAGAGAAGAAAGATAAAGCTGATGTGCAGAGAAGGACAGAGATGAGAGACACAGGGGGAAGATGCCTGTCTTTTGAGCATTTTCTAATCCCCAGTTGGGACACATGGCAGTGTTCTCTCTTTGCATAGGACTTCTGCATAGGTCTTCTGGGGGCACAGAGGAAAATAATTTAGCCCATTCTGGGGCTTTGGAGAAGGGTTCTGGAGGAGATGGTGCCTGAATTGTGTTTTGAAGGACAAATAAGATTTAATGAGCTATGACCAGGCAGGGATGCCATTCTGGGCAAAAATAGAGTTGGAAAATGCATTGGTGTGGATGGCAACTTTCACTATTCAGGTAGAGAGCAGAAACAATTGTGCTGAGCAAGTTTAGTGCTTTGTTAGAGTTTACAGAATGCCCAGGATAGAAAACAGTAGGTCCAGAACAAGACCCCCCAAAGACTCTATCTTCTTTTTCTTAGAAGTCCTTTAGAGGGCTCAAGAGTCCTATAAAACTCATCACATCTCACAGATACCAGACCTGCTGTCCTTTTTGCTGCATATCCTGTGAAATATATCATGAGAGAGAGAGAGAGGTGCCCCTAGTTCAGAATCTATCTAGAGAGGATATAGAAATAATGTTTTCAGGTAGATATAGTCACATGGTCTCCTTGTGTGACTGTCAGGAAGTGGCCTGGAATCTGCAGGGGGTTGTGCTGGCCTCTCCATGTTGGAACAACAGCTCGATGCCTGGAACTTTGGAGAGAGGGGCCTGGGGGCTCGAGGGAGTCACCAGGAAGCCCCAGGCATATGTGTACAGCTGAGCTCAGGTTATATTATTCCACCCCAGTGGTCGCCTTGCCTCTGGTTTATCACCACAGTGATCGGCCTTTGCCATGGCAGGGAGTCAGATAGCTTCTGGGGCCTTGTGACTGTGAGCAGAAGTTTTGATATTTAGATGCTGCTGTTGCTGCTGGTCCCGTGTCTTTCTTGGGTCTCAGAGAAACTATACTTAACTTGTTGCATCCAAGCATTAGGGACTGGATGTGTTTTGGCTAGACGGTTTCTCAATCTCAGTATTGTTGACATTTAGTGTCGAATTATCCTTAATGTGGGGGTGTCCCGTGCATTGCAGGATATTGAGTAGCATTCCTGGCTCCTACCCACTAAATGCCAGTAACCCCCCCACCACCCCAAAATATCTCCAGACATTGCCAAATGTCCCTGGGGCAGAGTAGAGTGGGGACAAAATTGCTATCGGTTGATAATCCCTGGGAAATAATGTAGCAAAGTGCAGTAATAGAGCACATTGTTTTAAGCTACTAGATTCTGGCACAGTTTGTTATTGTGAAATAGATAACAGATGTGGTGGCATTCACAGTGTATCCTCGGGTCCCACCTGGGTCTACTGGTGGTGTTTGGGGTAGATGGAAACATAGATCGCTGGCAACAGAAGAGAGTGTGCATGTCATGCTGCTTCTGTGATTCCGTGTGACGACCACAGTCAGGAGAGAGGGTTCTGGGCCTGTCTTCTAGGTGACCACTGTGGAAGGGAGCAGGGACCTCATACCATGTTACACTTCCTTGTACCGGCACCAATCACCAATCGCCCACTGAGCGCTCCCTGTGTCCAGCCACCCTGCTAAGCCCTTTAGAAGCTTTCTCGTGTTTCACCTTCATATCTACCATCTGCTGTGGGTCCTTGGCTGTCCCCAGTGTACACAGGAAGACTCTGAGACTCAGAGAGGTGAACCCTGGCATGTCTGATTTCAGAGCTCAAGCTCTTAACTATATTTTCCAGGTCTGGTTTTGCTCTCGACAAAGAGCATTTGGGTTCTTTCCAGCTCTGGGAACTTCTGAGAAAAAAGCAAAATAAAAACAAAATCAGAAGCAGTAGAAAAAGCCCCAGAAGGGTAAATGGTTGAAGTGTGATTCAGATTGCCTACCAGATACAATTCTAACTCAACCATATGTGTGCTGGGGCTGGGGACAGCAGAGATGCACTAGCTTGCTTGTGTGTGTGTGTGCACACTTGGGGGTTGGGGCTAGGATGAGCCTTCCACCTGGGTGCTGGGCTGGGCTTCCTGGGTGTGGGGAGAGGTTCACTTTTGGTATCTAGGCTGAGTGTTTCTTGCTGTGGCATCACGCTCCTGTCCTGGGAGGCACCTTTTTTGCCCTGGTGAGGCTAGTCTCGAAGGCAGCTTGAACTGATCATCCTTCTCAAGCAAAGAGGCTCCCAGTAAGTCGGAAATGTGCTGGCTTAAGGCCTTTTGTCCTCTTAGAGCTTATGTGCAGTGGGACACTTGAGCCTGCGGATCTTCCCCATCCTTCAAGGATCAGCTCAGATCCTGTGGTGCCATGACACCTCCCCTGTTTCCCTTAGCTCTGTGATCTTGGGTGAATCATTTTCTTTCTCTGACTCTCAGTTTATGATCTGAAAATTGAGGGTGATCATAGTGCCTGCCTTGTTTTATTTATTTTGTGGGTTCGATGTGATAATCCCTGTAGAACACTTAGCAGAGTAGGGATCACACCGCCACAGTAGCGGTTGTTATTAGCTTTTATTATTCTAGCACTTTTGGGTGCCTCTTTCTCCTGAATTTTTGTCCTGAGAGTCTGAGGTCCTTGGGACCTGGAGTTTTGTTGAAGGTTATGGGCTCTGAAGTCAGACAGACTTGAATCCCCATTTGCTAGCTGTGTGTTCTTGGGTAAGTCATTCTACCTCTCTGTGCCTTAGTTTCTTCTACCATAAAATGTGATATGAATCTTTATCTTATAAGGATCAAAGGTTTAATGCTCTCAAAATACTTAGAACAATCTTGGCATATGACAAAATGCTACATATGTATGTGTTTTAAGAATTACATTTTTTTGGTGACTCGGTCCATACATATGTGTGAAAAAATATACATACGTATATGACTTCACACAGTACTTACCTTTACTATATGCAATGAACATTCTTCTCTTCCTTTCTCTTCCCCTTCCTGTTTTTCCATTTGATTAAAAAGGGTTGCCGGTCATGACCCACAGAATTGATTTCATGACCCATTCATGGGTCATGGCCTGCAGTTTGAAAAACGCTGCTAGAAAGACTTTTTCCTCCTTGCTCTGCTCCTGTTAATTGTCGGGGTCCCCTGGCATCCTGAACATCTGGCCTCACATCAGCAGTCTCATTCACTCTGCTCCATCAGCTCAGCAGACGCTTTATCCTATGCACCTTTGCAAGCATCAGATTAATTAGACCTTTCAGAGGAGATGGACTTTTAAAGCAATAGCTTTATTAGCATGGCTGTGCTGGAAGCTCCAAAAAGTAAAACTCAGTTATTTGTATGTTAATAAGCCAGCCTGAGCTTTGGAAGCCAGCTGATGAGCTTCAGCATTCCTCCACAAAACCTGATACCCTGCCGCTACTCCCAGTCAGCCTTGCTGCTGGATCCGTGAAAATCTGCCCATTGCTAGGGTCCCTCTGACATAGACTGGGGATGAATGGGTGGGGGGTGTCAGGCACGATGGGATCTGAGCTCAGACTGGGTTGAGTTCTAACCACTTCTTTAGGCACCAAGTTTTGTGATGCTGATAGACATTGTATTATTTTTGTGGACCCCATTACATTACGTGTATACAGCACTCAACAGTTTTTAAAGTGCTTTCATACACGGTGTTTCAGGTGAGACAAGCCCAGGCAGATCTGCACACACATGCTTCTTTTATTGTTGAGTATCTTTGCTAAGTGCAAAGTCCTTCTGCCCAGTGCCTGGCTCCTCACCCTGGAGTCCTGGACCAGTGATTGTAGCATCTCGTAGGTGCTGCTTTGGAATTCAGACTCTGCACAGCCTCAGCCCTCCTTATCAGAACCCGCATCTTTACAATACCCCAGGTGGTATACATGCCCATTGAAGTTTGATAAGCCCTGGTTTTCTACACAGTCTCTTTTTTTCTTCCTACGTCATAACCTCCCTCTTTTCTCCCCCCTCCCCTTTCCCCCTCTCCTGTTTTCCCCAACTACGAGCGAGTCACGGTCATGGCTCTGACATGTGGAACACAAGACTCACTTGATTCTTTGTATCTGCATTTACTTTTATTTGACAAGCTCCAATTCTCCCACAGTAGTATGAAAACTAAATTTATCCCAATCCAGCAGATTTTCTGCTACATTCATTTTTTACTTAATTTTTAAATTAACGCATAATAGATTTGACTTTTTGGTGGGTGTACGTTTCTATGAATTTTAACACATGTATAGATTCCTGTATCTACCACTACAATCAGGATACAGAACAGCTCCATCACCCCAAAACTCCCTAGTCCCACCCCTTTGTAGTCATGCCCTTCCTTCCACCTCTAACCTCTGGCAGCCAGAGACTTGTTTTCTAGTCCTATAGTTTCCTCTTTTTGAAAATGCCCAATAAATGAAATTATACAATATGTAAACCTTTTGAAAATACTTTATTTCCCTTAGCATAATGCCTTTGAGAATCATAAAAGTCATCGTATTTATCAATGGTTCCTTTTTATTGCCGAGTCCTAGTCTAATGTATGGGCGTACCACAGCTTGTTTATTCACTCACCTGCTGAGGGTCATTGGGTTTGCTTCTAGTTTTTGGCAATTATGCATAGAGTTGCTTTAAACATTCATGTTCAGGTTTCTATATGAACATAAATTTTCATTGTTCAAGTGGAATTGCTATGTCATAAGCGTCTAATTTTATATGTAATGCCAAACTGTTTTCCCATGTGGCTCTATCATTTTACACTCTCATCATCAATGTACGAGAGTTTCCATTGCTTCGTATCCTTGTCAACACTTGGTATCGTCAGTATTTTTTAATTTAACCATTCTAGTAAGTGTGTAATAACATCTCTGGGCCCCTTTAATTTTTTCTATTTCTAAGACTCACCCAGCTTCTGTATCTAGGCCCCCAGGGTCCAGGGTTAGAGGAAATTCAGAGAGAGACTGTGACTAGTGGAGTCTTCAACTTTATGAGCACTGGCATATATGTGGGAGTCAGATCATTTTACCACCAAACAGACTCAGAGAGGCTTACTCAGAGGTCTTATTAGCACCAAAAATAACAAACAGAATTTCCAAGTTTCTTCCCATCACTTTGAGCCCCACTCACACACTGAGATTATGCTGAAGTTATAGGAAGGACACAGAAAGTTACAGGAAGAAGTACTTAGGAGACCAGCATTTCTGTTGCATTTATTTGTCCAGTAAGGACTTCCCTGTCGTCTGGCATTCCAAATGGGCTGTGACCAGAGAGACCCCCGATATCTATGTTCTTCACCCCAGGCTTTATGTCACAGTACTTGGAAAGCAGATGGTCTTCACTTTTCCTAGCTAGATTTCAGAGGGCTGTGATTCCTCTGAGGTCTGTGGGCATCTTTGTTTTAGCAGAGGTAATCCGTCTCTGTTAAAAAGAGAAATGTTTTGAAGCAGAGTCCGTTAATTTGATGCTGGGCAGACTCGATGATGTCTGGCGGTGAATAGGGGAGGGAAAATATAAGAAAGTTTTCTTCTCATTAGGCACTATCTGCTAATTCCATTTTAATATCAGACATCCACATGATTGATATTATATCTTGGCAGAAGGCACAGCATGGACTAAATTTATTAATTAGTTAATTCAGTAATTCTGTAATATTGAGTAAATATAGTATACCAGGCCCTGTGCTAGGGACTGGGGATATAGCAGTGAACAAATGCTAAAATACTTGCCTTGTAGAACAGCTGTTCTGGTTCAGGGAAATATTGGTTTGGAGGGTTAGAAAGTGATGAAGTGCTATGGGACAAGTAGAATGGGGCAAGGATCCAGAAGTGTCAGTGATGAGGGCCCTGATGCAAGAGGTGAGAGTTTATTGTTACTTTTGAAAGAGCCGGGAACAGCAGTTTCTGAGAGATCATGGAATAAATTTCCATCCACAGATTCCAGAAGTCTTGGAGCTTGTGCAGCGATCTGCTTAATCAGACCCTGTCCCAGGACCCTGCCCCAGTCTGCTGAATCTGCATACCTTGGGGGAGGCCCTGGGAAATCTGCATGTCCCACAGCTCCCCAGGTGATTCTCAAGCACCCTAAAGTTTGAGGACCACTCTCTTAGAAATCCAAGCTTAGAATAGGGTGTAGCCTTCAATCCTAGGGAATGATCAGAATTGTCTCAAGCTGGGTCCAATTAAAAGCATTCACTGTTTAATTCAAGTGTTGACACTGCCTGGCTTTGAAACTTACAAATGTTAACCTTGCAGCTGCCACCACTTAATTTTAGCCCTCAGGGAGAAACGACCTGGACTTTTCAATCAGTTCTTCAATTGATTGGCAAACACCCTCTCCTCTCTTCCCTACTTCCTAACTTTGGAAACAGCAGAGCAGCACCCCCTGCCCAAATCCCTGGTTTCAGCAGTCAGCTGCCCTACTTTGCAAAACGAGAGTCTCTTACCTTATTAAACCAAAATGAAAATGAAATCCAAAGAGATAATTTTCTTCTTAGCACCCCTCATAAAGCCACCGGCAGCCTCATCCATAGTTAAAACATCTTGTATCATCAAGCTGCCAGGGTCCGTGGTCTGGGAATGCTCGGAAGTAAAGCTTAGAAATGGTTTCATCTTTCCCTGGTTTTATATCTTTCTGATTGTGGTTGTTTCTAAGAATGAGGAGAATCCTCGAGGAGAGGGAGAGAGATTACAGAAGAGATGAAGGCCCTGTGTGGGGACCAGAGAGATCTAAACCACACAGGGCCCCATGTTGCTGAGGAGTCTGGCACCAGGGGCTAGTGATTTCTCAGGTGAAATCAAAGTCCCTCGTGCCTGTAATGGGCTGAATTGTGCATCTCTTGCCCCTTCCCCCAAATTTATATGTTGAAGCTCTAATCCCTGCATGTGTCTATATTTAGAGATTAGGCTTTTAAAAAAGTAAGTAAGTTAAAATGAGGCCATTAGGGTGGGTCCTAATCTAATCTGACTGTTGCCCTTATGAGAAGTGGAAATTTGGACCCAGGGACACCAGGGATGCACACGCAGACGGAAGGCCACATGAGGACCCAGCAAGAAGGCAGCCATCTGCAAGCTAAAGTCACCGCTGCTGGCACCCTGATCCAGGACTTCCAGCCTCCAGAACTGTGAGGAAAAAAATAATTCTGTTGTTGAAGCCACCCAGTCTGTGGTGTTTTGTTATGGCAGCTCTAGCAAACTAATACAATGCTTTCAAGGGCAACTCAGTCTTGATGGCAAAGAATTGCTAATACCCACAGACACAGACCACAGAGTTCTTTCGAGGCTATTTAATTCAATTAAACACACAATTTTTGAGGTCCACTGAGCCCCAGGTCTGCACAGGATAGATACACATAATACAGAAATGTCTAGCCCTGCCCAGCCTTGGCTGGTCTTAAGCTCATGCGGAGCTGCCAACCCCTCACTTAAGCCCATCTCCCTGGTCAGAGCTGATTGGCCCAAGAGTGGCCACTGAGTTCAAGCTTGGCCAATCGGGTTTTCACATCCACTGAAATCCACATGGAGATGAGACCACTGTAACCCCAGAGAGACAAAGAGCCAAACCCTGCCTTGATTCCGGGTTCCACCCAATTCCTCATTCATGTGTCTGAGAGCCAAGTGGGTATGGGTTAATTCAGACAGGGCTTGGCTGGGTGGTTGGTTTTGTTCTACACCTTTTAACTGTCTCCACATTTATTTTGATATCAGTGGGCTAGCCTAAGTGTGTTCTTCTTAGGGTAATGGCAGAGCCCAATCACATAAACTCTTTTCAAGCCTTTGGTAACATCGATCTGTTGACATTCCAAACCAAAAGCCAGTCACATGGCCAAATGCAGGTCAAGGGGTGGGAAAGTAGGCTCCACCTCTTTAGTGGGAGAAACTACAAAGTCACATGGCCAAAGGGTATGGCTGTATGATGGGGTAAGAGGTGGGATCATTACTGCAATCCACCGCAGGCTCTCAGCAGCTCAGCCTTTTAGGAGTCACTGAAGAGACATCTACCTGTCAGGGATGAGCTTTTGATCCTCCTAACCTTGTGCCTCCAACTCAGTATAAATATTTGTGGAATGAATGAAATGAATAGGAATAAATGATTGAAAGGTGTAGACTTTAGCTCATTCTCAGTCTTCCTATACCTTTTCTCCCAGCACCATTTTCATCTTTTTCTAATGATTAATTTTATTGCTCGAGATAATGTACTGTTTCTGTATTGGTCAATATTAGGCAGTGTTTCTTCACTCTGTGACAGGCAAGACAAAAAAATTGGTATCTCTACATTTCCTTCCACCCCTCTGCACTCCCCCAGCCTGCTTACTGTTACTTTCATGTTGAGGTTTTTTGTACTATTTATCTTCTCTTCTCTGTCTATAGATTTATTCTGAACATTGAACATCAGTAACTGGCATATACGATATTACGGCTCTACAATTATTTTTCTCTATAGAATCTAGTTGGGATTAGATCTGTAAAAAAGGAGATGCATTCTGTACATTTTATGTAAATTAAATAATATACTATGTGGCTTTTTGTGCCTAGCTGCTTTCACTTAGCATAACGTTTTCAAGGTTCATCCATGTCATAGTATGTGTCAGTATTTTATTTCTTTACATTCCTGAGTAATATTCCATTGTCTTGATATACCACACTTATTTATTCATTCATCAGTTGGTAGATAGAAAGTTGATTAGAGGTTGCTTAGGGCTGGGGGAATGGGGGATTGGAGGGTGAGGACTAAGTGTGTGGAGTTTCTTTTTCGGGTAATGAAAATATCCTAAAATTGATTGTGGTGATAGTGGCATAAATCTGCGACTATACTAAAAGCTATTGAATTCCTTGAATTGTATGGTATGTGAATTGTATTTCAGTAAAACTGTTTTAAAAGGAGATGTAATCATAGGTCACTAAATTTGTGTCAGTCAGGGGGGAACACGCCATACTCCAGTGGTTCTAACATGTATCCCTCACCCTCCATTTTGATACATCTATACACCCCGAATCAGGGTGACATGTCATAGTTTGTCAGAACTCTATTTTTCTTAGTGGTTCCTAAAACAATATTGCATTTAAAAACTGATGGTATCTTAGATGCAACGAAATATAGCAATTAAGAATATCAGGAGATGGGAATTTAAACTATTTAATAAAACTGATAGATGATGGCTTTATTTTACCACTACAATCATTCAGATTCTCATCTTTTATTATGTTATCATTCCTTCATTATCACCTTCTTTATAAATATGGCCTGACCGTCAGGTGAATATGAATAAACTGACACAATTATTTCCTGTTTGTAAGCTGCCAAACAGGAAGGGACAAGTTTTCTTTAATAGAACCACATTAGAAAGGTAAGTTAATCATTAAATACAAGAATTGGCAAACTATAGTCTACTCTCCAAATCTGATCTGAGGCCTGTTTTTGGAAATAGAGTTTTATTGGAACACAGCGGCGCCCATTCACCTGCATACCATGTGTGGCTGCTTTCACGGACAGTACAGAGTTGAGTGATTGAAACAGAGACCATCAGGCCCAAAAACCGAAAATATTTCCTCTCTGGCCCTTTACAAGAAAAGTTTGCTAACTCCCTGATTACACAATGGCCTCCTCACTCATCTGCCCCTTCTCTGCCTCCTGGGGGTTTGATTCAAGCCCTGCAAATGCAAAATGCCTCCAGGGGCCCTCGATTCTCTCATAGAGCCAAGTCCTTTCTAGGGACCAACTCAGGTCCAGAGCTTCTCACAGGTGTCAAGAGATGTCTGGGCCATGTCCAGTTTTGGACAAGTCTTGCAAATTAGAGAAGATGAAGAAGGAGCAGAAGGAGGAAGAGGAAGGATGGAAGGAAGGAAGGAAGGAAGGGTTACCAGAGAGTGGGGATCCTCTCCCAGCACGTTGTCCAGGTTCTTGATGTCTTGAACAAAAGATTGAGCAAGACACCAAAATACAGCAGAAAAGAAAAGCTTTATTAGAAGAGAAAGTACACTTCCAGACGTGGAAGCGAGCCTGAGCAGGAGAAGCATGACTCATAAAGCCTGACAACAAAGCCTTTGGGGTTTTTATCCCTATTTTCTGTGGGTGGTTACTTTTCTTAGAGGGGTGGGCTTCCTTGATTGAAAATTAGGATCGACAGGTCTCAGTGATTCATCATTTGCTTTCTGTGCATGTTCGTTCCCAGAATTCAGTCTGTTATAATATTAATGAACTTCCAGACATATGCATTGTATTATAATGATGGTATAATGAAGTTCAGGTGAATTGATGACCGTTGGGGTCTTAATTGCACAGGTGCGAGTGACTGGCTTAAACTGGTACCTAATTCTCTGCTCGCTTGTTTCTTTCTATGAGTTACTTTTAGCCTAAAAATGCCTTCTGGCTTGCTTAATTGTGGGTGGATTAGGGCGGACCCCTTCTAGGATAGGATGACCTCAGTGTCTGCAGGCAGACTCGAAACCCCTTAACTAACTTTCCTTCCTAACTATTTTCTAAGAGCCATGAACCTCCTCATTATTAGTATGGATGTTGAGGGATGGGAGGTCTTTTCTTCTGTATCTGCTTCCTGCTGAGGAGGGTCGTTGTCCTTGCCTGTTGGGGCTTCATGGAGCTCTTTTCCTTTCTGCCTTAGTTAGGGTGGGGTCTTAGGTTTCCCGCTGAAGTGCCGCCTCAGTCCCTAGACAAGGAAGATACAAACTTGTTATTTAAATCATATATCTATTAATTTCTATTATTGATTTGCCTATTAAGTGAGTAAAGGAAAACAGGCTTGGTTAATATATTTCTTAAAGAGTAAAAAAGACCTTTGGCCTAAAGTCCCCTCCCCTCTCAGATTTTAAGGGCCCTGGCTGGCCTAACACTATTTCTGCTAACAATGGGCCGATGACCCTTATCAATAGCCAGAGGATCTGAGTCACTAGTTTGGGGGCAATTATGGGGATTTGAGGGAGAGGGCCTTTTTCTTAAAGAAAGGAAGAAAACTTAACTAGGTTTGCTAAAAAGATTAAGAACTCTGCAAGTGATGTCCCATAACAGAAGGAAGGAAGGAAAGAAGGAAGGAAGTGGGGGAGGAGAATAAATAATTTCAAAATAGGATTTATAAAGTTGTGGTATATTTTAAAAGAGTATGTTTGACAAATTAAACTTTTGTCACATTCACACATGCACACACATACACACAATAAATGTTACCCAGTTGTTTTCTTTATCATATAATTGTAGGATTCATAACAATAAATCACTTCATAGTGTGCCATGAGCAATGGAGTCTGGCAATAAAAGGCAAGCTTAAGGTTGGACAATGAAAACATTTTTCTCTCAATACTGTCCATGGATCTTTGTGGTTCCGTGTAATCTGACTTGGAGATAATATCGAAAGTTTGAGTGTGAGGCCCTTTGTGTCTTTTGGTTCAGGACAGATGTCCTTTTTTGCTGCCTCTGGGACAGACCTCTCTCAGCCCTTGACCTCCCTCTTCTGTGGCTTCCTGAGGCCTTCCTTCCTGCCTATCGTCCTTCCTCTTCCTCCTTCTGCTCCTTCTTCCACCGTGACCTTTCTGAGGCTTACTTTCTGAGTCACACACTTGGCGTTTTACCACACAGTGTCTGTGACATCTAATTGAAACATGATTTTATTCTTATCTCAGCAACATGACCTTTGATGCATTTGTCTCAGCTTGGGAGCAGGGTGATATGTTATTGGATCCTCACTGAGTTGGTCAGGGGATGAATGGGAGAACATTTGGAAACTGAGAAGTGCTTTTCAGGAGTAAGATATTATTTTTATCCTTTATGTCCTCTTATGTTCTAGTAAGCGAAGCATAGTCATATGCTTAAGAAATATGTATTTATTTCCCATTATATATGTTATATATCTGAGACTGAGAATAGAATAAAATATTCTAATAGGAGATAATTTTAATATAATAAGATATTTCCCATTAGAAAGTCAGCTTCATGAGGGCCAGAGTTGTCTTATTATTCTTCCCCCGATGCCTTGAAGAATGCCTAACCTATAGCTGTTGCTCAAGAAATACTGTCACATATCGAACAAATATGTAACTTCTTTTTCTTTTAAACAACTTTGAAGCATAATTTATGTACCATAAAATTCCTCCATTTTAAGTGTCTAGTTCAACAATTTTTAAAGTAAATTTACCACATTGTAATTTTTAAAAAATTATAAGAGTGCTGCATGTTAACTTGTAAAAATTTTTCAAAATCAGCAATGTAGAAGGTAAAAACTGGAAGTTTTCCCTGTTCTTCACCACATTCCACTTGTTGAGGGAAACCATTTCTAACAATTCGGGGTGGCCCTTCTAGATTTTTTTCTTTGCCAACATAACACACATATACACAATTACAAGAACAGTCTAGTATCCATATTGTTCTGCTATCCGCATTTTCCACTTCGCAATACATCGTAGACTTCTTTCTTTATGGAGTTAACTCCTTTATAAAAACAGCTGCATAGCATTGCATCATATGAACAAACGTAATAAAGTTTACCAGTTGTTCGTTGATGGATACTTAGTCTGTTTCCTATTTTATTTTTGCTATTATAGACGAGGCTCTACTGAGTAGCCTTGACATAGTAGTTTTGTTCACTCATTTGAATGTTCCTATAGGGTAGATGCCAAGTGGAATGGCTTCATCAATTCAAAGGGTATGTATGATTTCAGTTTTGACAAACCCTGCCAAAGTGCACTCCAAAAATTGTTGTTTCATCTTCTACTCTCACCACCAGTGTTTGGGGTGTCACTTCCCTCACCTTCTTCCCAAGACTGAGTAGTATAAATTTCTCACTGCTTTGGCCATTTTTTCTCTTGTATTGCCAATTCAGCTCTTCTGCAAATTTAAAAAAAATTGGGTTCTTTCCCTTTTTCTTACATGTTCAAAGGAATTCATGATGTATCGCAGATATTGGCCTTTTTGTTTATTTTTTTGGGGTAAATTGTTGAATAGGTTGAGGCCTGAAGCTTTCTGGTTTGGGGTGGGGGTGAAGATAAGGGGGCTCCTGGATCTCCTAGGGGTTTATATTGGGAAAGAGAAAGGTGGGGGCTGGAGTTTTCCCTGTCATTTCTGGCCTTGGGGGTCAGTGGCTTTGTCATCTACTTCATTTCCTCCATTGCTTATGAGCGATCAGATTAGGAGACAAAATGAAAAAATGTTAGGTTTTTTTTTTTTCCCTCTCACTAGATGGTAAGCTTGGTGAGGGCTGGGCTACATCTGTCTTTACTCACTGTTGTATCCTGAGGGCCCAGAAATGCTGCCTGGCACTTAGCAGGTGTTTAGTAAATACTTGTTGCATGCATGAGTGAATGGATCCCATCATAAGTATTCTCAGACTGTTGAAACTTTGGGTGTTGATCATGGTGGTGATGATATTATTTGCTATCTCTGGACTCTTTCTTTGAGCTAGGTACTTTGCCAAGCCCTTGGCATTCCTTGTTTCATTTAATCCTCCCAGCCAGGTGTGATATACAGGCTGTCATTAGCCTCATTCTACAGGTGAGAAATATGAGGTTCAGAGAGGTTAAGTGACTTTCACAAGGTACCGCAGTGAAGATTTAACCCCCGGAGTTGTGGCCCTAGAGTCTGAATTCTTTATTGCTGCACTCTTGTGGGTTGCGACTAGTATGACTTTAAGATGCAGGACATTTTTCCACTTTGGGGGCCTGAAGGACCAACAGAACATCTGTCCTGCCACTTCCTGACAGAGGAGGCAGCACTGAGACTCTAAAAATGGGCAACATGCTAGGGAGGCTGGAGACTGGGTCTTTTCCTGGGCATTTCTCACACTTTTGAGATAGCGATTCAGGGTACAGGTTCTCAATCCAGATGTGACATTGGGCAAGCTAGCACCCCTCTCTGAGTCCCCAGTCTTCTCATCTGTAAATCAAGGATGATACAAGACTTCCCCTGTGGGCTTGTTATGGGGATTGGATGAAAGCATGTATGGAGTGCCATCTCTGCTCCAGGCTCAGAGTAGATCTTGGCCTGTATGGGCTGGTAGTGGTCAGGACTGTGGACAGCTTGACCTTGGTCATGTACCCTCTTGGGTAGGGGCAAGAGGCAGTTTGCCTTACCACCTCTATGTACACTTGAACTTCCCTCCTGGCCTGTTCCAGGGAACCTCTCTCTTCGTCTTTCTCTGTGAAGCAGGTCTGCTTGGCTGCCCTGGGAGATGGGTAGTGATAGCTCATTCATGAAACTGAAAAAGGAACATACTCCTATGGGGTACAGCTGTCTCCAGAAGCCAATGGGGCTTGGGGGATCTGGCCCCCTCTCCTTCAGCCTCGCTCTCAACTCACAACTCTCAGACGGACTTTAAATGGTGCTCATGGCTTTTTAAAAGACTTCTTTATCATCTCAGATGCCAGAGCTAATGGATTTATAGATTCCACTCGCCATTGAAGACATATGAGATACCTTCTCTTCTCTCACTGGCTGCATCCTACAGCCATAAGCACCTTCCTTGCTGGAGCTCAGGGAGATTTAAGAGGTGCCAAATTAATTGCTTTCCAAGCCCAACTGGGGAAAGGAAGCCAAACTCTTGGTTTTTGCTCTCCAAGCGGGTGGGGAGCAGAGGAACGCTTGCCGAGCTGAGGAGATGGCTAGACCTAGAACAGCTGCCTTGACAGTCTGGGGTTTGGGTGGTGCAGATGGCTCAGGTGATGAAAGAACTTCCCCGAACTGGGACTTGGGCCTGTGGGGCTGTCAACTGGGTTTGTGAGAAACTCCTTTTACCATGTAGGGATGGTGGCCCATTGGGATGAGTTTAAGGTATTTTTGATTTTGTAAGTGTGTAATGATGTGGGATAGGTCCTTTGGGTCTGTTGCCTGGGTATTTGTGAGTGCATGTGTCAGATTTAACCAGTTCATTCTGATTTCCTAATATATATTCAGACAAGGTAATTTGCTAAGTGTACAAATTAATTTATAGGCCGTTTAAAGGCTTTTCTGCATAAGTAAATGTGGAAATTAAAAATAGCCTCTTATCAGACTATGTGACCTAAGATTTCTGTCAGTTTTGTTGTGTCTTAGTTCCTAGAACAATATCTGGCATTGTGTGGGTGCTCAATAAATATCTACTTAATAAATACTGTTGAATGTCTGGTTTGAGAACCATGATCATTTTACCTGTAGGCTATGTAAGTCAATGGAATGAATTGATAATATAACCATAGAAGAAATGAATTCTTCTCTAGGTTCATGAGCCCTGTGGCTGACCAAATAGTTGAGAACTAGAAGTGGCCTGCTGAGAAAGCAAGGAGGGGACTGGATTTTTAGAACATAAATAACTTATAGTCTTCTTCTAAGAATAGAGGGTGATACAAGGCAGAGGGGATTCTGTAAAGATGGTGCTGGCCACTGAGGTTATTACTAATCCTTTTTGAAGAGTCTGCTCAGGCCACAGCTCCTTTTCTATGAGAACAGAACCTCTTATGATATGCCTTGGTAGCCTTGTTTTTATTCCATAGCCATAGCTGATTGGACCAGAGATGGGCACATGACCCAAGCTGGGCCAATCAGATTCCCTCTCCTGGGAATTTATAATTGGGAGGTAAAGATGCTTGTTAATTTCTGCCATTGCTTCTCTAAGTGCACTTGAGAGCTGTGAGTTGGCCATTTTTTTTTTTTTTTTTTTTGCCAAGGAGAAGTAGGGACAGCTGATTTGCAGAACGAACAAGAAGGAGACCTGGAGAGAGAAGCAGAAACTAAGGTCCCCTGATTCCTGAGAGATAGTGAGAGTAACTTTTGTGACAGTTTTTCAGCTTCACCTTCCAGATCCTCCTGGAACCCGTCTGCCTCTTTTCCATCAGGTTGCATGAAATATTACTGTTATTGTAATATTCAGCATGCTATAACTGTGCTATTATCACAAAATGCCAGCTTAGAGCAGTTCAGGTGGATTTCTGTTACTTTCAACAAAAATGGCCTTAACAAAGGCAATGGTCATTAAGAAACCAGAGTCATGTTAGTTTATGGTGAAAAATTTAGAATTTACCAAAGACTAGAGTGAGCCTTGACAGTGAGTCCTCAGAGAAAAATGGATAGAGTGAGTGGGTCAGGGGCAAATATGAACCTTCCAGTAAAGGGCACTGAAGCTCAGACAAGGATGGCTTGGGAGCCAAGTGGGACTGCTTTTTTTGTATGGCAACTGAGAAGGAGTCATAGGACCCAAGGTGGCTGCAGGATGATGGGAGGCTGAAGGTGAAGACCTATACCCCAAATTTCTGGTAACCCTGAGAATCTCCAGACCTTGGAGCAGTGCCAGGTTTACATCCCAGGCTGTTCAGAAATGAGTAGAAAAAGATAAGTGGTCCATTATCCCAGTAAGCAGTGCCAGTAAAATCAATACAGAACTAGATTCGAATTACCTTAGGATAAGGAAACCGAGTTTGTAATCCATCCATTCCTTTTTTTCCTGGCATTTTATTTCAAGTGGAATTCTTCGCAGAAGTGTAACATACTCTAGGTCGAATTATGATAAAGGACAGTTTTCTAAGTCTAGGGCTGCTCTTCTTGTTTGTCCATAAACTCAGAACACATTGCATGGCTGAATTAATGTAATGTCCTCTGCCTATTAAAAACAGGTGGGGGAGGCAGTTGTACCAGATGAGTGATTTCAGACCTGTTTCTTCATATTGTTAAGTTAGTACAGAGGTGCCAAAATGATATTGCTTTAAGCATAGACTTAAATCATTAGTTAAGGTTTCTTGGAAGGCTGTTTTGAGAATGATTCTGAGACAATATCCTGGCTTAGTGGGGAAGAATTCTGTGATCTATTAGTGATGCCGGCCATGGGTACATAATGGGATTGATGACACCTGCCATTCCTGAACTAGGGGAAGAAAAATTTTTGGCAATAGTAAATGAATACATTCATGAAGCATTTCAGTTATGGATGGAATTGAGTCAAGCGTTTCTAAGGTTTTAGAATGGGAACTGGCCTTTGCCCCCAGGAAACTTGCATTAAAGCTGATATAAATTAAGACTTATAGACATGGAATGGCAATTAATAATTTAAATTAATACATAATTAATTTAATTAATCCATTTATAGTATTCTCACCATATGCCAAGCACTACCCAAGATGCTGGAGACACAGTGGTGAATACACGAGACGATTCAAATTCCTTCTCTAACATGAGAGACAAAATGGCAAACAAACACAACAAACAAATCCTATAGTTCCAGATAGCGATAAGTACTCAGGAGAAAAACAAAGCTGGATAAGTGGGAAGACAGTGAGGGAGGGATGTGACTCCTTTAGAAAAGGTTTCAGGGAAGTCTTCTCTGAGGAGATGACAGTTGAGCAGAGACCTATATAATACGAAGGAGCCAAATCATTAAAATACACGTGAATATCTGGAGAAAGAGTTCCAGGCAGAGGAAACAGCAAATGCGAAGGCCCTGAGGCAGGAATAAGCTTGGTGTGTTTGAGGTCCAATAAAGAGGCCAGTGTAGCTGGAGTAGGGTGAGTGAAAGAGGAGGAGGGGGAGATGAGGTTGGATGGGGTGGCAAGGACCAGATCGTGCGAGGCCTTTTAGATCATGGTAAGGGGTTCGGATTGTGCGTTAAGCTTGATGGGAAGCCACTGGAGAATTTTGAGTAGGGAATGATGTGGTCTGTTTCATGTTGAACAATTACACTGACTGCTCTTTGAAGAATAGGCTGTTAGGGGGCAAGAAAGAGGCAGGGAACCCACTTAAGAAGCTGTTGTAATACAGTCCAGGTGAGAGATCATGGTGGCTAGAATGAGGTGGTCATGATGAAGCCAGTGCAAAGTGTTTGGATTCAGGATATATTTCAAGTTGGAGCTGACAGAATTTGCTGATAGATTAGGATGTGGGGTAGGGAGAGAAATTGGGATTTCTAATTGGTTTTTAACTTGAGCACAGGTATAGCCTCATGGCCATGCAACCTGTGCAGTGGCACAGGATCCAGCACTCAGACGGGCTCAGTGCTTGGTGTGATGCTCTGCTGTCGCTATCTTGATAGTTATAGTAATTTTTGTGCAAGGACTCTTACACTTCATTTTGCCCTGGGCCCCACACATTTTGCATATGGTCTGGCTCAAGCCAGTGGGCAAATGGTGGCCCCATTTGCCGAGATGGAGGAGACTGGAAGAGGGCAATTTTTTGGGGGAGGGTTCATGGAGTTCTCTTTGGACCATGTTCAGTTTGAGAAGCCAGTTAGACACCCTAGTGGAGCTGCTGGGTAAGTTGTCTAATTGAGTTTTCAAAAGGGAAGGGCTCCCTGCCAGGACTGGCGTCATGAGGACAGTCTGAAGGAGGTGAGATTTGAACTGGCCTTCTGGGAAAAGAACACTCCAAGTCTTCTCCCCCAACCCCATACACACAGAAAAAGGGTCAGGGGCCGTTGTGGTGCTGGTTATGTCCTTCAGTGCATACTTTGTCTAATTTTTATTTCAGAGCTTGGGTCAGATGGCACATGTTGGCTTACCGGACAGGCGTAATTTTTCGCCTCTTGATTGCTGCGTTCATGTCGGCCCTTTCCCCTCACACAGTTGTTTTACTGAGGTCTGGGGTGACCGCCAGCTCCAAAGGTGAGCTCTGCAGCCATCTGTTGAGATTTGACGAGGCTCAGCAGCCTTGGCTATAGAAACCATTATGGTGACAAGTCCCAGGCTTTGAGTGACTCTGTCAAAATCAAGGGGCTGAGATAGCCTAGGGGGCTACAGAGGAGAGTTTCTGTGGATGGTGGGTTTGTGGTTAACATCTGAGTCTCTACGTACAGAGGGCTTGGACTCCATCCCTTTCTGTTCTGAAACCCTGGGAACTTCATCTAACCTCCATGGACCTTGGTCTCTCTCTCTCTATAAAAGGAAGATAATAACATTTCCTACTTTATAATGTTCCTGCAAGGTATAAATGAGGCAATGCGCGTAGAACCCTTAGCTCAGGCCCTGGAGCTGGGAAACAACTTGAAAATGCTAAATGCTCCTCCTTCCCTCAGAAACAGTTCTCCCTTCTGCTCTGAGGAAGCAGAGCTGGCTCCAGACTGCATCATGAAGGAAGATTTGGACAGTCACTCACTTGCACCTCAAAGCTTCCTTCGTCTCTTTTGGCCTCCTTGATCACATGCAGACCCTAATTAGGACTGGTGAAGCAACGTCCAGCACAGAGAGCTGCTTATCTGGATTCCCTTATTATGGACATGAGGCTGTTTTTCCATCACCTACTGCTCCCCTATCATGTAGCACAGCTATACAGTCTGTGTGGTGTGCGGAGGGTGAGGGTGGTGACCCCAAGCTGGTATTCAGCAAAGGGTCTTGATTAGACCAAAGAAATATGGATAACGTCTTCTTTTTTACCCCAGTGATTGGTTCAGGGTTCTGCATACCAGTTACTGGCAATTCCGTGATCGCATTGATTGATAAGAAGTGGACACACAACCTAGAATGGTCCAATCAGAGTGAGGCCGAGGACTTCTGTTCCTTCGCTCTAGACACGAGGAAGCATGTGGCCCTTGTTGCTTTTGCTAGCCACTTGGTGCCCAAGAAGAGGGGTAGAGTAGAGAGAGGGAAAAAGACAGTGTTTGGTGACATTGTTGCTTGATCAAAGCATACCTGAAGTCCTACCGCTGCACTTTGCAGTTCAAAAGAGTCATTGAATCCCTTTAACATTTTCATTTCTCTGAAGTTTTTAAAATTACATTTACTGCAAAGCATTCCACTAATACAAATACACTCTGGGTGCCAATTCCTCAAATAAATTGTGAAATAAGGTTTACATGGTTTATATATTTGTATCTAACAACATTTGGAGGATTATTCAACTCAGGACTTTTTGAATACGGCAAAAGGGCTACTTGATAACAATGACACACTGTGGAGTGATAACCTATACATTTTCCTAAATGGTTCACTTAGAGGTGTTTATTTTTGCAGTGTATATTCTATGCAGTGGATTTCTGATATAAACGTATTCTAGTTTCTCTCTAAGGAAATGGTAAAAACCCATGGGCACATGTAACCGAGAGACTAGTCTTTCTTTGGGTCTGGTCCAGTGTGTCCTGCTGACGCCTTCTAGAGTACAATCTTCCTCTTTCCCTTGCTTGTCTATGCTGGGGTGGAATGCAAATGTTTATATCAGGTCCTTATTGCTGTTTTCAGAGACATAAAGGTATCTATATCAGTCATTTATTCAACAGTTCACCTTAAGAATTGAGTTTTCGTCTTCTGTATTTCTGTGGGTGTTTTTCCCCCCTAACACCCTCTGCAAACACGCTGTTTACCTAGGTTACTAAGTATGCGTTCTCTGTGTCCATACCTCCAGCGCCCCACCCCCATCACCAATCCAAGTGCCTCGGTCCTTTGGTCAGTTCTATGTCTTACATCATTTGCATCATTGGTAGGTAGGAGCTGTAACTGTAAGGCTGATTCCTTTTGGCTGCAAGAATGACCTGATTGGAAAGTAAGCTAAAAAAAAAAAAAGAAAAGTCTTCCCATAGAGTAAAAGCATCTGTGCCCAACTGAATCGGGTTCCCTGGATGTTGCTCATCTCTTCCTCCTTCAATACCTTCACCTCCTCCCCAATTCAAAGCTTACCAGTTCAGTGTCCTGTGGTGTTTTTTCTCCATTTACATTTACAGATATCATATCCAAAAGGCCATTTTCCCTCGTAGGGACTTTTTTTCTCAGCCATGAGGACAGCCTGACAGCAGGTCATGTTGGGGAAACATGGTTGGAATTTTCAACTTTAACGTGAATTTTATCTGCATTCCAGATTATACTCATTGAAATTTCATGTTGTATTTTCATTGGTAAAATATAAGTTTACTGAAAAAGTAAAATTATCCAGCTCTATTTAAAAAGCATATGCACAGCACATGCTTTAAGAAAGAGTGTCATCGCAACTTCTCCAGGTGTCGTCACTGACAATGCTGATGGAGGCATGTTAGTATCAGAAAGTTCATGTTTTTGCCTCCATCTATATACATGGGACATCCAGGTCACACTTTGTGAAATTCCTCTTTCTCCCTGTATTTGGGTTTTACAAACACTCACCTTTCTACCCATTGCAGTCACCATCATGAGGACATTCTTGTCCACGCCCAAGGGAGGCTGCCTCCCGACCCTCCTTAAACCACCTACCTTTGAAGGGAGAGGCAGGGCTGTGCTTTATAATGAAAGGGGACCAGTTCTTCCCCAGTTGCATTTTGTCACCCAGGCCCCACAGCAGCTCCACTGGGGTCCAGAGCCTCCCCAAGACCAAGTCAGGCCAAGGAGCCCCTCAAGAAACAGGCGCCATGCCCTACCCTCTGTTCTCATTTTCTTCCTCCCCACAGTGCCCTCAGAACAAGATAGCACAAAGCACCCCATCTAGACCCAAATTGTAGCCCTTATGCATATCCACACATGCATACACGTGCCCAGGAGATCAACCACCCTCCAATTCCACTTCAGCTCAGACTTAGCAGCTGTCAAACCACAGGGCACAGCTCTGTCTGTCTCTCTGCCTCTCAACAGAGGATTTCTGTTCGTGTGAAGCAGCAGCATTAAGAAGATTTAATTACTGAGTCTGCATTTGGCCTTACCCATGGAGCTTCCTGTGTACCCTGGAGCCACTCACTTAGCCTTGGAGTTTCCTTGCAATCCAGGGGAGAGCACAATGGGAGCCAACAGGTTAATCTATCACATGTCACCCCTTCCCTCCAGGCTCACATTCTAACAAGGAGCCTTTCAGACTTGATGCCTAGATGTAGAAGAATAACACTAATGGCACTTTGGTGGGCTGGAAATAGGAGCGTCATATGGGAGTGAAATAAGGGGAGATGTAGGAGTCAAATAGGGGGAGAGATTTTAGGATAGGCTGACTTTTAGAAGCTCTGCAGCCATATTGTGTGGAAGAGACCCTGCTAATTACATCCGTGTGAATCTACCAGGGAACCTTGCTACCCTGGAGACGTGTGGAGCAGCGTGGTAGAGATGACAGTCACCAAATGCTTGCTTAATGACTTTCAAAATCTGTGCTGGGACTTGGAAACTTAAAGGCTCTTTGGCTTCCGGGAGCCCGCAGTGTGGAGAAGGAGACAGACAAGCACACAACAACCTGACCAACTGCATTACCTCTGCAGAGCTCCTGAGCTCTGGAGGCAGATGGAAGTTCAAATCCTGGGTCCTTATTATCTGTGTGGCCTTGGGCAAGTCTATGTCTCTATTGTCAATATACCCAGTCATAATATGGGGGAATGAAAACAGGGCCCATCTAATAGGGCTGTGACGAGAATTAGTGAGCCCTTGCCTGGCACATCGTCAACACTTAGAAAGTTGATTCAGATCGCCGTTACATAAATTGTCATGGGAGTAAAAATGAGGGAGGGATTGCTTTCTAGATAACTACGGAGAAGTAATGACATTTGAACCATGTCTAAGGGATGCACAGGATTTCACAGGATGGATAAGAGGGAGCTGTGCTGAGAGAGGTGATAGCAAGGGCAAAGGCTTTTTGTTTCTGCAACAAAGCATTCTTGATGTCATGCTTCGTCTGGTGCTCCCACTTGGCCTTTGCATTAAGCCATTCGCTTTTTCCTGTGTTCATGTCTTGCTGGCTCCTCTGGGTTTTAAATGCAGCACAGTAGAGTAGAATGTGACCTGGGGGTGGGGGTGGGGCAAAGTTAGATCAGGTCCTGGTTTTGCTGTTTTCTAAGGCATGGCCTGGCTTGTTGAAGGATGTTTAATGGTTAAGAGGGTGGTTTCTGGAGCTAAGTTGCCTCAGCCCAGTCCCAGCTCCTTTATCAAGTGACTTCATCTTTCTGCTCCTGTCTGCACAGTGGGGATGATAGCAGGACCTCCCTTAGGTGCTGGCGTGAGGGTTAAATAACATCATATGTTTAGAACTCAGAACCAAACCTGGCAGATGGTAAGTGCCCTGTCACGCTTAACAAATATCTGGCTTTCACACTGGCTGCTCTCTTTGCCTGGAAAGCTCTTTCCCCAGACACACATTTGGCTCTCTCTCACCTCCTTCAGGTCTTTGCTCAAGTGAACCTCTTCAGTGAGACCTTACTTGTCTGCCTTGTTAAAAATTCCAATTCCATCCACCTCCTGGCACCTCATATTCCCCTCCTCTTGTTTCATATTTCTTTATATCAGGGATTTTTGTTTGTTTTCTTTTGTACTGTATCTGTGCATATAGAATAGTGTCTGATATATAGTAGATGTTCAACAAATACTTATTGAATGAATGAATGAACTTAGTCTCCTTGAGCAGTACTTTCATCTTCTGTAAAATGGAGCTAATTAGCCTTTTCCAGAGAGAGGACAAGATGTGTCTTTGTAAATGACAAAGCACCAGATACATAAAAGAGGTACTAATTATCATTAAGGCAAGTATCATATCATATGTCTTCTTTTTACACCTACTGTACATTCACCCATCCACCCACCCATCCATTCTCCCAGTCATCCATCCATCCATCTACCCATCCATCCATCCATTCACCCACCCACCCAACCATTTACTCACACATCCAGTCACCCACTCATTCATCTATTCATCTATCCAGTTACCCACTTATTCATGTATCCATTCATCCAGCAACCCACCCTACTCATCTATCTACTCACCCATCTATCTCATTTCATTCTGTCCCATCTCCTATCATTCCATCTACCCATTCACCCATCCATCCACTCATCCATCCATTCACCCACCCACCCATACACTCACCCATCTTTCATTCCATCCTATCCCATAATCCATCCATCCAATAAATATTTATTGGTGTATATTGATTACTAGTCACTGGAATAACATTAATGACTAACAGTGATAGGTAAAATTTACTGAGAACTCACTACATGCCACACACCTTGTTAAGCATTTTGAAAAGAATATTATCACACCCCCATTTACAGATGAGGAAACAGAGGCAATGAGAGGTTAAATAAGTGACTTGCCCAAAGATCACACATCTGGGAAGCGGGAGAGGTTGGGTTCAAACTCAGATTGGCTGCCTTCATCACACTTGCTCTTAACCCCTGCCAGTCCCCTGTTCACATGGAGTTTACAGCTGGATAGTAAGGACAGATGTGGAACAAGTTATTATTCAAACGGCAGGCACTCGATAAGTGTATTTAATGGATGTTTGCTCTCTGAGTGTTGGTTAAAAATGAGGATTTTTTTTTCTGGGGAGAGAGCCAGTTTGTGACAATTCCCACACCTGGTGCTGTTTTGAAACTCTCACCACCTTTTCTTTATCCATTCATCTGTCAGTGGACAGTGAGGCTGTTTTCATATCTTGGCTATTGTGCATATTGCTGCGATGAACATGGGAGTGCTGCTATCTTTTTGAGATCCTGATTTTAATTCTTTGGGATATATACCCAGAAGTAGGATTGCTGGATCATATATAATAGTTTTATTTGTAATTTTTTGAGGAACCTCCGTGCTTTTCCCCAAGTGGCTGCACCATTTTACATTCCCACCCATAGTGTACAAGGGCTCCAGTTTCTCCACGCCCTCACCAATACTTGTTATTTACAACGAATATTCTTCAGCCCTAAAAATAAGAAGAGATTCCTGCCATATGCAACAACATGGGAGAACTTGGAGGACATTATGCTAAGTGTAGTCAGCCAGTCACAGGAGGACAAATGGCACATAGTTTACTTAAATATAGAATCTAAAATAGTCAACCTCATGGAAGCAGAGAGTGGAAGGAGGAAGGAGGAAATGGAGAATTGCCGTTCAGTGGGCTTAAAGTTTCAGTTATGTAAGACGAATAGTTCTAGAGATGTACAACATTGTGCCTATAGTTAAAAATGCTATACAATACACTTAAAAATTTAAGAGGGCAGAGCTTGCGTTATATAGTGTTTTTACCACGTGCACACGCATGCATACACACACGCACACACACAAATGCAAAACAAACATGAGAAAGAGAAGGAAAGAAAACTTCCTGCCTCTGAATGGGTTGGAAACCACCATTGTGGACCTCTGGGTCTGGTGGGGACCCCAGGAGCTGAGCTGGGTTGGGGCTCCCATGGTCTGCACCCCACAGCACTGTGCAGAGGCTGCAGGAAACAGTCCTGCTGTGTAGAGCCTCACCCTGGCCAGGAACACGCTTGCACAGTCCTCCAGTCCCCCACTCGCCAGTGTTCGTTCCCACCACAAGGCATTTTTCACTCCTCTATAATTACCCAGACTAATTAAATAAATTGATCTGCTGATGTTCACTCCACAGTCATTTCTGCGGTGTAATTTGGCTTTAATACAACCGCCGCTTGAGCGAGAGGAAATGAAAGCCCCAGGTAGAAGTAGGATCTTTTAACTTTAAAGAAAAATTATTTTTTCAGGGGTTTTTGGTTCCCTGTGTGTGCATAATGTATGCACTTCCTGTCAGAATTAACCGGGAAACAGCAGCTGTCTGGTAAGAATAATAATTTGAGAGAGCCTTTTTTGTCATGAGAAACTCAGACTGACTCTGAGTGTTGACAAGAAGCTCATAACTTTGGAAGTAAATGGGGCACGAAGCATATCGTTGGCTGTCTGGTGGCCAGAACTTGGGTTCTTTCCTCTGTGGGGATGTTCTGGAGAAGGGCTATGATGCTACACAAGGTGTGTCAGGCTGACCCACTCTAGGGAATGTGGGTCTGCAGGACCATGTGATGGTTTAGGATGTGGTTTTGGTCCAGAGCCATCTGGTTCTTATGCTCATTTTGCCATTTGCTAGATGTGTGTGTCTTTCTGCAAGTTGCTCTGTCTGCTGGAACCTCAGTCCCACTTCTGGAAAATGTACGATCTTGCAGGATTGTGGTTGAGGAATAAATGAGCTCAGTAGACTGTCCTGCACATGGCAGGTGTTATAGAAACATCGGCTGCTGTTCATGTGTGTCCCAAAAGCCATCACTCACCCACCCAGCATTTGTTAAGCAACAGCCATGAAGCAGGTACTGTGCTGGCCTGGGACAGGGCACCCTCAGAGAGGTCTAAGCCTTGTTGAGATGAGAATCTCTAAGAAGAGCCAGCTGCCCTGAGTCTGCTCATAACAGGAGTCAGGATCTTGACTGCGTCAATAACGTTTTATTGATTTATTTCACTTTACTGTGTCCGGGCACTGCTCCAAGCACTTTATGGGTACTAGTTCAATAAATAATAATGGTTGTTATCTATTGAGCCCTGTGCCAGAGCTTTAACGTGCATGATGTCATTTCATCATTCAACTGCCCCATAAGGTAGATACATTTATTATACCCCCTTTAGAGATAAGGAAAGTGAGGCTCAGAGAAGTTAAATGATTAGGGCCACATGGCTAGTGGGAGAGAGGCTGGACTTTAACTTGGGGCTGTCTGACACCAGGGTTTTAACACTTTATTGACTATGCTATCAATGATGGGGCTCGAGACCGGTCACAGAATCCCTGGACTCAACATTTAATAGCATAGATTCAGGTCAAGGTATTATGATGATGACAAAACATTTTATTGAAAATGGTTGGGCCTTTCTCTTCCATGGAGACTTGTGTGCAATTACGCCTGTGAACTTGAGAATTGGTAAGAATCTCTAACTAATGTAGCTGAAGGAAGAAGTCAGCTGGGACCCCTCTATTTCCCAGGCCTGTGTGATTCTCATTATTTCTCTTGGTGGCATTGTTGGTGTCTGCAAGAACTCAGCCACAATTATACTGTCATTATTAGTGCTTTGTCTTCTCTGAGCTAGACGTGGTATTGACTGATTTATTTCCCTCTTCTTTAAAAAAAGCAGATTTATCGAAGTATACTTTACATACTATAAAATCCACTCATTGTAAATGCACAATTCAATAACTTTTAGTAAATTTATAGAGTTGTGCGACCATTACCGTGATCCCGTTTTGGAACATTTCCATCGCGATGTCCAATATGAAAAGATGCTCAACATCATTAGTCCATTAGGGAAATACAAATCAAAAACCACACTGAGATACCACTAGGAAGCTATAATAGAGAAGACAGACAGTAACACATGCTGGTCAGGATTTGGAGAAATTGGAACCCTATACATTCCTGGTGGGAAAGTAAAATAGTACAGTCGTTGTGGAAAACAGTTTGGTGTTTTAAGAAAAAGTTTAGCATATGTTTACCATGTAATCCAGCAATTCTGCTCATAGGTATCTTTCTCCCAACATTTTATCTCAAAATATATCAACTCTAGAGAAAAGTAGCAAACACAATACAATGAATGTCTATATACCCTTCATCATTTGTTAAATATTTCCCCTCATTAGATTTCTCTCTCCCTCCCCACCCTTCTCTCTTTCTCTCTCTCACTCTCTCTACATACACATATATACTTTTTATTAAACTAAATTGAGACTAGGTGGATATTATGAGACTTCACTCTTAAACACCTGATCATGTATCATCTAAGATCAAGGGCATTCTCCTACACGGCCACAATACAGTGATCATACTCAAGAAATTTATTGGTGATATAATACTCTTACTTAATATATATTCCATATTCAAGTCCTAAAACATTCTTTATGGCTGCTTTTAAAACATTCTAGCATCCAATCAAAGGCAATACACTGCATTTAGTCTTCATAGTTTTAAAGATTCTTTACTCTGGAGAAAGTCCCCAGCCTTTGTGTATGAGTGTGTGTATCTGTACGTGTATGTGTGTGAGTGTATCTGTTTGTATGTGTGAGTGTACATGTGTGTACGTGTATGCATATGTGTATCTGAGTGGGTATATATATGTTTGTGTATGTATGTATATATGTGTATGCATGTGAGTATGTATGGGTGAGCGTATATTCATGTAGTATATGTTTGAATGCATAGCTGTATATGCATGCATGCAGTATGTATTCAAATGAGCATGTGTGCACATGTGTATGCATGTGTATATGTATGGGTGACTGTATGCATGTAGAATGTGTTCAAATGTGTATGCATGTATATACGTGTGTATACATGTATGTATGTATGAGTGTGTGTGCGTGTATGCCATCTACATTTTTAAACAATTCAAGTCAGACGTTGGCAAAACATCCTGTTTACAAATGCAGGATGAACTTATCTGACTGCAGTTTCCTGATTAGATTAAAGTGAGCCATTTTTGACAGGATTACTGCATAAGCAATGCTGTATCCTTCTTGGTGCATCATGTCAAGATGGACATGATGTCAGCATGTGCCATTGTTGGTGATGTTAAGGAAGACACATTTTAAAATCATTTTGGTGAGAAGAGTCACTTCCTGCTTGAAATCTGGGCTGGTAACTTATTTCTGATTGAGGAACAAAATACTGTGCCATGTCCTGTGGACTGCTGAGTGCCCACTTGGGAGGCCCAGGATGCTGTGCACTTGCTCTTGCCTGCTCCTGCATGGTTACACAAGGTGCCAGAGTACTAAGGCAAACAGACACAGTCCTTGCTCTCCAAGGGGCTGGCATCTGGAGGGGGAAGCCGCAGGACACAATCTCTGAGCATAGAGATAAGTGCTGAAGCAGAGTGTGTACAGGACAACCCTGACTGCACCACTTGGGGGCTGTGTGACCTTAAGCAAGTCATTTTGCCTTGCTAGGCCCCAGTTTTCTTGTGCACATTGGAATTTCAGTAGTATCTCCCCCAATAGGGCTACTATGCACATGAGCTGGCAAAGGTATACCCAGTTAGGATTACAAAGCTACGTGTGATCCTAACTGGCTGCCTCAAGACTCAGCTCAAGACTCAGAACCTGAGGTCAGCTGATGCTCAGCTTAACCATGGAGACAGACAATTTTGAAGAAATGTTAAGTACATTGCATTCACAGAGACTTTCCCCTTGATGTAATTGGGAAAGCTGAAGAATAGTTAGAGGGGGGTCTATACAAATTAAACGGTGTCCCCCTAAAGATATGTCCAAGTCCCAACCCCCAGTACATAGGAACATGACTTTATTTGGAAATAAGGTGTGATGAAGTTAAAGATATCAGGATGAGATCATCTTGGATTTAGAGTGGGCCCTGAATTTAATGATTGGTGTCCTCAGAAAGGAGAGGGAGATTTGAGACCAGAGACACACAGAGAGAAAGGCCATGTGAAAATGGAGGCAGAGATTGGAGTGATGCGTCTGCAAGCCAAGGAGTGCCAAGAATTGCCAGCAGCTAGAGGGGAGGCATGGGATGGATTTTCTCTCAGAGCCTACAGAAGGAACCAACACCTCGATTTGGGACTTAGGGCCTCTAGGACTGTGAGAAAATATATTTCTATTGTGTGAGGCTAATGAGTTTGTGGCAATTTGTTACGACAGCAAACTCTACAGAGACTAGGTTTTGTTGTGACTCAGTGTTATTTACTGCCATGCTATTATTCCTTAAGGTCACCTTCACAAAATCCCCTCTAGGACCAGTAGTTGTATGTGCTTCATGCTTCAGGGAAAACACTTTGTATTGTTAATTTCTCTAGAGAAGGACTTTTGTCTCTTTTTTGTGTCCCCAGCTCTTAGCTTGGTGTTAAGCACAGAATAGCAATGCAAAACTTGTTGGATGAATAAATAGATACCAAAAGGAAACTAATAGTATCAGTCTAAGTTATGACTGAAAATGGCAAACTTAACAAGTACTATAAGGTGAATTCAGAGATTGTGGTCTGAATTTCCTTACAAGTCCCTAGACTTGAGGAGGAAATTGATTGCTTGATTACACTGATGTTGTCTGATGTCATCATCATCTTCATCATCGATACTGATAGCTGATATTTATTAAGCATTTGCTTTGTTACTTGGCATTGAGCTAAGCGCTTTACATGTGTTATTTTACTCAGACTTCATAGGTGCTCAGGGAAGTAGGTCCTATTGCTTTTTTCCATCTGACAGATGAGGAAAACCGAGGCTACAGTTTAAGCAACTTGTCCACAGCCACATAATCCAAAAGCAGTGGAACTAGGAGTGGAACATAGGTAGCCTGATCTGGAACCTGTGCTTTTCACCATCATGTTCTGCTACTGCCCAAACATGAACTCCATGAGCATTTATTGAGTGCACCTCTTGGGTTGGCTACCTGAACCCTTATTTTGGAAACTGTACCCCACACAATGGCCACATGACACAGTGGTTGGGTAATATTTGATTAGGGCTCACCCTACTCCACTGACTTCACTTGAACTTACTAAATATATCTGCAACGACCCTATTTTCAGATAAGGTCACAGTCTGATGTATTTGGGATTAGCACTTCAATACATAAATTTTGTGGGGGTAGGGACACAATCCAACCCATAACAGATTTGAGTAAACAGTTTCCTCTGTGGGCCTCAGTTTTCTCGCATAAAATGGGGATGCTAGAGTGGGTGATCTCGAAGGGACTTTCAGTTCCCCCATTTGATGCTTCTTGATGATTCTTTTTCTCTGTTCCCATTCCAGAGTCTTTGTTCCAGTAGGAAAGCAATCTAAAAAATAAATTTACATTAAAGTTTAGTAAGATGATCTCTCATGAGAATCTGCTTGTTCAATGGGCTCTGGAAGGTTGGAGTAATTGCTGTCCTGCAGAACAAATCGCTCCTCTGGGGACAGAGGCAGTTGTGGAGGTTGCTTCATTGCCTCCTAACATCTCATATCTGCAGCCGCCTACTCTATCTGCAGACGCAGCAGGCTGGGGAGGGCTTGCCTGGCCGGCTCCTTGCACTGCTGACCTGCGGAAGGCTGGAGGGCGAGGGATAATTAGTGGACAGGTCTCTCCTGAGATCCATGCTGCAGACCTGGGAACCCCTCTGCTCAGGAGCATGTCAGCACCGGGTAGCTCTGTGCTTTCTGTGTTCTGCAGCTGGAGACTGAATGTGCAAGTGTTTTTCTGTGGGAGGAGAGGCACTGGGCTGGCTGGCTTGCCAGGAGGCTTCCTGGGGGCCAGGCACTCATATGTCTCCCACTTGCACAGGTACTGGGAGAGACTGCACCCCAGTTTCTCCTAGCGATCAGCTTCGTGCTACCCCAGGCTGGGTCTGATGCCCTGAGTGAGTTAAAAATCTGAGTGTCTGCCCACACTCTTTCAAGAATGGTGTCTAAGTTAGAATCTTTAGTTACAAACAACAGAAGCTACTGTGACTAATGTAAGCAAGAAGGGGGGTTGTTGGAAGGATGTGGGGAAACTCACAGGGTTGAATGGAAGGCTGGATAACTAGACAGATCCAGAGGGTCTCGGCAGCTGGCATTGCCCACTAGTGTTGTCTGGACCATTGCTGGAATCCCTGAAAACATCCCACAGTGTCTGCTATCTCTGCTGTTTCAGCTCAGTTTAGGGAAGAGTCTGATGGCAGAGTTTATATCATGAGCCTGCTCCCCCAACAATGCAAGCACCTCAAGAGGAAGCTCTAGTGGGAAAAGCATCCAGAGCTGCCTTTGGCTTCTATAGTCAGGAGGCCCGTCCCCTGACTGGTACCCATACAAGGACTGTACACAGTGCTGGGAACGACGACGACAACTCCAGAAAGGCCGGTACCTACCATGGAGCACTTACTATGTGCGGAACACTCTGCATCCATGGTCCCATTTAACCTCCACAGCGATCCTGCAGTTCTATTATCTTTTCTCTAAGACTTAGAGGAAATGGAGGCTTGGGAGAGGCTAGGTGTCTTCCCCAAGGTCACCCAGTGGGTCAAAGACAGAATTGGGATTTGAACCCAAGTCTATCTGGGTCCAGCATTACTTCTCGTATTGGTGAAGTGCCCCTGTCTTCTGATGCTGCCAGTTTGCCCAATGTGGTGAGAAAAAAGAGCTGTAAACACAAGTCCAGTTGCTGTCCAGGGATTTCAGCAGTTTTTGGCCCTAGAAATAGGAGAAGGAGTGGGCCAACTGGGTAGCTGCCCAGAGGACCAGGTTATAAAAGAGCCTCAGAGGTATTACTAGAAGGAAACAGCTTGGTTCTTTTGACTATCATTCCTCTTGTAAAAGAGGCCGCCAGGGACCAGAAAGGATGTACTTTGCTCAACTACTTGGGGAGAAGCAGGGGCAGCTGCATAATTTACAGGGTCCAGTGCAGAATAAAGTTGCGAGGCCCCTTGTTAAAAAATGAATTTTAATATGGTGACAACAGAGCATTGAGTATAGGGCCCTGTGTGACTGTACAGCTTGCACACCTGTAAAGCCGGCCCTGGGGTTGGAATGAAGGTAAATAGTTCCTGAACTCTTGATTGAGGAGGGTGGTCCTAGTTACCTGCAGGGCTCCTCTGCTTCATGCCAGGTTGTTTCCTTGCTTGGTCCACTCACCAGTGAGCCGCCCTCAGGTCATCCTGCATGTCCTGACATGGAGCCTGGGAGGCCACTGAGGCACAGAGAAGGCATTTCTGGGGCTGCAGGGTGGGCCTCTTTATAACACACAGTTCATGGGCTATCACAAAAATCATCTGTGCTTTCTGAGACGAGTTTTAACATCAGGTGGATAATGCCAAAATAGTACGTCATTCACAGAGCTAGTAAAGATACCGCCACAATTAATATCTCAGTGAATACTGAGAACTTACTATGTACCAAGCGCATCACATAAGTTATCTTATTTAATTTGCCCTCTCCCTCTCTAACTTCAGTCACGAGAGGCTTCTTTCAGTTTCTCAAACGTGCCACGAAATTCAGGGCTCCCAGGTAAGCTCTTTCCTCTGTCTGGAACACGTTTTTCTTTTCTCTGTTGCCTGGAGATCTCTTTCCCCTTCAGGTCTTAGCTGATCTGCCCTTTCCCGGCCTTCAAGACTAGGTAGCACTGTGCTCTTCTTGTACACGGTAGGAAATGACTTGGGGAATTATTTACTTGTCTGTCTCCCCACCCCCATGTCTGTGATGTTGGGCCAAGGACCCTGCCTGTGTAATTGCGATTTCACCAGGACCAGAAGAAGCAGCGGTGTCCGCCTTGGGCTGCCAGGGGCTCCCAGGCTGCTTCATTTCTTGGCTGCTTGGATAATTCTGTCCACTTATTTTTCTGCCAACACATTTGCCCAGGTGAACCATACATGCTGACAGAGCTCTCCCCTGAATCACAGCTCCCAAACGTCTTCTTTGTCATCCTGGTCAGAGCTTCATCTAGAGAGTCCACAACTGGACTCACAGCTGAATTGTTGGAAAAATCAACCTCAGGTTGGTGGTTCTTCCTTCCCTCCCTCAGGAATTCCCCGACGCGGGTACCAGAAACAGAAACCAGCAGCCAGATCCCTTTAATTAGGAAAGCGTTGGAGGATGTGTTGAAAAATGTCACTGCTCAGGTGGCCCATAACTTCATTAATTTTTAAGTTTCCTTCACATTTATTTGGGACAACTCATTCTAGAAGTTCCAGCTGAGTGCTGAGTTTTAACTTGAATTCATGCTGGTTTGAGACGTGACTATACCAACAGTTCTTTAGGGAGAACAGAGGAAGCACAGAACCCCTGGGTTGCGTTTTTTCCTCTTCGTTCTTGACAACTTTAAAGTTGTTGTCTAGCTGTCATTCATTTTGTAGAAAAATAAACTAGTTGCTGATCAACGTGGCAACACCTAAGAAATGTTTCAGCTCTAATTAGAGGCAGCCAATGGCAAGTATGGCCTGGGCCAAAGAATCAACTTCTTTGGCCCCCAGTGCCAGCGCTCTGGCAATAGGACCAGGCTTTGTTGCTAGAGAAGGTTTCACTCCACATGATGTTAGTCACTCTATTTAAAAATATCTCCCCAACAAATCCTTGAAATTCTGCTCTTTTGAATTCATTTTCTGTACCAAGCACTCAAGTTCTCCTGGCATTGCTGGAAACCTTGGGAAGGTTTAGGAAGCTCCAGTGGGCTAATACAAAGCTACAAAGATTGAGCCCATTCTGTGCTAGAATCCTCACTAAAAACCCTTTGAGGTAGCTGTTGCTTTTCAGTTGGGGAGCAGAGAGGAGAACTAACTTGTTTATACAACTAGGAAGTGGCAGAGTTGGGATTTGAACCCAGTCTGTCAGGTGTCACTGCTCGAGCTCCCTGCATTATTCCACTTTGACAGATGGGGTCATAGGAGAAGCTGCAGAGATGCCAAGGAGAAGGAAGCCTCCTTTGGATCTTCTTGGTTTGGGTTTCCCAAAAAGCAGACCCTGAGATGAGGACTTGAATGCAAGGGTTTATTTGGGGTGATCCTATGATGAGGGAGTGGGGAGGAGAAACAGGGAAGGAAGGAAGCCAGTGAAGGGCATTCCAGTGAACAGCTTACCGTGGTGGACAGCTGGTGTTCCAGCCTGTTGGGGGACTCTGGGCGACTCTGGGCATGGTGCAGAGCACCCCTAAGAGTTTTCCCATTTGAGGCCATCCATTCTCACTTCTCACTGGTTGAGTGTTGCTTCAGAGGATGTCCCTCTCTGCAACCCCCAGCCTTCCCAGAACACAGGTTGAGCATGCTCCTGTGTCTGGAGGACACTTCCGGGCAGAGAGACGCAGGTGCTTGGGGTAGAGATCCATTAGTGTGGGTGGGAACTGTCCCCTTAAGTTACCAGTGATTGCCACGTTGGCTGGGGGTGGAGTGGGGGGTGGGTATGGGCTCCAAGTACGTCTGCTACATGGACAATAGGGAAGAAAAAACTCAGAGTGACATCAATCATGTCTTTGGAGTATTAGAGTCTTACCAACCCTTCCTGGTGGATACTCTTGCAAAATTTCATATCTCACTCGTACTAGAAATTATAACAGCCCGAGTTATCATTTATTAAATGCTCTCTCTATGCCAAACATTGTATTCAATACTTTACGTATATATTATTTCACTTAATTCTCACAACCATCCCAAGAGTTAGAAGCTATTATTGTGTTGATGTTGCAGATGAGCAGGATCTCACATCCAGAAGGTGGTCTCAAACCTGGATTCATTTGTTTCTGAAGCACAATACTTAACCTCTAGGCTAGTGAGGTTTAAACCAAATTTGAAACGAGAGTTTTTTTTACTTGCTCTTTGACAGAACCCTGGACAATGAGAGGATCCATACCTCACTCGTTTGACCTTGGGTTATCAGGAGTTTCCTATTTCTTATTCCAATAGGTTCCACAGGGGTCCTTCTAAGCAAGGAGGATCATTAAGTGAGAAAGGTGGCCACAGTCAGAGAGATATCCACATGAGCTCCAACTAGTAACAAATCAGGTCAGACCATTAGATCTGTCATAAACGTGTGACGGATGCTAATTCCCTGGTCTCATATCCAACCTCTGGGAGCTATCTATTTGAGTGATGTCATTGCATAATGTTTGAAGCAACTAATGTGATTATCTTGAATCATTGGAGAAACATGAGGCTTGAGCAGATTTTATAATAACTTACTTAGTGCTAGCAACTGCATTTTCTTCCCTCAGTTCTGTTCTTGCACAAGGAAAACCTCCTAATTTCTTCTCCTTGGGCACTGCAGTATTAATGCTGATAAGAATTGCTTTGCAATGCTGAGGCAACTGACCAATGTGGGTTTGGATCCCCCTTCTCCCTTGTATGTTTTTAGTGAGTAAAGAGTAATAAAGAAAATAGCTTACCTTTACAGCAAGGGAAAATAAACATCTATTTAGAGGAACTTTAGATGAAAGTATGCTTGTTTCATATTGGGTAATCTAATTTAATACTCTTGCTTAGCTTTTATTTCCAATCGTTTAACAAGCTGCAGTATGTGATTTTTAAAAAACTCTCACCATCCTTCATGCACATTTTCTAAACTCTGTTTAAGAAACAAAACCCTAAATGCCATCCTTTTAGTAACTGGCCCTCGTAGTGGGCAGGAGGAGGTGGACCCTTGGTGCCATGGTTTCATGATGACAGGGCATCTTAGCATTGATTCCTTCCCTTTAAATCTAACCCAGGGTCTTCTAGGGTCTTCCTGTCCATTCCTAGACCTCCAAGCACACCATCTCTTGTCAAGAAAGGCCATCCCATGCCAATGCCTTTCAGTTTTTACGTAATATGAGCAAGCTGGGTGTCCTTGTCTTTTCCCTTCAATTCTTACTGCTGTGACTTTAGCCTACTTTCCTTGTGTTATTCTCAAGAGCACTGAAGAAGAGAAGAACACAGGATTTTAAATTTTTAAATGAAGGATCTTTCCATTTATATTCCAGCCTTCTTTATCCTCATGAGGTTAGGACCCTTGGAATAACCAGGGGCAGGCAGCTGACAGACATGTCTCCCCTGATCACTGGCATTTACGGAGGACCGACTTAGTGCAGCCAGGCGCTGCACTAAGTGCCTTCATGCACGGCCTCTTTTTTTAAAAAATAATTTTTTATTTTTCAATTACAGGAGACGTGATATTATCTTGCTTTCAGGTGTACAAAATAGTGATCACTCTGATAACTCTATTATCTATCTGACATCATACATAGTTATTATAATATTATTGACTATATTCCCTATGATGTACTTCACATCCCTGTGACTGATTTTATAACTGGAAATTTGTACTTCTTAATTCTTTTACCTTTTTCACTCATCTTCCCAGCTCCTCTCCCACCTGGCAACCATTAATTTTTTCTCTGTATCTATAAGTTTGTTTCTGTTTTGTTTGTGTATTTATTTTGTTTTTTTAGGTTCCACATGTAAGTGAAATTGTATGGTACTTGTCTTTCTCTGCCTGACTCATTTTACTTAGTAGAATACTCTCTAGGTTCGTCTGTGTTGTAGCAAATGACAAGCTTTTATTCTTTTCTTTTATAGCCAAATAATATTCCATCATATATATGTACCATATTTTCTTTATTTGTTCTTCTATTGATGGACACTAGATTGCTTCCATATCTTGGCTATTGTAAACAATGCTGCAAAGAACATAGGGATGCATATGTCTTTTTAAATTAGTGTTTTGAGTTTCTTTAGCTAAATACCTAGAAATGAAATTTCTGGGTCCTTCTTTGTCTCTTGTTATAGTATCTGATATAAGTATTGCTACCTCAACTTTTTTTTTTGTTTCCATTTACATGAAATATCTTTTTCTATCCCTTTACTTTCAATCTGTGTGTATCTTTCCATCTGAAGTGGATCTTTTATATGCAGAATATGTATGGGTCTTGTTTTCTTATCCACTCAGCCACACTAAATTTTTCGAATGGAACATTTAATTCACTTACATTTAAAGTATTTATTGATAGGTATGTAGTTATTTTATCATTCATATTTTTTATCTTTTTTCTTTCTCTTTTTAAAGAAGTCCCTTTAACATTTCTTGTAATAGTGGTTTGGTAGTGATAAATTCCATTAGCATTTTCTTGTCTGGGAAGCTCTTTATTGGTCCTTCAATTCTGAAAGATAGCTTTGCTGGGTAGAGTAATCCTGGTAGTGTAAGTCCTTGCTTTTTATCACTGTAAATATTTTGTGTAATCCCTTTGGGATTCTTTGGGTTCATCATTTGGGACTCTCTGTGCTTCCTGGACTTGCATGTCTATTTCCTTCTTCAGGTTAGGGAGGTTTTCCATCATTATTTCTTCAAATAGGTTTTTAATTCCTTGCTCTCTCTCTCCTCCTTCTGGTACTCCTATGATGTGAATGTTGGTATGCTTGATGTTGTCCCAGAGGCCCCTTAACTATCCTTATTTTGAGGGGATTATTTTTCTTTTTGTTGTTTCGATTGGATGTTTTCTGCTACCTTGTCTTCACAATCACCGATTCCATGCTCTGCTTAATCTAGTCCACTATTGAGTACTAATGTATTCATGATTTCAGTTATTGTATTCTCCATTTATGACTGGTTCTTTTTTTTATGTTTTCTATCTCTTTGTTAAAGTTCTCACTGAGTTTATCTACTCTTCCCTTAGGTTCACTGAGCATCCTTATAACTAGCGTTTTGAATTCTGCATCTGGTAGATTGCTTGTCTCCATTTTGTTTAATTCTTTTTCTGGAGCTTTGTTCTAGTCTTTCATTTGGGACATGTTTCTTTGTCTCCTCCCTTTGGCCGACTCCCTGTGTTTGTTTCTATGTATTAGGTAGAGATGCTATGTCTCCTTGTTTTGGAAGAGTGACTTTATGTAGTAGGTGTCCTGTGGGGCCCATTGGCACAGTCTCCCTGGTCGCCTAGCTGAGTGCCCCAGGTGTGTCTTTTGTGTGGGTTGTGTGTGCCCTCCTATTGTAGTTTAGCCTTGATTGCTGTTGGCACATCATTAGAGGGGATTGACCCTCAGGCTGATCAGCTATGAGAAATAGCTGTGACTATGAGGAGCTGTTGTGCAGGGGCTGACCCCATGGAGCAGAGTTCTTTTTAGTGGTACTCTGGTGCCTGCCGAGTTCATTTTTTGGATGTGTCATTTGTGGAGGTGATTGGGTGGTGCTCTGGTGTGGTCTGAAGCTGGCCAGTGGGTGTGTTGGTTCTTGGGCCTCTTGGGAGGAGCTCTAGTGCAGGCCAAGGTCAGCTGCTGCTTGTGCCTAGACTGGGGCCACCTGGTATGAGCTGCACAGTGATCTGCAGATGGTCGCCCCTTGTGCTGGGCTTAGGGGCACCTGGGAGAGACTAAGCTGGAAGTGAAGCTAGTTACCACTGGTGTGGGGCTCAAGGCTGCTTAGCAAGAGTTATGGGCATGCTGAGGCCAGATGCTACTTGTTTGGGTTTGTGAACCTTTGAGAGGTTTTTAGGAAAGTTCGTAGCATGACCCTAGATAGGCTGTTTGTATGGAAAAGCTTCTGGAAGTGGCTTGGGTAGGCCACAAGTTGGGTGGGGTAGGGTCTCAGGGAATCACCAGGGCAGGGTGAACAGCGTTAGCTAGGTTAATGGAGATGCAAACTTGGCACCCTCCTGAGCGTGCGGGCTGGGTTGGGGGAGAGCTCAACAAAGGACAGTGGTGTCTGCTCTTACTACTATCCAGAAGAAAGCTGCCCCTCCAGCCCTTGCTCTGAAGCCAGACAATTCAGTTTCTCCCTTTATGTCTTTGACGCTTTTGAGCTGCTGCCCCAGCACTGGAGCTCAGAGTGAGTGAGTCTGTCAGTAAGTAAATCTGTGTGTGGGCCCTTTAAGAGGAACACCTGGTACTCCAGCGACCCTCTGTCTCACTTAGCCGCAAGCCCCATTGGTTTTTACAGCCAGAAGTTGTGGGAACTTCTGTTCCTAGCACTGAAACTCTGGGCTGGGGAGCTGGTGTGAGGCCAGGACCTCTCGCTCCTCGGGGGGTGACCTCTACAGCAGAGATATTTCTCCCGTTTTTTAACTGCCACACATTTTTTAACTCCCAGCCTATTCTGGGTCTCTGCTCTCCTACCAGTCTCAATGTGGCTTCTGTATATCCTGTTACAGGACTTCTGTTCACCTAGTCTTCTGGCGGTTTACAAGGGTGTTTGTTCTGTAGTGTAGTTGTAGTTTTGAAGTGGTTGTGAGAGGAGGTGAGCATAGCATTTATTTTGTCATTTTGACTAGGAGTCAGGAATGCATGGCATCTTAAAGCCATGGATACTCTGGTGTGTGCTGTGATCCTCCCATTTTAAAAGAAAGGAAACTGAGGCATGGAATTGTTTAATAATATGTCTGAATGGTCATATGTTTAGAAAGCATTGATGCTGGGAATCCATGATTCTATATACCAGACAAACTGCCTCCGCCAGTAAGCTGGGTGAACTCTCTGGATCCTTTAAAAGAGCTACATTTTCAGAGCCCACTTATTTATAAAGGTGGATCTCAGTCAGAACATTACAAATGGTTGAAGTTACCCTTTTCTTTCACTTATGTCTTACCCTCTCTTCTAATTAGGAATGTTGGTTCTGCTCATAGCAGCTGTCATTTTAATTAATGGAATATGGATGACTGAGAATGTGAGAAAAACAGCAAGATAGGATCATAGGGGGGCAGCTTAGAATGGCTTCTTATCGGCGAGGCCCTGGACTTGGATGCAGTTTCTTCTCCCAGGTTTCTTTTTTGCATTCATTCAGTTTATGAGCACCTGCTACCTGCTGGGCACTGTTCTACATGCTAGAGATACAGCAAGGAGGAAAACGGGAAGAAACACCTGCTCTTGTGGGAATTCAATCTGTTCTTGGAGCTCCTGGGCACACTCTTGCTCAGAGAGCCTCGTTTGGTCCCTCTGTAGGTCACACTCTACTAGTCACTTCTGTAGAACTGAGTGATGGGCTAGCTGCATTCTCTTCATTCAGCACAGCCCGGCAATGGAGAACCAGACCTGCAACAGATTGAGCCCCTGAGCACAAGGTCTAGACAGAACTTTCAAGAGTTTCTGTTTTCTTTTCCTCTCTTTAGTTATTTAAATATTAGTGTACCTGTGGTTGCCATGAACTAGGGGAGACCATTGCTTGGGGCAGAGGTGGCTAATTGACCTCCCAGTCCATCCTCCCCTTCTTATAATAGCCCTACCATCCGATTTTTAATGGGCACATGGCTCCCCATGATCAAGGCTATATTACCTGTTGCTATGGTCTGAATTGTGTCCCCTCCACCCCAAATCCATACATTGAAACCCTACCTCAGAATGTGACTGTATTTGGAGATAGGGCCTTTAAAGAGGTAATTAAGTTAAAATGAGATGGTTAGGGTGATATCCTTATGAGAAGGAGAAATTTGGACACAAAGACACAAGGGATGCACACACAGAGGAAGGATCACATGAGGACACAGGAGAAGGTGGCCGTCTGCAAGCCAAGAAGAGAGGTCTCACAAGAAACCATACTTGCCGGCACCTTGATCTCAACTTCCAGTCTCCAGAACTGTCAGAAAATAAATTCCTGTTGTTAAAGCTACCCAGTCTGTGACATTTTGTTGTGGCAGCCCTAGAAAACAATTATCTGCCTTCCTTGCAGCTAGGGGTGGCCGTGCAACTGAGTTCTCATGAAGGGGATGTGAGCAGGGAAACGTGTGCAGGTTCTAGGTGGTTACTATGAAGGGAGAGCATGCCATGCCCTTCTCCATTTGCCACATTTGTCTGATGGAAGGTAGACTAGGAATGAGCCATCTCGGCCACATGCTGAGGGTGGTCAGGCTTGGGGGAAGGAGCCAGGCCTCCAGGCCACATTGGTCCTGGACTGCATATGCCCAGATTCTCATGTGAGAGAGGAAGACATTTCTATGATATTTAGTCCACTGTTATTCCAGCCTCTCTGATCCTCTTCAAGGTAAATTGGAGTTCACTGTAGGTTGGTGACATGGGTGGTTTCTCACTAGGAAAGCTTTGGAATGCGGCAGATAGCTTTTCTTATGGTATATTTGTGATGGATTAAACAGCAAGTGTAGCTGTCTGCAGAAGGGAACACTTCTATCAAGATAAGGCCTTCGTGAAAACAGAAGGGGTGGGACATGGGTGCTGACTTGAGATATTTCCTTTTAGGACCCATGGGGTCTGATGTGTCCCAGGTTGAAACACCTTTGAAAACATTTTAAATTGACTTTGGAGAAGATTTAGCCAAGATTTGATTTGAGGGCTCACTTGCAGCAGCCAAGGCCACCTGGGACAATACTCTAGATCAGAATGTTCTCCGGGCTAAGTGTAATAAATTGCAGAACCATACCTCAGTTTTCACTGAGTCTACCCACATGAGTCAACCCAGTGAAGCCCTCTTTTAATGGCAGCCATCAGGTGGTGGTTGGTGGTAGTGGGGAGTGATGTTTGTTTATTAAGTGTGTGGATAAAAGAAAGAAGTTCAAAACGGCCCAGTCTCTAAGACTCTGATAGTTTCACCTGTGGTCCACAGGTTGGCCCACACTTCTGGGTGTGATGGAAGTGGTGTAACAGTGGAGGTGATGCTGACATCATTCTGGGCCTTAACTCTCTTCTTCTGTTCTGGGCAGAAGAAGGGAACAGACCTCAGACTTTTCAGCTATGGGAGCACCTTCTTCCTCTCTTGTCAATCAGAACAGAATGGGCTTCTCATGGAGTCATGTCTCTTAAGGCTGTTATGTATCCATCTGGTAGGCTTCCTAAGATCCAGGTCAACTCTCATTAGCTCAACCACTTTATTTTACATAGAGAGGCGAGATTAGTAAATGCGAGCATTCTTCAGCTAGGTCTTGTTGACCTTCATGATACCATTTCAAGGTACTGTACTTCTGAGTCCAAACACACTCAGTATTTAAACCCTGTGTATCACTTTGGCTTTTATTATGTTTCCAAAGATGGAGAGAAGAACTGCCAGTAGAGGAAATTTCCAGACACAGGCCGACCTCTCCTTCACCTTTTCCACTTCAACCTTTAAGATTTTTTTGGAGTTTAAAGAAACACCTTCCATGTCCTGATACCAGCCCTCCCCACTTCTGAAATGTGTGGGGCTTACATGAGGCAGTTGGGGAAAAGGATGGAATGAGAAGGAGGCTGAGGAAGAGTTCTCAGCAAAACCACCAATTCCTGAGACTCCTATCTTTGATATTATGTGTGGGAATCCATTTTCGCAGCTTCGAGATATCATGTCATGTATAGTTTACTGGGTCAAAGAGACATATGTACACAATTTTAGATATATAGTGACCATATGTGCTACAGAGATTAGAGGCCTGGAGATTGAGAGGAAGGAGATATTAGCTCTCTCTGGGGAGATCAGAGAAGGCTTCCTGGAGGAGGTGGCCTTTGAGTTCATCCTTGAAGGACCAACAGTGTTTGGATGTGCAGAGATTATGAGGATGTATTCCAGGAGGAGGGAGCAAAGACACAAGAGCCAAGAAGGATGGGGTATGTATGAGGAGCAGTGGGCACATTTAACCGGATAGGACAAAGGGTGGGAGGTGAGGGGTGGGAAGTCACATTGAATGGATAGGCGGAGGTCAGGCTAAGATATTTTGAGTGCTGTAGGGGATAAGCTGGTACTTACTCTGGAAGGGAAAGAGGAGTCTCTGAACAAGTTCAACACAGGAGTGGTAAGAACTGGATTTTAGGAGGTGTGTTTTATCAGTACTGTGTGGGAGATCATGGCTCGGCAACTAGTCTGCTCTTCAGATCTTGCCCACTGCCTGTTTCTGTGTGCTTGGTGTGAGAGCAAAGAAGGACTTTTACATTTTTAAAGAATAGGATAAAAAACAAAAGAATAATACTTCATGACATGTGAAAATCATAGGAAATTCAAATTTTGGTGCCCATAAATGAAGTTTTGAATTCTTCCAATAAAATGTTTATAGAAATGTGTTTTCTTTCTTACATAAGTACCTATATAATATACTCGGTTTTGCCTCTTGGCCCACGAAACCTAAAATATTTACTATCTGGCCTTTACAGAAGACGTTTATAAATTCCTAGGATAGATGACAGGGAAAAGAGCCTGGTCAGGAATTTTAGAGAGGAAGCCATGGTGAGAGACCCAGGCAGTGGCTCCCAATCTCTGTCCTGTCGTGGAAACAGATTTTAAATGGGAAAAAAGAATTTTGTAGCTGTGTGTGTTTGCTAAATGCTGGGCTGCATAGAATTAAACAGCTCTTTTTGCAGGACTTCTCAGAGCCTTTACCATGTTAATGTTCATTAGGACCCTTTGAGACGAACACGCGATGTGCGGTATTTTCCAAAATTAATTGACTGTGAAACCCCCCTTTCTAGGACCAGTGTTCCGGGTAACCCGCTTTGGGAAATGTTGGTTTAAGGGTGAAGAGTGGAAAGAAAGGTGTGGATGTGGCTGCGTGTGGAGGATGAATCTCTAGGATTTGTGGGAAAAGAAGGGGTCAAGGAGGACTCCAAGGCTTCCAGCCTGAGATTCTGGGGCTGACAGTGACAGTGATGGAGGAATGGGTACTTTGCAAGGGGAGCTGGGGGCAAAGGAGGAGAAGACTGTGTGAGACATGTATGTAGGGACCACTGGCCTCTGTCTTCATCTATGAGATGGGGTAACAAGAATTCCCAACATTTAGTGTGATGAGGACTAAAAATAAGATAGCACATGTAAAGTGCTTAACACAGCTTGGCAAATACTGACACCGTAACATACAATATTTATTAAGCACCAGCCATGTGCCAGGCACTGCGCCAGGGGTTGGCAAACTTTTCCTGCAAAGGCCCAGACAGTGAATATCTACGGCTCTGAGGGCCATACGGTCTCTGTCGTAGCTGCTCAAGTCTGTCACTGCAACCCAGAGGCAGCCGCAGATGACCTGTAAATGAAGGGGTGTGGCTGTTCTTATAAAACCTTATTTACAAAAACAGACAGTGGTCAGATTGGATCTGCCAGCTTTGCCCACCCCTGCACTATGCCGAGCACTTTAATGTGCTCTCAACTGCCCTCGGGGTAGGACTTTATTGACCTTTTCGAAAGAGTTGATAACCTGTTCAAGTTCAGAGCTGGTGAGGAGTGGAGGCAGCGTTTGAGCCCAGGAGAGCGTGCTCTTAAATCACACACTACGCTGTTCAGAAGCTCACCTACTGCTGTTCCTGTTATTGCTTTATTGCTGTTATTTCTGGCAAGAGCACCAGAGAGGGGATTCTGGGGCTGGGAATGACCTGCCTGGCTGTACAATTTGCCGCATTTCCCGGAATGGGGGTGGGGGTGGGTTGTGTTGAGGATGGGACAATGGGCGGGGCCATCTTCATTGAGAATGGTGGGAGAGGGGTCAGGGAAGGAGACCAAGGGTGTGCAGGCAGGGCGGTGGGAGGAGATTGAGAAGTCCAAGGGAAAACACTTCTAAGAAGGAAAGGATGCCCCACAGGCGAAATGCTACAGAAAAATATTTTCATCAGGATGTGGATGTCTAAAACACCAGGGAATTTGCTGATTGGGGTCTCCATTGTGGCAGATGCTGCAAGGATCCTGTTCTCATCTCTTTGGTACTCATCATTCTGGCCCATTCTGTTGTGGTCCTTTGGCGGCACCCAGGACACTGCCAGGGGGCCTTCTTTCATCTCAAGCTCCGGGGCAGACCAGTGGTCTCAGGGATAATGCCCCTGCAGCAGCCCTCAGCTAGGGACTAGCACCTGGGAACAGGTAACTCTGAGGCATGTTCTGCGTTCTCTCCCGGAGTTCCCCCTGATTGAGCCCTAGTTGCCCACATTGGTAGCCTACTGGATGACACACCCTATTTGTCTTCCCTCCCTTCCCTGACTCCCTTCTCCGCTCCAGGATCACCTAAATAAACTACCTGCACTTGTATCTCTGTCTCAGGGTCTGCTTCTGAAGGAGTCCAATGTGAGGAGCCAGCAATCATCCAGGGAGCAGGGTAGTAAAAAGGCCGGGGGTCAACCACTCAATCACGCAGTTACAGATATCGAGCACCCACTGCATCCGCCAGGCATGGGGATAGACCCTGGGGATGTGAGCATGAACAAACGACTGGGTGCCTGCTTTCACCAAACGAGCATTCCCTTGGGAGCCACAGACCAGTGAGTGTGATGGAGATGTACACATCATACCCATGATATAACTACAAGGAGTAAAGCATGCAAAGCTGCAAGTCTGAGGGAGGGAGGGAGGGAGAAAGAGAGAGAGTGAGAGACACACAGAGGAGAGAGGCCAAGACTGAGAATGAGGGAGGGGGAGAGGCAGGGAGGGAGACACCGAGGTAGAATGCAAACAGAGGAGAGCCGCAGCCCTGGGGAGGACTTAGTGCTCAGAACTTCTGTTTCCTCACTTGTCAACAAGTTCTCTTAATTCTGACTCTTAGCAGGGGAAAGAAAATAAATATGCAGAAAGACTTTAGAAATAAATGTTCAGGGAATATTTTAAACACAGGTTGAAAACACAATAACAGGGTCAACAGGCTTTCTCCTGAGAATAGTTTTCCACTTGGAACCTTTTTCTTACTTCCCACTAATAGGAACCCATTCAGGCAATTTTCTTTTCCATTTTTCATTTTTTTTAAAAAAAGGTTCATTGTAAAGCACAATGACCTTTATGTTATTTTCTTTCACGGTGAGAGCGGGGCAACGGCACACAGTGTCATGTTGCCTGCCAATTTGAGGGGGGAGAAAACTAAAAAAAAAACCATGAAAGGAAAAAAAAAAGTGAGTAGACAGAAATATGGAGCATGCTGTTGCTAATGTGATGTGTGTTTTCTGGAATATTCAGCAACAGCTTTTGCTAGGGAGGTAGGGTGACCATCTGTCCTGGTTTGCCTGGCACTTTGGGAGTCCCTGGGACGTTCAGAGCTTGAACCTGGGAAAGCCCCTGGCAGAATGGACTGGTTGGTCATCCCATTGATCGCAGCACAGAGGAACTCAAGAATGTGCCCTCTATATTGGTCACCCAGCTGGATGCTCAGGCATCTCTACCTGCGGTCTTTATTTTTGTCCCACCCAGCCCAGGAGCGGGAGTCAGCACCTCTTCTGACTCCCCAGGAAAAGTCCTAGTTAACCACGTGACTTTGCTAAAGGTCCCCCCCAGCCAAGAACTTAAACAATCATATTAAATATTTCTGTTCTCTGAGTAGCCTCAGCCGACTCTCCAGTAGGGTGACCAGTCATCCAGTGATGCCCAAGAATGCAGGGTTTCCGGGATGTGGTAATTTTAGTGCTAAAACCAGGATGTCCTAGGTAAACTGGGACAGTTTTGAATTCTGTTCCTACCATGAGGGAACTGGGGGTTTTGGGTGACGTAGGCTTCCGGAACCTCAGTTTTGTCGTCTGTAAAATGGGAGATGTTTCTAGTGCCGTCACATCCTCATAAAGTGTTTAGCATAGTGCTGGGTACCCAGTAATTGCTCAATCAATGTTTTCTGCTATGAAAACTGTGGATTAGGCAGAGCAGATTTTATACACGGGGGGAATTTCTGGAGCTTGGGATGACTTTGCCCCTTTGAAAATCTCTTCCTTACTCTGTTGCCTATAATTTTGCCATTATAGAGTGATTCCTTTAGCTTAGGACTTCTCAAAATTATATGCCAGAGTACCTCAGTGGAAGAGTGAGTTCATGTCATTAGGGGCCAGGGCTGGGCCGGGGAGGTGATATGGGAGATTAGTCTGAAGGCACTGATTACAGGGACAAAATTTATTTGAAGTGATCAGTTTAATCATAAAAATTCTGGTGAATTTTACATTTGGTTCTGATTTTTCTCAAATTTTTAAAAATAAAAGCAGTGTTTGTAATTTTTTTCCTAGTTGTTATTTAGCTTTCCTACATCCAGGCCTTCCAGTGAAACCCCTGATCCAGGAAGATTTGCTTTTTAATTCTGTGAGTTATAGTTGGGCTGTGGGGTTGAAAAGTCTAGTTCTCATGAAAATAGCCCTGGAAAGAGAATCATCTCTGAATGTGACAACCATTTACACCTCACTCTAAACAAGCACAAGCATTGCAGAAGTTAGCAGAGAACACAGTGGCTTGGCAGTCAAGAGTCAGGAGATCAAGGCCTGGGCTCTACTACTTTTGTGTGGCTTCAGTGAATAACTGCTCCTCTGTGGGCTCTAGCTGCCAAATCTGAAAAACAAATTGACCAGAGGAGTAGTTTATAAACTGTGTCCAGGAGGACAGTGGGCATCTCAGGAGAAAAGAAGAGGCTCTACAGTCCCCCCTCCAACTATCCAGCTATATTCAACCTCTTATCTGCTTTATAAATTAGGATTCTGAGTAGGATTTCAGGGTTCGGCTGCTTAGTCATAAAACTGCTGTACTGGTCATTTTTCACGTCCCTGCTGGCTAGAGGAGGCTCCTTTCACTTTGCCTTGTCATGGAGAATGAGCCAGGGGTGCTGTAGGAGGGAGAAATTACCATAGAGCAGGTACCCTTGTTTGCTGTGAATCTGGTAGCCTGGATGTGGCCTCGAACCTGGGGCTAGTTCGAGGGTACTGGGAAGGGAAGGGCACAGCAACCAGCTGTGACAGGAAGCAGTGACTAATGATCCACTTCCCAATTTTGAGAGGGTTAAGGACAATTATTTATTTTGAGTGTGTCCCAGATTGTCGTCATCCTTCCAGTCCTTGGCAGAGACTCTGATGAGACCATCCTCCTCCTGGCTCTGCTTCCTGGCTGCTCTGCTTCCTAAGTCTGACATGCTCTGAGCTTGGCTGGCTGCCTCTGCACATCCAGTTCACTTCCAGTGGGGAAAAAAGTGGGAACAGCCTAAATGCCCACCAGCAAAGGAATGGTTCCCACACCTTGTTGCATCCAGCCAAAAGACGGACAGACAGAGCTGTTAAAAAGAATGAGGGTTACATCTGTGCGCTTGGTTTGGCTGTAGGGCAGGTTGCAGAACCTGGGTCCAGTGTAATTGCTAAAGGTGCAGTTGTAATTGTGGGGTGTAATATAGGTAAATGCGTGGCAGAGGGTCTAGAAGTCTTTGTATCAAGTTGCTTCTCTCTGGGGAGGGAAGTGATAGCAACAGAAATCGCTAAGACCTAATGTGTACCAGGCTCTGTACTAAACATTTCTCAGGCATTGTCGCATTTAATCCTTGAACAGATCTTTGAGGCCCAGATGAGGAAATTGAGTCACAGAGAGGTAAAGTAAGTTGTCCAAGGACACACAACTAGTAAGGAGTAGAGCTGGGATTCGAACTTGGGCAATCTGGATCTGGAGTTTCTGCTTTGAACCCTCCATGGTTTCTCTGATGAAAGGACTTTTGCTTTGTACTCTATACACATGTATAGAATTTAAATAGTTTATACTGAGGATGCACTCATGCATTATTTATATAGTTTAAAAAATAAGAAATACTAGAGAGACAGAGTGTGCTTTGTGCTTTGTGATGTCACCATCTTATGACCCTGGAGTAGCTAATGTAAGGAGAACATTACCGGCTTGAAGTTTGACAGCAGAGGTCTGGGTTCTTCTATTAAACAGAGGCAGAGAGCATGGCTTGAACTTCGGATATATCCCTGGAGAGACAGCATGTGCTGTGAGTCATTCACACCATAGTGTGAATGGAGAGAGGCAAAGGATGTTTAAGGAGGAACAGTGGCTGAGGAATCAGAAGAGCTGGATAGGACACTCTGCGTTTCCTCATAAGTATGGATGAAGCTGGTCTTCATCCATATTTATTCCTAAAAGACAGGGCAGACCCAATGCCCTTGAGGGTGTTTGGTTTTGACAAATTTCCTTCATGAGATCTTTGCCACATCCATGTGAGTTATGACTCAGAGTCTGAATTTTACTCTAGCGAATCTCTCTAGGCTGCAAATACTGATGATAATGCAAATAATTAATATTTATTTAGTGGTTACTTAGGGAGCAGGCACTGTCCTTAGCTTATTGCTTCTCAACTTCAGTGCGCACATGAACCGCTTGGGGGTCTCGTTAAAATGCAGATTAAGACTCAATTGGTCTGAGGTGGGGCCTGAGATTCTGCATCTCTAACAAACTTCTGGCAATGCCTGGCCCACAGTGTGAGTATAGCAAATGAAGAGGTCAGACACAGGCTGCTGGGATTTCAAGCCCACATCCCCTCCAGCAGTGAAATTTTAGCCACATTACTTACTTTATAGGATTGTTATAAATATGGAATCAAATAATGCACATATGGGTTCTTGGCACAGTGCCTGGTGCAGAGTGAGACCTTGCTGAATGGTAGCCATCATTATTATGAATATCTCTTCAAAACCTTTAACAACCCTGGAAGGCAGGTCTTATGATGTTCCCTTATTTGACAAATGAGGGAATCGAGGCTCCGGGAGGTTAAATGATACCTCAGGTTCATGCAACTAACAGCAATCTGGCTAACTCCTGAGCAGGGCTTCTCAGCCTCGGCACAACTGATATTTGGAGCTGACCATTCTTCATTGTGGGGGCTGTTCTGTGCCCACAGGAGGTTTAGCAGTATTCTTGGTCTCTACCCAATAGATGCCAGTCGCATTCTCATCTCCCTCCGTAGTGACAACCAAAAAAGGTTTCCAGATATTGCCAAATGTCCCTGGGATGGCAAAATCACCCCTACTTGAGAAGACTTGCTCTAGACTGTGAGTGGTGTCCCTCCAAAATTCAGGCTGTTTACAACTTATCTTGGAGATGTGATATTGTCATTCAGGCCATCTAAGAGTTAACTGAAACTCAAGTGATATTTGAGAGAATTATCTCATGCAGTGACCGAAGGAGTCACATTAAAAAAAAAAAATGCTTGAATAGTTCCAATTCAGCTGTTATTCAACCGTTATTCAGCTCTTTGAAAAATTTTGGGTCTGATATTATATATTACTGCTTGTTTGAGTATAGTGCTGTGAAATCACACCATTTTCATCTCTCTCTCTTTTTTAAATAGACGTTGCCAGCTCCATCTTTAAGTATACTTTTATTTGCTTTCTGGTATCTACATATAACAGAGCTTCTAGAAAGTGGAATTTATGATTTGTAATCTGTGGCCATTTCTATAGCATTCTGATTTACAAACAGTATTCACCTCCTAGTCTGTCTTTTTCTTGCATCCTTCCTTATGTTTGACTAATTTAAGGTTCTAATAGATGCGCTTGTAAAAAGTTGCCTTATTTATCACTGAAGCTGCCTAAGCAGCCTCAATGAAATTGCGCTGACCTCATTTAATTATTTGTAAAACCCGTGTTCCAAATCAGTTGGCAAGGATTTGGGTGTCTTTTTATATTTAAGGAAATTAAAGAGCAAACATCAGATAATTTATTGAGTGCTTACAATGTGCTACTGTGGTTTATTTCTCTGAAAACCCCCAAACATTTCTTGGAGGTATTTTATGTCCATTTTATGGGTTGGAAAACCCAAATCTTAAATCACCATTTAAGATCACATAGAGATTAAGTGGTAGGGGTGGGATTTAAGCCCAGAGACTGCAGGGTTCATGCCTTTTCCTGCTTTGCTGGGCTGCATTTGGCAATCAAGAATAGACTGGAATTAATGCCTTCTTTGCCTACATGCTGTAAAGCAACCAGCTCTGACTGTCTGTTTGATGCCACGGTTTCCAGATGCAGCATAGTCCGTTATCTGGATGTTCCATCTGCCTAATTTCACACTCCAACTGCTGAGAAATAGCTGGATTTCCAAAGCCATGGCGACACAGCCAACAAGTCTTCATTCATTCTTAGGGAAACAGAAGGATTGCAAGGCAACCTTGAGGGCCTGGCGGGATCTGAGATCCATGAATGTGTAAGTGGAGCCTATTTGCATGGACGTGAATCTTTCTCAAGTGGGCTCTGAACCTAGGGGCAGTGACGGTGTCTTGGGGCTGAAAGTGAACTGTGTTCATTCATTTGGGATGTAGGCCTCCCAGAAGGGTGAGACATAAGGAAGAGGTGGTTGGGTTGAAAGATGACAGCCATTCAGCCCTGAGCCTTACTGCCTTCCTTGCCAGAACATAGCCAGTCTCCTCTAATCCAGGGCAGCAGCGTGCCAGCAGAGGCACTTCAGGCCAGTTAGTCCTGGTCAGCTGGCACTGATTAAGCACCAAGTGTGTGTATACTGTGAAAAACATTAGGAGAATTAGCAAAGACATAGAACAGGTAGGCACTGTGATTGTTTGGAGCAAGTTTCTTAAACTTTCTGAGCCTCACTTTCCCCATCTGTGAAATGGGGATAAATCCCCAGGATTAACTGAGCTGGTGCTCAAGAAAACATTTGAAGCTTCCAAATTGAATTTCATTGCAACACCTGTTTTAAGGATGTTTCAGACTATGAGTCAGGCCCTGGGACGATGAGTTAGGTATGGTTGGTCTTAGAGGAACTCAGTCAAGGTCTAGAGATTGTTTTAGTCAGGGCTCCTTGGGTTACAAGTGACAGGACTCCAACTCTAACTCTCTTTAGTTGAAAAGGAAATTTATTGGTTCACATCACTGAGAAGTCTAAGAATAGAGCTAGTTCAGGTAAGGCTTTATTCAGAGGCTCGTCCACTGTCATTGGGATCCAGTTTCTTTGTTCTCTTTCCCCTCCCCCGCTCCTCTTGTTCTCCACTCTCTTCCATGCTGGATTCACTCTCAGGAAGTACCTCTCCACTGGGTGGCCTGGTGGCATCAGGCTTTATCTCCCAGCTCTAAGTTCTGCAAAAAGTAAATGCATGTGTCTAGGCCATTCATCAGCAGTCTCGGGGTTCAGCCTCATTGGCTTTGGGCCATATGATCACCCCTAAGGAATCCCTGTAACCCCTAAGGAATGGTGTATCGCTCTGATTGCCTGCACACAGGTCACAGGCTCATCCAGAGGTTGGGCTGGAGTCAGTTCACCCGCTACAAGAACTAGAGTTGGGAAGAAGAGTCAGGGCTGCGTGTACTACGGTGAGTACAACGGACAATAAAATCTGGCAAATGCCAACATCAATAGAGGTTCTTCTGAAGCTGAAAGGGAGAATAAAGGTTGGGGCAGTAACTCCAACCTGGGTAGAGGAGTCCAGAGAGTTCTTCCAGAAGCAGTGAGTTTTAAGCTGGGTTTTGAAGGATGAATACGGGTTTACCAGGAAGAGAAAGGGTAGGCTAGGCAGAGAGACAGTCAAGGAAGGGAAGACTGAGAGCCTAGAATCAGAATGAATTTGAATTTGGCCCCAAAAGTGATGAGGAGGAGGCATGTTAGGTTTTTGAACAGAAAAAGGACCTGATAAAAATGAAGTTTTATGACCATGATGGGAGAAGAAAAGATGGGTCACAGAGAAATAGCTTCAGGAGGTTCTCAGGGATTGAATTTTTTGGCCCCTTTATAAAAAGCATGGGTTAGAGACTTTAGGGCCAGCCACTCGCTGGCTGTGTGACCTCAGACAAGATCTTGATCTCTCTGTGCCTCTTCTGTAAATGTATATATTACCTCATACCTACCCATACTACTTGGGGTGGTTGTGAGGATTAAACGGATTAACATGTGTTAAGCACTTAGTGCCTGACTCATAACGTGGCCTAAATAACTGTCAAATTGGAACAAAACCATTTACTACAATCTTCCCCAAATAGTGTTTTGAAGAAAATTATTTCGTAGGATGTAATAGGTGTTACTATGAAAGAAGGATAGGACAGTCAAATGTACTGGGCTCAACATTTATTTGGTAAACACTGGGCTCAATAATTATTACTTTGGCAAATATGTGTTAAGTGCTTACCATGTGCTCGGCACTGTGCTGTACATATATTTTTTTCCCCCTCTAATTCTCACAACAACCATGCAGGGTTACACAATAGGAAACAGCAAGGCCAGAATAAAACGCTAAAAGCCTCACTCCAGATACCAAGCTGTTACTCTTGATGCTATACTGATTGCTTTTCTGCAGGCCTTCTCAGAGCCTTTATATTTACATGTGCACTGAAAATTTCCAGTTTTCAGGTGGAGAGAATATACAATGTTTCCCGAAGATATGGAATGAAACCTCCTCCCACCCTAGTGCATATTATGGGATATAAAAACCAGCCTCTGAATAGAGTGCTTAACCAACAATGGCTATTAGTAATTAGTAGGTCTTCATCAATAAAGTGACATGGCTGAGAAAGAGTAATTCAGAGAACATGCCCCTCAAAGAGCCACACTGCTTTTTTCTCCTTAAATTACTTGGATCAGTTGCCTAATGGGCTGCCAGTGTCCTTTTTATGCAAAGTGACATGCACATGACAGAATTTGGTGGAGGTTCTTTACCACTCCATCCCATTATCTGTGTGGTTGCAGCCTCTCTCCGAGTTTTGGGTCCTCTGCTCAGGGAAGAGAGGTGAGCATCTTCCGATTTAATGAGCTATTTGTTAGGGCCACCCTTAACCCTGTGACCTTGACTGTTTTCTGTGACTCCTTCAATCAGGGCCACTATTGTAATTGTCAAGAGGTGAGTCTGACTGATATAATGCCTGATTGTCTTCATCCTCTGCTGGGAAGTCGAGTGGGGGCAGGAATGTGGATAGATTAGAGTCAGAGTAAAAATGCTGAACCACATTTTTGCACATCTAAACCACAGATGCAAAAAGAAGAGGAAATGAATGCTTCTTTCAAGCTCCTGCCAACAGTGTACGTTGCCTAGGGGAGGGACTGTGTTTGCCAAGATGGGATAATTTATGGATCTCATTTTGAACTTTGAAAATCTGAAACTTTTTTGGGGAGGAGGGGTTAGTTTACTTCGTCCAGGTTTATTAGTAATCACCAACTAAGAGGTCAAAGCTAACGACAGGACAATTAAATGGGAACTAAAATTAGCAGCTGTGACCTGGAAGGTGCAGAGACAGGAATTAAGTTCTGGAAGCCTGAGGCTAGACGTGTCTTCTTCCTTCACTGAATGATCTGCGGTGGAGAATGGAGAGTGGGGAAGGGTCCTGAGGGCTTTGCATCATGAGAGCTCATGCGACTAGGAAAGTAGGCTCAAGCACTTAATATCTGTCCCTGGCACTGCTCAACTACCCAGCTTAACCAATGTAGAAACCCAACTCATTAGCTTCACACACCTGATTTTTTCTACTTTCTTTCCAAATGACCTTTCCTGCCTTTTCTACTCTGCCCATTTGGCTGTTGACCCACTGACTGTCTCGTTTCCCCTCACTGGACCCTTGTGTGATTTTTGCCTTTGTCTAGTAAGTTCATGCTGCCTGGAATGCTGTGTCACCTCTACCAGCTGCACATTCTCCCTTCTCCCTCAGGCAGAGCTGATGCCTCTCCAGCCCACCTGTCATACTTCTAGAAAGCAAGCCCTACATTGTACTGTAACTTATGCTGAACTGTCTCCCCACAAGGCCATGAACTCCTGGGATCCAAGGACTGTGGCAGGTTTCTGTTTGCATATCCATCATCTAGCAGTCTACTTGCACTCAGCAGACTCTTCATATGAGCATGTTAAGGGATAAATGAATAAATGAATGCTTTCATCCTCAGACACTGTTAGGAAGTTTGTATTGCTATAACAGAATCCTCGTAGAGATTTAAACACACAAACTTTGTTCTCCCATATAAATAGGTCCAAGGCAGGCCTTCTAGGTTGTATAGTGACTCCATAAATTCCTCACAGACCTAGGCTTCTTTCAGCTATCCGTTTTATCATGCCTACACAGTGGTATTGTCCTGGCGTAGAGTGGCTGCTGCAGCACCAGCCATCACATCTGATATTAGACAGTGGAACTGAGGAGGTTCTCCTGCCCTTTAAGGCATTCTGAATATTACACAAGCACTTAAGTTTATATCTAACTGGTTGAAATATAATATCCTGGCTACATCTATCTGTAAGTGTGGCTGGGGTTCTCTTAGAGTGGTAGGGGAGTGAATGTCTTGCATGGCAGGCAGAATGATGCTCCTCCATCCCACCTCCAGATATCCATATCTTAATTTCTGCAACCTAAGGATATGTTATGGTAAATGGCAAAGGGGCATTAAAGTTGCAGAAGGAATTAAAGTTAATTGTCTGGCCTTGAGATGAGATTATTCTGAATTATCCAGGTGGGCCTAATTTAATCACAGGGGTTCTTAAATGTGGGAGAGGGAGGGAGGAGAATCAGAATAAGAGTAATATGATGTGAGAAGAACACTACCAGCTCTCACTGGCTTTGAATTTGGAAGAAGGGGCCATGAGCCAAAGAATTCTGTGGCTTCTAGAAGCTGGAAAAGTTAAATGGGTTCTCACCTAAAACTGCCAGAAGGGAACCAGCCCTGCCAACACCTTGATTTTAGCCTGGTGAGAACCATGTCAGTCGCAACAGAAAAACTAATACCTGTGCATAGGCAGCTAGTGGTTTCCACTGCACCTTTCTTTCCAGAATGCATCTCAGAAGAGATGCATTGGTTAGTTTGGACAGGGGTAGGGTGGCAGGAGCTTTTTAGTGAGAAACTTTCATAAAAATGATGGTCTTTGTCAGAGATGAGCAAGCTCTTTCTGTCAAAGGCCAGATAGTAAATATTTTAGGCTTCGTGGGCCAATAGGCACAACCAAGGCTGTGGTGCAGGTGCTCACAGCACCAGTTAAGATGCAATCATTTAAGCAGGTAAAAACCCTTTTCAATGGCTGGCCATACAGAAGTAGGCCGTGGGCTGGATTCAGCCTGTGCATGGTAGTTTCCTTACCCATCTCTGTCATCACCGCGAGGAATATTTCTTTTATTTTTTAATACTAAAGGTAAGACATACTTTTTGTAAAAATTTTAAATAATGAAGTACAGAAGAGGAACAAAATTCTCTTTCACAGCTCTCTTTCCTTAAATTTTACCTCTATAACAGGGCTTTTCAGTCTTGGCACTGTTGACATTTTGGGCTGGATCATTCTTTGTCGTGGGGTTGTCCTGTGCTCTGTAGGACAATTAGCAGCCCCCTGGGCTCCACTCACTCTATGCCAGTAGTACCCCCAACCCCCCTGAGTAGTCTCCCGGGAAGCACTATCACCCCAATTGAGAACTGCCCTATTCCTGTATATGTAACACTCAGGAGTTGGGGAGAATCTTTTTGGGCATCTCTCTGTCTCTCTGTCTCTCTCTTTCTCTCTGTGTTTATTTATAATTCCTTCCTTATTTCCATCTTTTTCTCCTTCCTCTCTTCTCCTTTTAAAAAATAGCATTATACTATACAGTTTTATTCTGCAACTTACTTTAAAAACCCTTTTATTGAAGTTTGACATACATATGTAAAAGTACACAAATAACAAGGGTATGGGGTTGTGAATTTTAACAAATGATCACATCTGTGAACTAGGGCTCAGATTTTAAAGTTAGTCCTCATCAACTTTTTATTTCACAATTTATTTTTATGAGTTATATATGTTATATCATTTAGATGATATTTTATAAAATATGGATGTATATAAAATATGATATAAATATATAAAATAAGTATTTAAAATATATTATCTTTATACATAAAAGGTAACAATATATGGTGGATGCCTATCTATATCAGTACATGTGAATCTCCCTCATCATTGCTTCAAGGTGGCTGGGATGGGGTCCCACCTCTACTTCTCTAGGGAAGTGGGCTAAACCTAAGCCATTCACCACGCTGCATTCCCTAGACCAAATGATTTGTTCCGGAATGGTCATGTGGCTCAAACAAAGCCAGGGAGTCCAGAAAGAAATGTTTACTATTCGTCATTGGACTTACAAGGGAATGCATGTGATGCTGGAGCTGAGGCAGCTAACTTGTCATTATAAGGGGACAGTAGGGCCCACCTGGAGGAACCAAAGGCTAGATGTGGAGAGAGAAGACTGGATCCTGGTGGCCTCTTTAGAGGCCTGATTAAGCCATATCTGAAGCTAGACTTGACTTGGGGTGGTCAATCCAGCATCCTGGCTGGTGAGAAGCTCAGCCGACTGGTATGATGTCTCTTCATTTCTTACCATTTTGTACCTCACACCATCCCAGTCAGACTGCAGGAACACATCCTAGAAGCACAGCCAAACACACACTGTTTTTCCTTTGGAAAGCCACTTTGCATGAAGTTCTAAAGAAACTTAGCATGTGTTTCCTATGGCTGATGTAACAAGTTATCACAAACATAGTGGCTTAGAACCACACAAATTTAGTCTCTTATAGTTCTGGAGGTCAAGAGTCCATAATGGGTGTTATGAGTGCTAGCATCAAGGCATTGCCAAGGCTATGTTCCTTTCTGGAGGCTTTAGGAGAGAGTCTTAGTCCATTCAGGGGTCTTATAAACAACAGGAATTTATTTCTCACTGTTCTGGAGGCTGGGAAGTCCAAGATCAAAGAGCTAGCAGGTTCAGTGTCTGGTGAGGACCCACTTCCTGGTTCATAGACTGCTGTGTTCTTACTGTGTCCTCACATGGAGGAAGGGATGGGGGGCTCTCTGGGTCTCTTTCCTTAGAGCACTGAGCGCATTCATGAGGGCCCCACTCTCATTACCTAATCACCTGCCAAAGGCCCCCGTGGCTCTGCTGGGTGAAGCCGAGCTGCAGCTCTCTGTGGGGGCCCCACCGCTGAGCCACATGAACCAGAGAGGAGGCCTCAGCCTTTGAAACACCACCCTGTCCTGCTCCCTCCTGCCCCATCCTTGCACTCTGGGCCTGTGATGGCAGTGTCAGCTTTGAAGATCTTTGAATTGCCTTTGGGGTCATCCTTCCATTGTCCTGACTTCTGTTGAGATGGCTGCTCTGGACTGATCTTATCAAACGGTCACTTGCTCTGTTCCCGTTGGCTCACCTCCCTGGCTGTGGCCGTTCTGAGTCACTGACCTCAAAACTGGACACAGGTACAGCCTGGAAGCCCCATAGTTATTCACTGAATGAGTGAATGAATCAATCAAATGAATGCTGGGGGGCCATACCTGGCTCCCTCAAAGAGTGGGGCTGATACTTGGCCACCTGGGTGTATCTGATGGGATCCAGGCAGCCCTGCCAAAACAATCTGCAAGGAAATAACCCTCCCCTTCTCTGCTTTTATTCCTGTCCCTTAAGTCATTAAGCAAATGCATCTTGATTCTGATTTTGACAAAGTTTGAAGAGGATGGTTAGGAGCTGATGAGCGGGGACATCCATTAGACTGCCACTTTTGATAAATGGCTCTTTCAGAGGGCTGGCATCTGGGAGTTTCTTCCTGTCAATGTGGCTCCTGTGGGAGTGGAGCGGGCCCTGGGCACCGGTGTCTGGACCATGCTCAGTTGTGCCATTACTTCCAATGGCTCCCTGTCACCTTTTCCAAAGAAAGGATTTTTTTCATAGTTTTGGTAATATATACATAACATAAAACTTATCATTTTAACCACTTCAGTGGCATTAAGTCCATTCACAATGTTGTACAACCATCACCACCATCCAGTTTTAGAACTTTCTCAGCTTTCTAAAGAGAAAACCCATACCCCTTAAACACTAACTCCCTATTCTCCCTCCCCAGCCCTGGGAAACCCCCATTCCACTCTCTGTCTCTATGAATTTGCTTACTTGTGGTACTTCATGTAAATGGAATCACGTGGTATTTGTCTTTTTGGTTCTGGCTTGGTCCCCTAGCTTAGGCATTTAACAATGCCTTTCCCAGAGAGCCCATATTACTCTATTCTCTGCACTCCTTTGACTCCCTGCCCCTGCCCCCTCCTGCTTCCCCCTGTGCAAATCACTGTGCCCTCTCTTCGCCTCTCCCTGCCCATTATGAGATCTGGCTCTCAATTTCTATTAAAATTCTAACTTTTTGACTTTCCACCTGAAACATATATATATACATATCCGTCTTTTCCTCTTGTTACCACATCTCTACTCTAAATCCTGCTTGGATCAATGCCATAATGTCCGAACCAGCCACCTTGTGTCCAGCCAGCGTTGTTTATCATCTGATAGTGCTGCCCTCTGGCCCAACCCCTTCATTAGCTCCCACTGCTCACAGTCCCAACTCCTAAGCCAGGCATTCAATACCCTTTACAACCTGTGTCCCCTTTCTATGCTGTGTCCTGTCAAGCCTCCTTTATTTTTTTTAGGTTTCAGCCACACACTACTTTCTGCCAGTGCTGGGACACGTCAGCTTCTCAGGCCACGTCATTTTTGCATTTGTTGTCATTTCCTTCTGGCTTTCTCTCACTTCTCTTTTCCATCTAGCTAACTCATCCTAAGGCCAGGCACAAAGGGCCACCAGGTAGAGTCAATCTTCCCCTCAGTCCAGGCTCTTTGTTTATTTGTCTATAAGATTCTTGCCAAATTGGATCAGAAGGATTCGTCGCTGTCTCTGTGGTAGGTGAGAGAGACCATGACAACTTGAGGGCTGTGTCGCTTCTCTGAATAATGCACTTATGGATGAGATCATGGGCCTCAGAGTTCTTCACACTTGGCTTCTAATTCCAAGTCTCCTCCACTTGGCCGTGTGTCAGAGGGGAAGTTTCATCTACTCTTTGAGCCTCATCTTTTTTTATCTGTATAATGCGTGTGCTGGACACATTTTGTGGTGTCCTTATGATCCCTGCCTCCTGGTCCTTGATTGCGTGATGCCCTCCCCTTGAGTGTGGGTGGGACTCAGGACTTGCTTCTAACCAATAGATTGTGAAAAAGAAGATGGGATGCCACTCCCATGATTATTAAATTCTATAAAACTCCATCTTGCCAGTAGACTTGCTCTATTTCCCTGCTGGCTTGGAAGTAGCAGGGAGTAAGTGGAGTAAGTGGCCAGAATGGAGAAGCCCCACATGGTCAGCAACTGTGGGAAACCTCTCAGAGTTGATGGTGGCTACCAGCAAGAAACGGAAACCCTTGGTCCAGAAGCCACATGGAAATATATCCTGCCAACAACCTGAAGGAGCTTGGGAGCAGATCTTTCCCCCAGTCGAGTCTCTGATGAGACCACAGCCCCACTGACATCTGAATTTGCAGCCTGACGAGAGCCTGAAGCAAAGAACCCAGCTAAGCTGTGCCCAGACACCTGACTGACAGAAACTGTGATATAAGTGTGTGTTGTTTTAAGCCTGGAAATTTATGAGACTCTGTTAGGAAGCAATATATAGCTAATATAATGGGCATATCAGTACCTACCCTAAGTGTGCAATCCTCATTGTGATGCATAAATGAAACAAAGCATCTAGAACAATACCACGTGGTAAACCATGCATGAAGGTTAGATGTTATTATGATTACCATTATCCCTACACCCACAAGACTTTAACCTATAGTAGATAATCAGAAGGGCTGGTAGCTAGCCAAATGGATGAATGAATGAGTGAATATCCTCCACCCAGTGTTAGATTTAGGATCCTAGCCTTTGTGGTCACAGGCTCATCTGGGTCTTGGCTTAACCTAGGAAAACTGAAGAGAAGTGTGATTTCTATTTAGTTGGAACATTTTATTATCTCCGTGAAGTCAGGAGACTCTAGTGGAGAGAGTAGATCGATCTCTTAAACTTGCTTTATCAAAGACATAAAGTTCTACCATGGCTTATAGAGATCTTCAGAGAAGGATGATCACCTTGTCCAGAGTCCTGTCCAGTACCTCTGGATATGTGCCCACTCTCAGCCTTCTGTGGCCAGTACCAGCCTTTGAAAATCCCAAGTCGTCTGGCTTTTCTGGGCCATTCATACCAAGGGCCATAACAGGCTCTAGACAAGAGCATGTGGGGGATCAACAGGGACATCTGAGAAAAATCTGCTCGTCCAAAGACAAGTAAGAGCAAAGTCAAACTGCAGATGTCTGGTCATGTAGACCCACCCTGGATGTAACTCTGCAATCCTTGGCAGAGAAAGGGGGAGGATTCCCAGGGGCTTCTTCTTGAGGCATTTTACCACCTGTCCTCTATAACCCAGGCTTTTCATACTACCTCCTTCTGCAGCTGCAGCCCCTCTGGGTCCCGGGCTCTGGACAGTTCTCAGACTCTGAGTGTTGGGATCCATGTGACTAGAACAGGAGTCATTGTACTCATTTTAAAGATGGGGACATTGATCCTACCACTGATCCCACCAGGCAGGCGTCTGCCTGCTGTCCTCTGAGTTGAGCTGGCCTGAAACCATGAGTGGATGTGAGGTCTGTGATACCTGCAGAATCCAGAGGACAGGACGTCACGCTTGGGAGTCCTGACGGGGGGAGATTGCCGTGCTGGTAATCCCCATCACAGTGCCCTGCTAAAGGCACTGATTCAAGATAGGGAGTTATTGCTGAAAATTAAATATAAGGGGACAAATGGCAATTTCTTCAACAAACGGCAATTTCTTCAACAAACAAAGGTCATGAAGAAAAGGAGAACTGTTATGGATTAAAACAGACTTAAGAGACACATCACTCAGACGCGGACCTTCTCAGGATCCTTATTCACACAAAACAACTATTAAAAGATATTTTCAAAATCTGAACTTACTGAAGATAGCTGGTATTTGATTTTATTAAGGAATGATTGTTAATTATGTTGGGGTGATTACGATACTATGATTATGTATTGAAAGCCCTTATTTGTTAGGGATACACATTGAAGTATTTATGCATAAAGGATGTAATGTTTGGGATTTGCTTTAAAACACTCAAAGAAAACCAACCAACCAACCAATCAACCAACAAACAAACCAAAGTAGGAAGGGCGGGCAGATGAACAAGATCTGTGTAAAATGGGTAGCAGTTGGAGCTGAATGATGGCTACACAGGGTCTGGTAGCATTGGCCTTTTTATGTATCTATTTGAAAATGTCCATAATAAATGTTAACAAATTAAATTTCTGTCACCTCCTAGGAATTAAAGGCTGAGTCCTGGTGATTGCTGGTTCATGGTGGGATCAATGTCTCCATCTTTAAAATGTTATGTACTTGGTACACAAGGTCTTGGTGGGAGAGACAGATGTTAAATAGAATCTTCCCAGAGAAGCATTTAATTCAAATGTGGTCAGGGCTGCAAAGGAAACCACAGAGCGCCGTGAGTGCTTGGAACAGGGAGATTCAGCCAAGATCTGAACAAAGAGTCTCATGAAGGCTTTCCTGTTTTTCCTGACATTTAAGCTGAGACTTGAAGGGTGGTGGCTTGGAAGTGTGTGTGCATGTTCGTGCATGCACACACATGAGTCTGTGCATGCCTGTGCATGTACACATGTGTATGCATGTACATGTGTATGTGCACATGTGTGTGTACATGTGTGCTTGTGTGTGTTGGGAAGGATGAGGAGATAGAGAAACAGCTGTGCAAGAGGAGGAGGCACATTCACAGTTGGGGGGATCAGCAGAAGGGGAGCAGAGGGAGACACGGGGCGGGGAGGAGGCCGAGGGCTCCGGGTCTCCGGAGTGGAGTGAGTGATGATGCTGGCGTTCAGGGGCAGATATTTGGGACAGCTCTGGAGAGCAGGAGCACCTTGAGAACCCTGGGCTCATTTCTGAATTGAATTTGAGTCTGATTTAAGTTAAATGTTTCAGGCATGAGTCACAGCGCTCGGAGACCCTATTATACGCTTCATTTCAGCAGTCAAAGCTCTGAACTGGAAAGGCAACTGAGATCGGTGTTGGGCATTGCACCCTGCTCTCAGCTCTCCACTTTCGCCCTCTCAGACCATATCCTGGGGCCTCAGTAACAGCTATTATCTGGGAGTGGGTGGCTGGGGGGGATTCAGCCCCTTCCTCGAAGCTTTTGGCTTTAATTTAATCTCAGAGGACTGGCAGATCTCTGTGCCAGAGGAGAACGGTTTCTGGAGTCTGGCGTTCAACTCCCAGCTCTGCCGTTTACTTACACTGTGACCCTGGACAAGTTATCTACTGTTTGTAACCTCAGTTTCCTCATCTGTAAACTGGGGACAATTATAGTCCTTTCATCAAAGGTGGTCAGGAGGGGTTAGTGAAATAAATAGGGCATGTGGTATGCCCAGTAATCATGAATTATTATTGCCAATATTACTTTATTGCTAATAGTCGTTATCCAACCCCAGGATTTGGACCTCAGCCATAGGTGGGGTCAAGGGCTTGGATCTTGATTTATGTCTTCTTGCGCCAAGACTCTATATTAGAGTAAGATAGAAAGGCAAGGAAACTAATGTGTGTTTTGAAGTCTGTAAAACATTCCATTTTCCTTGTAGAAAATTTGGGAAGTAAAAGACAAATGAGAAAAGAATAATTGCACTCAATCATCCCACCAGGAGATGAACAGCACTAACATTTTCGTGACTCCTGAATAGTTCGCTTTTTAAAATGGGATTAATCACAGTCCTTAGTCATGACATAATCTCAGCATTGGTTCAGTCACGGCCAGTTTTGTCCATCTGCCACTGATGTCTATTCATTAGAGCGAACTATTAAAATTGGCATTTTTGAAGATCAAAAGCAGTTGATTATTAGCAATTCTACATGGTTTATCATAATATTTATTTTATTTTTGATAAGATAATAAGAAGTGTGATTCCACCACCCCAAATAAAAGCTATGTCCTTGACAATAACCTCTGTGAACTATATGGTTACTCTCCTTCCATCCCATCCTCTGTGTCCCCTCCTGACCAGGCATCCATCACCTGGAACCAACGTTCACCATTCCATTGCTTGCATCTATATTCCATTTTCTTGCATCTATATGTATTTCTACAAAGCATGTATATATTTTTCCAGTTTTCTCTATACACATATATAATTCTCTTTCAAAACAAAATTGAAATAGTATTATATATAACTTTTTTTTGTCTTGAGTAAAAAATATTGTCTCTTGAATATATCCCCTTCTCATTAAAAAGTCTCTGGAAATATAAAATGTAATGCTTGCATAATATTCTCTGTTTTGATTGGCCTGTAATTTATTTATAATTTTCTCTTCCAGTTGGGCATTTTTGATTGATTTTTTTCTATTGCAAATAATGTTCTATAAACTTTTGAAGGATTCTCAAAATTAAATTACTTTTAAGAAAGATTGTAAAAAATTACTCTCTATCTCCCCCTGTGTTCCTCACTCCCAACAAGGCTTTTTAAAAAATGTTGCCAATTCGATATGGGAAAAGTAGTATTATATTTTCATGTTTATTGGCTATTTATATTTTTTTCTTGAATTCTCCATTCAGGTTCATAGCTCATTTTTCTGTTGGGGCATTAATGTTCTTATTGATCGGAAAAGTTCTTTATATATTGAAGAAGATAGTCCTAATCTGTCATAGTTATTTTGGATATTGTCTAGGTTTGTCATTTGCCTTTCAGTTTTGTTTATGATGGTTTTAAAATAGAGATGCTTTTTATTTTTAAATAATCAATTTACTAAGTCTCTTCCTTGGTGATTTGTCTCCATTGATTTTGCGCTTAGAAAAGCCTTCCCTATCTTAACATCAGCTAAAAGTTTATCTAGATTTTAAGTCTTTATGATCAGTTTCCACATTTTAAATTCTAAATACATATGAAATTCATTTTGATGTATGTGTAAGGATCTAACTTGATTATATTTTCACAAATAACCAATTTTCTAGAAACTAGTTTATGAGCAGTTTTTTTTATTCCTTTGGTTTTTGATGCCTCCTTTAGCATATGATAAATGTTTCTATTTACACTCTGGTGTGGTTCAGGGATGTCCACACTGTAACTTTGTCCATCAAGTCTTATACCTCTTATGTGCTTGAATGGCTGCAGACTTATAGGAAATCTCTTCCTGCTATTAGTCCCTTTTTGTAGTATGTTTCTTAAGCATTCTCGGCTGTTTCTTAATCCAGGGAATTTCAGAATAAGTATTACTCTTTCTCTAAAAACGACTGGAATTTTGATTGGAACTGTCTTAAACTTATAAGTTAATTTGGGAATAATTAGTTTTCCCATCCAGGCAAGCTTGTGTAGGTCCTGTCCATTTTTTTTTAGTATTTTGCTTCTCTCTCTCTCTCTCTCTCTCAATTTTTATTGCTAGTGGGAATGGAATCCTCACACCCAATACGGGTTGATATTTTGGCTGGAAACAAAAGACGCACTCAGTTTGGGTAATTCAAAGAGAGTTTATAAATGGACTATTTACCAAAATGTGGGAGAGGGAGTCTGTAGGAAAATCATATGGTATTGGAGAGTCCTCCTGGGCTAATAACAGGGGAGCAGTTAGCATCCCTGGGCAGTAGAGGCAAGAATAGAGAGTAAATACTAGAACCTGGAAATGGGGAGTGGTGTGGAGAGGGCTTCTTGGACATGAACTAGAACCTTTGTTTGGGATACCCACCTACCAGAGCGATCAGCGGGGAAGGAAGTTGGGGAATAAATGCCTCAAACTGTTCTCCACTGGCTAAACCCAACTGGAAGCTAGATCTAGTGGGCCCATTGATGCAGTCCACACAGATCAGCCTTGTGATGGATAAAGAGTGGAGAGGAGCCGTGACAGACAAATGGATGATATCCACCCGGCAAACTTCCCTCATTCTATATTCTTCCCCCATTGTAATACCATCTGGTAATTGTCAGCACTTCCAGGAGAAATTGATGCTTATATCTTTATTTTACTATCCAAACGTTTTGCTAAATACTTGCTCTCTTGCTAATTCTAAGAATTTTTCAGTTGATTCTCTATGGTATTCAAAGTGTATAGTCATATGATCAAGTAATTATTTTGTCTTCCTGCTTCCAATGGTTATGTCGCTTATTTTACTTCCTGTTCCTATTGCAGGAGCCAAGCCTGCTGTAAAATCATATGTGGTTTTAAAGAGGCCTTTTTAAGAGCCTTAATTTCAGCTCTGAGAGTCATCAGAAATCTGTGGGTTGGTCTCTCTATTTCCTCTTCTCTCGGTCCTTTTCTTCCCCTCCTTCTCTCCAACCATCTATCCAATGTACGTATATTAAGTGCTAACCACATTCAAACACTGGGCAATTCAGAGAGACAATAAGCAAATACACAAACAAAATGAACAATAAAAATAACAGCAGCATTTCTCAAACTTTCCGAACTCATCCCACAGTAAGAAATTAATTTGACATTGCATCCCAACACACACACACACACACACACACACACACACACACACACACACACACCACATACACGCACTGAAACAAAAGTTTCATTAAACCCTTACTACATAAAATGCAATGCATGAAATGTGCTCTGATGTTTTCTGTTATAGCTCTATTTAAAAAGAAAGAAAGGAAAAGGGAAAAACCCTAGTGGTTGCCACTCACTCAAATGATTTCACGCCCCAATCCTGGGTCCCAACTTGTAGTTTCAAGAACATTGGGTAAAATGCACTGTGCTGAGAAGTAAAATGGAAAAGAGTCACTGGGTTGCAACTTTAGTCAGGTGGGATGGGAAGAAACCTCTGAGGAAGGACATCTAAAAACAAGGAAACCAAATTGTATGATGATTAGGGTTAGACATGGGGTGGGTGGGAAGAAAGGTTCATGCAGAGGAAAGAACAGATGGAAACACGCTTGTTTTGCCCGAGTCACATGGGGATGGCCAGAGAAGCTGGAGCATTACTGTGGGTGGGGGAATGAACTGAGACGAGGTGAAGCTGGACGATGGTGCAGACTTTTGAAAGTAGGAGCAAGGAATCTGTATATGCATATGTGAATGTTGCTTAAATAAAAACCATCACAGCAAGTGATGAATTACTTTTCTATGGCTGCATAACAAATTACCAAAAACATAGCAACTTCAAACATCACAGATTTATTATCTCATTAGGGCATCACAATATCTCTTATGGGTCAGGAGTCTGGGTGCTCTGTTCAGGGTCTCCCCGAGCTGAAATCTAAGTGTTGGCCAGGGCTGTGATTCTCATGTGAGGCTCTCAGTCCTCTTCAAAGCTCCTTCAGGTTGTTGGCAGAATTAATTTTTTTTTTTTGCGGATGAATGACTAAGGTCTCAATTTTCTTGTTTAGTGTTGGCTGTAGACAACTCTTAGCTCCTAAAGGCCACCCATAGTTCTTTGCCACATAGCCTCCATATATAGTTCACATCATAGCTGTTGGTTTCTTCCAGGCCAGCAGAGGGGAATCTCTCTAACTTCCTTGTTTTAAAGCATTCACCTGATTATGTCAGGCCCACCCAGGATGGCCTCTTTTGATGCACTCAAAGTCAGTGGATTAGTAGCCTCATCACAGGAGTCCTATCTCATCCCATTCATGGTCCTTCCCACGTTCAAGGGGAGAGGACTATACAAGGGCATGTAGACTCGGAGAGGGTCCGAATCTTTGGGGCCATCTGAGAATCCTGCCTACCACAAATGGGCAGAGCAGAAAGTCAGAAACCCTGAAGAGATGAAGTCATGAAGCTTTTATTCCAAGAGGAACTCAGCTACCACTGAACTTAGAACCCTCTGGAAGTACAGAATCTTATGGAATAATTTGAGAATTCTTTTACTTGCAACTAAAAGCATTCTAACTTCCAACTTGTATTTGAAATTCATTTCTTCTTTTCTTCGTTTATTTATCATGCGGCCAATAAGTATTTACTGTGCACTTAACACATGATGATGGGTCCTGCGCTAAGGGCTGGAGATTCCATAGTGAATTCAATCATGAATAAGGCGGAAACAGACCCTTCAGTGCTGGGGAGGCAGGTATTAATTCAGTATCAATGGGCATTCACCACCATGAGAAGTGCTGCAAAGGTGGAGCGTACCTTCACATACTTTTGAAGGTGTGTGATGTGGGGATTAGCCTTGTGAGGTCAGGCAGGTTCCCGAAGGAAGTCACACCTGAGGTGATATCTAACGGAAAAGCAGAAATTTATTCTGTAGGGAGGGAAAAAGGGAGTGTGTTTCTGTTTGAAGACAGGAGCAGATGGCTGCTGCAGCTGAAGTAAAAGAGCGAATCTTCCTTTCCTTTCCCCTTTTGTTCTATTCGAGTCCTCAATGGATTGGACGACATCCATATGCGTTGTCGAGGGGGATCTTACTTCTGGAGTCTACTGATTCAAATGCTAACCTCTTTCGGAAGTGCCCTCACGGAGACACCCAGAGCGTTTTACCAGTTCCCTGGCCATCCCTAAGCCCATTCAAGTTGTCACAGAAAATTAAGCATCACAGAGGGACAGAGGAGGGGAAGTGGGTGGGGCTGGCCCACGTGGTGTCCTGGGTGTCATACCAAGGCCTTTAGGCTTTATCCCAAGACCCAAAGGAACTGTTTAAGCCACGGGATGATGGGATCAGATTTGCATTTGGGGAAGATCACTGCATAGGACACATTTTGGGTTGAAAAGCTGCCGCAAGTTGTGCAGATCAGTGACAGTTCTGAAATCACAGTGGGACTGTGAGCTCTTTTCTTTCTCCCCGCGTGGCCCCAACTGGAGCTCTATGGATGGGCTAACAAGTTTAACTTGGCTGCTTATTTAGATCCAGTGAATTATCTTTGATTTAGTTTGGATTCCTCTTCCTCTCCTCTGTTCGCCTCTATCAATTCCATTTGAGGAGAGAGGTGACATATTTTTTGCTTCTCACAGTGTTTGAATGCATGTTCTAAAAGCAAGGCAGGCTGTGGGCAGAATGGGAGGCAACTGGGGTGTGGAAGGAATCTAAAATATTCTGGGGCCTTAAACTACAGTCCGCATTCTGTGATGGGAGTGGGTTTTGTCACTGTTCCGTCCCGCTCAAGTCTGGTTTCTGAGGGATTTCTCTTCTTCATGGACACCCCTCTGGGCATCAGAGACTCTGCTTCCAGCTTGGGGCGGATAGGTAAAACCTGTGAACATCTGTACTGTTAGATCTTCAGATAGGGCTGTGCGAAGTGTCAAGATGGGGTGGACATTAATTTCTTCTGGACAGTCTGCAGGCAGCAAGAGGGAGGAAGCAGGAAGAAAGCGCTGCACAGATAGCACATGCAACAGCTGGAGTGATCTTCAGCATGGGAAGTGTGACAAGTCCATTTAAATGGCCATGGATGGACAGGAGGCATTGTCCTGGCCTCCCCATGCATCCTTGAAGATGGGGTGGGGGGCTGGACAGAGCTCAGCTACCTCTCCACGCAGACTTTCTTTGTGTGCCCCACCTGCTGCCCAGCCAAGTCGGGTCCCTTTAGAATCCCCATTGACCTCTCCCTCTAGGCGGCATCTCATTCCCTCTCTACCCTCTTCCAACCTAAGTGACTCTAATTTATTTTTATTTTTTTATTTATTTTAATTAGTTTCAAGTATACAGTACATTGTTTAGACATCTATATAGTTTGTAAAATGATCCCCCCAGTTGCTCCCTCCCTCCCCTGATCCTTCACCTAGCCAACATATTAGTGCTAACTGCGTTCCCTATGCCGTGCTCCCCATCCCTGTGACCATCCATCAGCTACTAATTTTTACTTCTTTAACTCTTCACCCCATTCTCCCAGACCCCCCAACCCCTGTCCGTCACCAAATTGTCTACTATATTTGTGAGTCTGCTTTTGATTAGTTTGTTCTTTTTATTTCTTAGATTCTGCATATAAGTTAAATCATATAGTGTTTCTCTTTCTCTGTCTGACTTAAATACCCTCTGGGTCCATCAAAGCAATATCTTTTTTCATCCCCTTCTTTTTAGTCTATGTGGGTCTTTTAATCTGAAGTGAGTCTCTTGTAAGCAACATGTAGGGGTCTTGTTTTCCTATACATTCGTCCACTCTATTTTTTGGCTGGAGCACTTAATTCTTTTCCATTTGAGATACTTCTTGATAGGAATGTAGTTATTACCATTCTTTATTCCTGTTTTTGATACATCTTTTTTCTTCTTAAAGAAGTTCTTCCAACATTTCCTGTAATGCTGGCTTGGTGGTGATAAATTCCTTTAGCTTATTTTGTCTGGGAAGCTCTTTATTTGTCTCTCAACTCTAAATGATAGCTTTGCTGGATAAAGTATTCTTGGTTGTAGATTCTGGGTCTTCGTCACATTAAATATTTTGTGCTAAGCTCTTTTGTCTTGCATAGTTTCTTTTGGAAATCAGCTGTCAGTATTATGGGTGTTCCCTTGTAGGTAACTATCTGGTTTTCTCTTGCTGCTCTTAGTATTCTTTTTTGTATTTAACTTTTGGCATTTTATGATGTGTCTTGGTGTGGGCCTCTTTGGATTCCTGGTTTTGGGATTCTCTGAGCTTCCCGGGGTTTTATGTCCATTTCTTTCACTAGGTTAGGGAAGTTTTCTATCATTATTTCTTCAAACAGCAGTTCAACATCTTGTTTTCCTTCAGGTATGCCAATCAGATGGATATTTTGATCTTTAATAGTGTCCCATATGCTCCTTAAATTATTTTTATAGTCTTGGCATCTTTTCTCTTGCCATTCTGATTGAATGTCCTTGGCTTTCCCATCCTCTATATAAGTCATTTGATTCTCTTCTTTATTCACTTTATTTCTTTGTTTATTTCATTTAATATACTTCTCATCTTGGATAATGTGTTCTTCATTTCTGACTGGTTCCTTTTTATAATTTCCATTTCCATTTTTATGTTTTTTTATCTCTTTGTTGAAGTTCTCACTGAATTTATCTACACTTCTCAAAAGTTCATTGAACATCTTTATAACCAGTGTTTTGAACTCTGCATCTGTTAGATTACTTGACTCCATTATATTTGGATCTCTGTTCTGTTCTCTCATATGGTTTCTGCTTCTTTGTCTTTCCATTTTGGCTGCCTTTCCATGTCTGTTTCTATGTACTAAGCAAAGCCCCTAAGTCTCCTGGTCTTATTAGTGTGGATTTGTGAAGTAGGTGTCCAGTGGCACAGTCCTGAGGGGGTTCAGCTACAGGCCAAATTCAGCCCAAGCCTCTGCCCCTCGGGGCCATCTGTTAAGATTCAGCAAGCAATCCACAGATGCTGTGCTTACAGTTGTCTCAAAAGGCCACACCAGAAACTGAGGCCAGCTGCCTCCAGTGTGAGTCTAGACACTGCTCTGTAAGGAGCACCTGACTTGCTGAGGATACACCTGGATGTGGCTTGGGTGGGGCTGCGAGTTGGGAGAAGCAGGGTTTCAGGGAATCCTCTGGGCAGAGTGATATCTGTTGTCCAGTTTGATGACGTCTGGGCTATGGCAGTGCTGTGTCTGCGCACTGGGAGAAGGAAGGGCTCAACAGGGAACTATGGGTACCGCCGACACTTCTTTACAGAGCGAGTCTCATGTGGGCCTTCACTCCAACAATCTCTCTCTGTAAGTCCCTGGTGCCCGCTGTGCACAGCCAAATTGGCACTGGTACTCAGAGCAAGCAGATCCGTCACTGTGAAAATCCACTCGCAGACATGGCCCCTTTAAGAGGCTTCTGCCGCTGCTACAGCCTCTTTCTCACTCAGCTGCTCGAGACCGCTAGCCCGTGTCCTCACCCCCTCTTACCTTCTGCCATTGCAGGGTGCTTTCTTGGATTTCTCCCTAGTTGTATGGCTTGTTCATCTATATCCCAGGTGTTTTTTTCCTTGCCGCTTGCTCCTTGTTTCCCTCACAACTTTGATTTGATTGCCAGAGGGATGAAGAGAGCTTCTATCATCTTTGCCATTTTTTTTCCCTCCCCAGTGGCTCTAATTTTTTTATGGACTTTTATGTCTCAAGAGGCTTCTCCTTTCTCAAAAATAAAAAATGACCTCTTGCAAATCGAAATTTGGAGCTTCCAAATGATTGATCCAGATGTAGCATCAGGAGCATTCTTTAAAAGTTAAAAAAAAAGGATCAAATTTTTTTCTCTCTGTATTCATCTAACTAATATTTATTGAGCACTTATTATGTGCCAGGTGTGTTCTAGGTGCCAGGAATACAGGAAGGAATAAATAGTCGTCCCTGCCTTAATGAAGCTCATATTCTAGTCAGGGGTGATAGCAAAATGTCTTCTTGACCAGGGACAGGTCCCCCAATGAGGAGACAGAAAGGCATGAATACGACTATTTTAAGGTACCATCTCACTTCACTCTAATGAAATATTTCTTGAAGAGCAACCAGAATGGCACAGTCTGAAATTCAATTCTTGCATGTTCCTGTAGGAGAAAGGTCAGTTTCTGTCACTTGTCACTCGAGGTCTTCAATATGGCTTCCACTTGCATGTTCAAATCTGTTCTCCACTCTTTCCCTTCAGGAGCTCTATGTTCCTGTCGGTCAACCCTGTTCATGGACTTCTGCACGTGGAGTACGCTTTCCTGCCTCTGAGCCCGTGCTCCAGCCATCCCCCCTGTCTAGAATACCCTCTTCTCTCCCTTTTGACTTTCTAAATTCAATTCACTTTTCAAAACACAACTGAAAGTACTGAAAGTACTTGAACCTAGTTTGGACATGAGTCAGATATACCTGATTTTCAAGTCAGCCATAAGCTTGGGCCAATCATTTGACATCTTCGAGCCTTGATTTTCTCATCTCTAAATTGGATCAGCATGAAGATTAAGTGCTTACCAGATGGCAAGCCCTCATTAAACATGAACAGTCATTATATTCCCCTGTGTTGGGTTGAGATTTTGGGGGATGTTGGGCTGGGGTGATTGTATTTTGCATGTGAGATGAATATAAATCTTTGGGGGCCAGAGGGCAGGCTGTGGTAGGTAGAAAAATGGCTCCTAAAGACATTGTCAACATCCTAATTTTTGGAAAGTGCGAATGTGTTACCTTACATAGCAAAAGGGACTTTGCAGGTGTTATTAAGTTAAGGATTTTGAGATGAGGAAATTATCTTGGAATATCTGGGTGGGCCCAATGAAATCACAGAGTCTTTCTAAGAGCCAGGCAGGAGTGTCAGAGTCAGATGCTTCATTACTGGCTCAAAATGGAGGAAGGGGTCATGAGCCATGGAATGCAGGAGGCTTCTAGAAGCTGGAAGAGGCAAGGAAATGGATTCTTCCCTAGACCCTCCAGAAAGAATGCAACTCTCCCAACACTTTGATTTTAGCCCAGTAGACGGATGTTAGACTTCTGACCTACAGTGCTATAACTTGTATTGTTTAGACACCGAGTTTGTGGTAATTTTTTATAGCAGCAATACAAAACAAACACATCCATCTTCAGTGATTTGTGCTCATCTTTTGGTAAACTTGAGAGATTCCACTGAGGTTGTGCTATCTATTCAATATTTCTAGTTAGCATGAAAGGCGCGGGCACTTTTCTTTAGTACCACTTGCCACCAAGATGCACGAGAATTCTTTCTCTCCTTATAGCTAAGGTAGTCTGTATTCGCTATAGAGATGTCACAGCCTGACAGCCTGATATGTACAGCTAAGAAGTAAAAGGCGTGGGCTCTGGACCCACATAGACCTGGGTTTGAATCCTGGGAAGGCCCCTGAATTGCCGTGAGAACTTAAGGAAGTGACAACCCATTTCTAATCTTTAGTGTCCTCATCTATGAATTAGCCACACTAATTCACGGTCCTCGTAAAGAGCATAGGAAACAACACATGTAAGATGTGGCACCATGCCGGGCACATAGTAAATACTCGATAAATATTAGTAGTTATTATTATTATTTTTATTAGTTGTTAGTGTTATCCTGATGAGATAATGGGCTTGTGACTATTATAGGGTAATTTCTGGGTTTTCAGGGACTGTGAATGCTCTAGTCCTAAGAAACCCGAACACCACTGCTCATGGATTGCTGTCCCACAAAGTACACATGAGGACAGATTTGAGACGTGGGGGCAGATTTCAGTGGGGTGGGCGAGATGACACCCAGGAGAGTTTTGAATGGGACAGCGAGATGGTCAGAGGTAATAACTCACATCGATTCCTTACTGTGTGCCCGATTCCTTACTGTGTGCCCGGCACTTGCTAAGGGATTTGCAAGAATTTGCTGATCCACTGCTCCTAACGGTGCAGAAGACTGGGAATTAGCATCTCCACGTGAGGGAAGAGAGATCAAAACCAAGGAGGCTCAGCAGCCTGCCCAGGTCTGGCACCTAATCACATACCTATTAGCCTTGTCTCCCTGAGCTTCACATTCTTGGGAAGGATTCAGGAGATTTCAGTAGCCACGGGGTGAGCAAATGCTGAAATGCCCCAGGGAGAGGTGCGACCCATCCAGACAAGTCTCCAAGAGCGTTTCAGTTGCAACGACAGGGCTCACTTGCGGAGAGGGAAGGTGGAGTGGAGCTGGCAGTGCCTTCTTGGCGACAGCTCTGAATAAAGCCACTCAGATGTGTTTTGAAGTAAGGCGGCCCTAGGGAGTGTGGAGAAGAAAGGCTGTGCTATTGATGTTTCCCATTATGACACTTACAGTTCCTCCATTTCTGGTCCCCGAGCCTCCGGAGTCCTCAGTGCAGCTGCCAAATTGCTTCATGTTCCAGAAAGTGGGGTGCCTCTTAACTAAGGGGAAAATTGGCATTTTCTACCAACAGCTCCAACCGTTAGAGCTTCTTATAGTATTAACAAGACGTCCACAGCATTCCTCAGAGAACACTGCTTCCTTTTATTTCCTTTCTTTCCCAAGAAGGGCTTTGTTCTTTCTCTCCCCTTTGCTGACTGTCGAAGGGACTCTCTCTTCTTGGCCTTCTGCGTTGGTCTTGGGCTGAGGCATCCATTTCAGTATCCACAACATCTATGTGGCTATTTAAATTAATTAAAATGAAGTAAAATAAAAATTCTGCTTCTCTGTCGCAGTAGCCACATCTTAAAAGCTCATTTGCCACTGCAGTTATCAATAGGACACATAGCTTGTGCCCAACCATGTAGGAACTGACAGATACATAACATTTCCATCTCTGCAGAAAGTTCTGTTGGACAACCCTGGTCTAGGGCATTCATTCAGTCACTCATTCAGCTCTTATTAACTGAGCGCTGCTGTGCACCACACACCGGTCCTGGTTCTGGGAAGTAATTGGTCAACAAGAAAAGCAAATGTCTTGCCTCATGCAATGATCTCTGTGGTGGTTGAGACAATCAGCAGAAAAATAGGTGTGGAATGGGAGGAGTCCAGAAGGGGACCAGAACAGGTGAAGTGACGGAGCGTGATGGTGAGTGGGAGGCATAGGTCAAGTCAGCAGGGAAGGTGAACACAAAGCAAGTGTTGGTATTGGCCCTCAAATCCCCTTCCTGCCCTGTGTTCCTGAAAGCTCAGGACTTCAGCCCAGTCCCTGAATCCTTCAGTTGGGTGGTGCCTGCTCAGAATGCAGGAGAATGAAGGACACCCCCAAAATGGTGGCCTCTTCTCTGTGTGGGGTTCTGTAACATCTAGTGATGAGATGAAGAGAACTTCCTGGTGCGCTTCTTGACATGCACATGCCAAGGAAAACGCAAAGGTGATCACTTTATTAACAACAAGTGTGGAAGGCAAGGGTGTCATATTTTCCTTGGGGTGGAGGGAAGAGAGTGTTGCCGTAAAGAGCTCTCTATTCCAAAGTATAGGCTCCTCTCCCATTACCACTCAGTTGCAAGGAATTAGGGTCCAGTTTCATATTTGACCTACTTCTGCTTTCTAACACTGAAGATTGATATTTACCTCTTTATGTGTTTGCTTGAAGCAAAAGTGGCGATGTTGGTGACTAGTCATTGATGATTTGTTACCTCTGAACAACAGAGTGATGGGCTAACAGTGGAAATCTGTCTGCGTCTGCCTACGCATAGGATGTGGGAGGAGGGCTGGTTAATCGTCAGGGCCACTCCAGGCCTGGTGTCGCCAATCATCGCTTCATGGGGTAGTGCCCAACTTCCAGAGAGCTTAGCTGGAAGTGACAGGTGGACCCCCAAGTCTTCCCCCACTATTTCCATTTGAGTCAATCTTATCATCTCAGACTTATAATACTGAAATCTGAAAGGACCTCTGACTGCCCATTCACCATCAATCCAAGTGGAGAATTACTGCTCGAGAATGAAGTTGGCAACTGGCTGGATATAATGTGGCAGTAAAAATTTGGGGTAGCCTGTTGCAATCATGCTCCTGGGTGGCATTCTGCTGGAGGGCATTACCGCACCAGCAGGGACTGAGGTTGTATGTTTCAGCCAAGGAATATGGGTTCTGGGGTAATAATTCATGTCCATCCTTCATCCTCGGCGGAAGCTTTTATTCTCTCCACCTTGTGATTTTATTTTGTTGTGTGTTTACCATATGCCAGCTGTATGTCTGAATCCTCAGAAAAACCCAGTAAAGTTGGCCCCGCTCACCATGCTCATTGTACAAACAAGTGAGCTTTAGGTCACACATTTGATATAATGTCTAGGTACACGGTGACCGAGCCACAGAGCTGAGATTCCAGTCTTGGAGTCTAGCTCCAGAATCAACTTTCCTAATTGGGGCGGCATGTTTTCAACAGAAAGCACTTAAGAGTTGATGCCTTTGCTCAGATATTGGGAGGCAACAGTGCCTAGCCAGGATTTAATATCACTGTTTTCATTGCTTTTATTTTTACTTGAAATAATATTGGTTTTCTATGTATAGTAGCGATAACATTTTCCTCTACAAGTCAATGTATTTTTTTTTTTTTGCAAAAAAGTGATTCTATGTAAATAAAAATATGAAGTAATTGTAAATGTGGTATGGATGTGGCAAAAATAGTGACCGTGGCATGAGAATGCCGACCCTCCCTCCCATTAAAACTGAGTCATAGGGTCATTGTTAGTTACATGGGCAAAGGGCATCAAAGACGAGCCTTCTGGGCATTCTTAAGGTGAAATGGCAAGCACTCGGTGTGTGTGTGTGTGTGTGGTGTGTGTGTGTGTGTGTGTGTGTGTTTAGAGACCGCTGAGGCAGTGCTGATAGCCGAATGCATTGATGGTGGAAAATAGGGGGATTTCTCTGGAATATCCTAGAAAAGGGAGGCTTGATTGTGATGAAGTAGGATGGGGCCAAATTTTAACTCTTACTGGGATTCACCTGTACATCTCCTTCAAGTAGAATTGACATGAGGCCTTCACTCTGTGCCAGCCACTTTGTGTTCCATCATCTCATTGAATCCTTATAACACCCCCCTGGACACTTGGGATTCCCACTTTAGAGATGAGGACCCTGAGGCTCTGAAAAGGTGAATCATTTTTCTAAGTCATACAATTATGTGTGATGGAGCCAGGATTTACAGGCAGGGAGCCTGACTCCAGAGCCTCGATAATGTAGCTAATCATGTGAGCTGCTTATCCATATTCCATTTCTCTTCTTTTGACTTCCATTCTCTGATGGATCTAGGAAGAGTTGTTGATGATCAAGTTCATTTTCCCCCTTGTTGTCTGGTCAGGGGTGATGGCTTCCAAGCTCCTTCCATGCCGGACCGGAAAATTTCATTTTTGAATGATATTTTCATGAGGTATAGAATTCTGAGTTGACAGTTCTTTTAGCACTTTAAAACTGTCACTCCATTTTCTTCAGGATTGAGTGGTTTCTGATTAGAAGTCTCCTCTAATGCTTATCATTATTCCCCTGTATGTAATGTGTCATTTTTTCTCTGGCTGTCTTCAGGATTTTCTCTTTTTGTCCTCTTTTGGGGCTGTGGTAGGATTGGATTTCCTTCTTCCCGTTTGACTGCAGGTAGGGCCAGGAAACTCGCTTTGGCCATGGAATGTGAGCAGAAAGTTCAAGAGACTGCACAATTCATTATATTTTTTTTCTCGTTGCTCTTCAGATCTGGGTTCTGTTTTGAGGACTGAGTGGACTAATGCCTTCAGCTGACCCACCGGGAACATGTAGCAGGCAGTAAATAAATTTGTATGGCTACTAAGATTTGAGGGATGTTTATTATTGCAGCAGAATCCAGCCTGCCCTGTCTGATAGACTATTACTTTCCTTCAGATGAAATCAAGAGGGTGACAACCACAGAGATGGAGGGGGAGTCAGGAGGAAGATACAGTAGAACAAAAGAAAAAAAAAGAAAAAAACACGTAGCCAATTGTACGGAAATCCCATAGACCCCCTACCTCATCTTACAAACAGCAATAGCACTGTTGGATAATTAAGATGCATATGCCACCTGACATTAAGCAGCCTTTTGTGAACTGTTAATTAAGATTTAATCAGTCACATATTTTATTCTTAGTGAATTAGAAGATTAGTGTTAACTCCTGGCAGGGTTCCATTACTCCCTGTTGAAGGAAATCAATGTATCCCAACATAATTTAATAAGAAGCTGGTACCATGGTGAAAACAGGCTGGGGAGACATTATCTTGACATTTTAGGTAATTCAGTAAGTCCAGCAAAAGAGGAGTGATTGACAAAATCATTATTTCTTCCACCGAGGGGTAGAAAGCACATTTATGACAATGAATTAAGATTTTGGTGTTGAAAGAGCACGGTGAGAATTAGGAATGGGGTTGATGAAGTGCCCATTCACCGCCTTGTGTGTGGTGTCTAGACAAGGCTCGTCCATCATGGAATTTGCATTCCTGGCTTGAGACGAGGGAAATGACCACAACAGAGCAGAGGCAGACAAGCATTGGCTGGTAGAGGTGGGAGGCTTATTTGCAAGGTGTTTTAAAGTTGGCTCTGGTGAAGACTGCCATTGGCAGGAGATCTGCCTGGTTGGCAATGCAGCAGACATTTAACAAATGTATGTTGAATGGATAGGTCCACGGAGGTGTATGTGTCTCTAGAGAATATTAGTTATCCCTTCACTAAGACAAATAAAATATTCAGAAATCTCTTAAATGTGCCGTATGTTCTCACTACATTGAAAGCGTTCCTTAGGTCCATTTAAAAATGCAAGAAGAGATAATGGTCAATAGTTTATTTGTTGGCAAACATAGTAGATGTTATTTGCTGATATTGGAGGGTTACAACAAGGCAGGTGGAGTAGGGTGGGCGGACTGGTTCCAGGTTGTGTCTTGGGAGCGAGGCAGGTGGGCTCCCAGGTGTTAGTGCGGCTAAAAAGCGGGGAACTGAAGCAACATCTCAGGAGAAGCTGAGAAACCAGGGGCAAAGTGTGAGCATCAGGGTCACCGTGATCAAGCCAAAAGGTAATGGCTAAGTGAGTCCAGGAAAGACCAATCATGGAGGACAGGACAGAGGCCAGTAGGTGAATTCAAAGGAGATTTATTCTTGCGTTAAAATAGAAAGAGAGAGAAAGAGAGAGAGAGAGAGAGAGAGAGAGAGAGAGAGAGAGAGAAAACAGACAGAGAAAGACAGACAGAGAAAGACAGACAGAGACAGAGACAGAGACAGAGACAGAGACAGGCTTGGGCCTTGCCTGTGTACCAGTTAGTTATAGATTTTATAGGATAAGGATGGGTTCCTACCCAATCTCCAGTATCTCCCCCACCTCCCCTCCTTTTGCCCTTCTTTCCATCCTTTCTTCCGCCATTCCTTCCACTTCTTTGTAGATAACTTACAGTGGTGCGTGTCTCTTTTAGCAAAAAAGGAAGAGCCCAGTTTGTGGAAGAGGTGCACAACCTGTCCATTATCCATCATCGCAAGCAAACATTATGGGGTGCAGGCAGTCAGGACAGCATCTAGCTGAGGTCTGAGTTAGGGTGGGGGCACTACAGGGCCAGCCTGTGACAGAGAGAGTGAAGTGGTGAATATCAGCCTGGGGCTGTGAAGGATCAGTTTACCAGAGCCCCGTTGGTTTCTTAGGGTTCCCAGAGGTGGCAGACAGAGTTTCTAGAAATGGTCTCAAAATTCCACACCCCTGATGATTGTAACCTATGCATGTAATAATTTATCACTTCTGTGACTGTGTTCTGTTATATGGTACAGTTCCTGGTGGGCATAATCTAATCTCATGAGCTCCTAAAAGCTGAGAACTTTCTTGGCTTGTGGCAGAAGGGTAAGTGAGAGAGACCTCAAGTGTGAGAAGGACTCAAAGTGTTGCTGCTGGTTTGAAGATGCAGCGGCCACATGAGAACTAAAGTGAGTGGCCTCTAGGAGCAGTGAGCCACTTCTGGTCAACAGCCATTGAGGAAATGGGGACCCCAGTCGACAGCCACAAGAATAACAACCTAGGTGAGATGGGCAGCCAAATCTCCAGTTCCGATAAGAGCCCAGGTCAGCTACTGTTGTGACTCTGGCCTGGGAGACCCCGAGCTGAGAGCACAGCAGAGTGCCCTAAACTTCTAACCCATGAGATAATAAATGAATGCTGTTGCAGCTGCCAAGATTGTGGTAATTTGTTAGCAAATGAATACGCTGGGCCTGATTTGACCAGAATCATACCTAAAGCTACGTAATACAAAGCCAGGTTGAGGCCAACGAGGTAGAACAAGATGAATTTATGTTCTGTCTCTGGTCAACGTGGCTTGGTTGCCTTAGGTAACCAGGAAATGGTAAGAAAAATGGAAATGACTTCATATGCACATTTCCATTCTGTTGAGATATTTAAAAATGATATGAAGATTTTTTTATGAGTCATTACACACACACACACATACCCTCATACAGATCTTATATCTACCTTTTTCTTATATCAAAAAATTGGGATTCTGCAAAAACGGCAGCCTGAATTTGGCTTTTACCACCTGTACCATCAATTCTAATCCATCGGCTTCTAGAGCTAAATGGCTACTGGGCTCTGGGCCCTGGGAGGGACCGGATGCAAGTGTGGACTTTGGCTTTGTGAATTCCGGCAGGGAGCTCAGAATGCAGTGGGTCCTGGGAGAGAAGCACAGTCCAGAAGGAAAAGCTGAGAGAGTTTCCCTGCCCCAGTGAGCCTAAGAAGAAAAATGCCCACCCATCTGAGAGGGCTTGGGAACGCAGGAGGCGTAGAAGAAGAATCAGGCAGATTCAGTTCTTTAATTATTAAAAAAGACGTTTGAATGGCAAAACCTATCACAGAGTCAATAGATGAATAATAGACTTGGGAAATATTATGCAAAGAATGTATAAAGAATCTTGCAAGTCATCCAGATGAGCTGAAAAAACCAAATAGAAAAATGGGTAGGCAGAGACGGTTGACAGATGAGCAAATTCAAATGGCCAAGAAACACAGGAAAGCGTGCTTGCAGTTAGTGACGCGAAAACCAAAACCCAGTATCAGTTTTTATCTTTCTGAATGTCCAGAATATAAAAAGAGTCATAATGCCTGCTGCTAGTGGCAATACGGGGGAAAGGATGTCTATACATTGCTGGTAGGAAGCGAAGGGTTTTCTTGAAAAGCAGTCTGGCAGAAGCTATTCATTAAAATTAAAATACACAAACCTTTCCACTGAGCTGTCTTACTCCTAGAAATCTAGCCCATGGAACTGAAAGCATAAGTAAGCAAGAATCTATGTCCAAAGGTGTTTATTGTGGTATTGTTTGTAGAGGCAGAGAGAGAGAGAGAGAGAGAGCGAGAGAGCGAGAGAGCGAGAGAGAGAGAGAGAGAGAGCGAGCGAGAGAGAGAGCGCGCACACACGAGTGAGCAGGAGAGAGAGGGAAACAGGGTAATGATCCTCTACAGAGGAATGGTTGAATTAATGAATAAATTAGGGAAAATTTTCAGCCATTGAAAAAAATGAATCAGAGCAACACCAAGGGATATCCATGAAGTACTGTCGAATGAGTAAAGTAAGATGCTGAAAGGTGCATATACAATCTCATTTTAATGGACCGTGTATATACATGCACACAACATATATGTATTTGTTGATATAGTTATTCGAGAATAGAGAAAAGTATGGAGCAATGCATTATAGGTTATAATGTGAACTATTGGAGGGGGGGATTCATACATAAAAAGAAAAAAGGAAAGACTACATGAAAAAAAATTCACACGATATATGAGATATGGTTACATTTAGCCTTTTAGGTAAAGTTGTAGAGATGTTTGTGTAAAGAAACGTAAAGTCTTAAAATTTAAAGGGGCAATCCATTTGCCAAATGGAATAAGATTCTGACAAGGCCTGGGAGAATTCAAAGTGCGAAGGAATATACATTAAATTCTATAAGATGCAGCCTGGTGTAATAGTCACCCACCCTTGTAACACGATATAGGCAGCCACAGCCAAATGCCGAACAGGATAATTGTTTTCATCCACGGAGAGGCCTTTTTATCCAGGCGACATAGTAAAATTGTCCTCAGTAGCTGGGGATGGGTGGAAAGCGTCTTAAAAAAAATCTTTTCATTCGGAAATAATTCTAGTCTCACAAAAAGGTGCAAAACTGTTAAATAGAGTCTGGCGACCCCTTTTCCCAGCTTCCCCAGCAGTGACATCTTATATAGCTGCAGTTCAGCGTCACAACCAGGACACTGACATTAGTACAATCTGTGAATCAGTTTTCTCCAGTTTGTATACACCCTTGTGTGTGTGTGTGTAGTTCCATGCAGTTTTCTCCCACCATGATCAAGATACAAAACAGCTCCATCACTACAAAGGGGCCGCCTTTTTTTTTGCCCCCACCCCACCCCACAGGAAGCACCACAGGAGCAGTGCCCTTAGCTTTCCCGCTGTCTCCCAACGAAGGTTCCATAGTACCAGGCACACTATGGGCTCTCGCTCTGTGTCCCTCCTGCGCTCGTCCTTGTGGCTTTTGCTGCCTCTCTGTGCCCAGGGGTGGTGCATCTTGCTCTATGCCACTGTCCTTTTCAAATAATGCCCTCCTTTACAAATCCATTCTGTTTGCTCTGCCCCCTTCCCTTGACAATTGTGGCTTTGAGCAGCTCATAGATTCATCTTGTGAAATTGGCTCTTTTCATAAATTGTTCTCGCCCTGTTTCAGGTTGCATCCGGCCTGATTTTGACAGGAAGGGATCTTGTCATCTTCTTCAGCTACAATGTCCTGGCTCCTTCAGGCTGGGCATCGGCTTTTGTTCAAACATCTCACAGTCATTTAGAAAATAAAATGCATTTCTTTGACAACCCTGAGAAGTTTCCTGGGTGTTATTCCTCAGAGCTCAGGGCTTTACAATTCCCATTTCTCAGGTAATTGAAGGAAAAAGGAGAAATCAAACAACCCTCACTATCCTGAGGACCCCTATGCATCTTTGTCCATGTCTGGCACTGCTCCACTGGCCACTTTTCAGCTTTATGCATTTTCTTCCTCACTGTGAGCCTCTTACTTAGTATATATTCAATGAATATTCACTAATGGCTGAGCACCTAAAGAACTGGGGATCCTCTCTCAATCTTTCTCTCTCTCCCCCCACAGTCTTCCCTTTAATTTGTTGAATTTCATAGCATACTGGTAAAGGCTCAGTGAATATCACTGAAAGCACCGCCTAATCTTGGCCAAATTATATTTATTATAACTTGTCCATGCAAGTCCTAGTTATCCAAAGTTTGGTGAACAGCTATGTCATTTATGAGTGTGATGTGTTGGAACAAGACTGGGCTCGTTGTATAGCTTTGGGCAATTTACTGCATCTTTCGGACCCCACCTGTAAAATGGGGATGATAGTGTTGTGAGAAGTAAAGGGATTAGATTAACCAAGCACCCAGCACTCAGGTAGGCTTTTGATAATCAGCTGGCCTGTTCTTTTCCCTCCTGCCACTTGTCCTGTTGCAGGTGGGGTTGCCTAGGGGAACTAACAGGATGGAGATGAACATTATTAGGATCAACACCTGTGGACAGGAAGCACCGGAAGTGGATCTGGGCAGAGGGAGAAGGTAGGCTGCAATGTCATCTCCACCAGGGGTGCTCTGAAGCTGGAGTGGAGCTTGAGAGGTATTTTCTACGGGCACCAGGAGCCTGGATGCAGGCTGCCCGACCTTTGTTGGGGAGTTAGAAGCTCATTATGGAAGGAGGATCTAGCTGGTGGCATATTACAACATCTCCGGGCTGGTGGGCCACTCTGCTCCACAGCATCTCTGTGTCTGAGAGAAGGCTTGCTGTGGGAGAGAAAGGGCGAGCAGTTTAATTTAGCTTGCAATAAGGCAATTTGTAAGGTGTTTCTTAAACTTTTTTTTTTTTTTTTTTTTGGTGAAGACAAGACTGTTGACATAAATAGGTGCTTTAAACATGAACATATCTAGGTTTTGATTGTAGAGCCTCCAGGCTACAGAAAAATTGTTCTTTTGACCTCTGCCCTGATTTCCTGGCACCTGAAGTCAGTTGGCCTCAGATGGTTCTTTACTCCCTAGAACAAGGAGAGCAAATTAGTTTAATAGAGCAGGCCAACTCAGGCTAATTGCTCACATTGCCTGAATCACTGTGTGTAGGATTCTGGGCTACACTGTCTAGGTTTAGCAGGAAAAGCATCATGATTGATTAGTAATGTCTGCCAAGGTACATGGCTTCGAAGATCTTGTAGGCATGATATTCTGGGTTTATGCTTCTTCAGTCACCATATTTTTAGGAACCCCGAACCAGCACTAGAGAAAGGTGCTGGTGAGAGAATTTTAGATTTCCTAACCTAATCCCCTCCCCTTTTCTCTGTCCAAGAGCCCAATTTTTTTTAATGCTATTCAAGGAGACTCAGCAACATGTGGTGTCTGCTGAGACTGTCAATGTTCTACTGCTTGATTTTTCTACAGATTTAATTAAAATACTCCTGAGCAATGCTTTTCCTAAATGTTAGTTGGGTGTTCCACACCATATTAATTAAAAACAATGATTTATGATGTATTGGTATATTTTATGTAATACAGTAACATTTGGGAATGTTAATTTTATTTATATTAAGATAATTAATACATAGTTATAGTCTATAATAACAAGAGCTGACCCGTTATTATTTAATGTGTTACTGTTTAATGCGTGCCTAATAGATGCAGGCAATTTATACCCCTTGACTCTTTCAATCTCATCTCATTTACTAAAAGGAAAATTGAAGCCCAGAGAGGTTAGGTAACTTTCCCGAGGTCACACAGCAGATATTTTTTTTATTCCAGGCTCATGCCCTTTACACTAGGTCCCACTGCCTCCTTGGGGCCTCCCAGACTTTTATTTATACGTTATTTCATTACACTAATATTCCTTTCAGGATTCTTAGGGTGTTTCTAATGACTCCACGAGGAAAGGGAACAAGAGACTGATGTCCAGAGAAGTTCCCAGGCACCTGCTACTGTTTAGTGCCCACACTCTCATTTCCTGATCCTCCTGACTCTTGAGCTGAGCAAAACACAGCTCAAGAGCATCTCCTTGTGTGCTTCAGGACTCTTTGGTTGCAATTATAGAAACCAGATTGTGGTAGCCTAAAGAGAGAACAGGATTTGTTGTGACGCAAGGGGCATCTCAGGAATCCTGAGGTCAGAGAGATCCAGCTGGGCCATAGGAGCCAGTCCTGGAGCTTCTGGGGTCTCCAGAGCATCTCTCTCCCTCTGCTTTGCCTCTCTGCCTCTCTGCACACTGAGTTCATTGTCCTCTCTCACTGAAGGCTGGCTTGCTTTATTTCCCTGTCCACATGACAGGAAATGGGTGCCACTCACAGCTCTTGAGTGGCTCCTGAACATGGCCTTTGTTCAGGAGAGCAGCTGGAAAGACTGGACTCTTGTTTCAACTCCAAATTCCTAGGGAAGGAATCTGATCGGCTCAGGTGACCAAAACAACAATGACCAGGAAAGTGGCTTTGTATTGTACAAGTATGACTGATCTATGCGTGGGAGAGGGAGTTTGCCATATTCCTTTAAAAGAAGATGGAAAATAAGCAGCACACAATTCAGTCAAAAGTTCAGTGAATTAATTGGTCAGTGTGAAACCTGGATTGTTTTTTAAGCCCGCCACTAACTTGTTATGCTTTTAGAAAGCAGCTTCACCTCTCTGGTGGGTGATAATAGCTAACGTTCATGCAGAGTTCTTACTGTTAGCAGATGCTAATGTCAATGCTTTACTTCTTTTGGCAATTCTGTGTGTCAGAATAGTGTGTGGGGGTGGGGTGGGGGGGAGGGGTGGGGACAAAGGCACAGAGATGTTAAGCAACTTGTCCAAGACCCCATAGCTAGTAAGTGGTGGAGCTGGGAGTTGAACCCAGGCAGTTTTAGACCAGAGTCCATTCTCTGAATCAATGAGCCTTACTCCCTGCCATGGAGGAAATGAGGATAGAAAGTGGGTGTAATAACCCTTGATAATACCAACTCTCCAGGAACAGAGCTGAAAGAATCTTGAAGAAAAGCCTTTGGAAAGTGACGGGTAGTGAAAATATGCCTTTGTCCACTGGCAGCCTTGACCTAGTGTGGACCAGCCGTATCCCCAGGAATCGCAGAGGACTACCTGCCCTGCTCTTTTGGGGGTGATGAGATTGGCCACACCCTGGATCGCTCTTCTCTTCCTGGTGGTGTGTCCACTCGGCATTTAAGGCACAGGGTCACATGAGGTCATTGTGGTCCCCAACTCTTTCATCCGGGGCATCTATCAAATATTTGAAGTTCTGATTGCTTTTTTCTTTAATCTGGAGAGTAAGAGGTGTATATCTCTCTGTGCAAAATCAGACCGTAAAAAGGAATGAGAAATTTCTAAAAATACAGACTGTACAAAATCCCGTTTCATGGAGGTTCAGGATGTTTTTGGGTTTGTTGGTGTCTGCATCAAACAGGTTAGGGTTCGGACAGACTTTTCCCAGGTCTGGTTTTGCCTTTTTCTCCCATGAGATGATGGCATGAAACCTCTCTCTCTCCCCCAGTGATTTTACCTCCTACTAAATGATGTTTTGAAATTATTTGTTCACATCTTCTTTCCACTGATGGAGCATCATTTTCATGAGGATCAGAATCTGATCCATGCTGATTTCTCACACATTTTCTTCCTGTAGCGGAAACTCTGCAAATCTTGGTCAAATGGGTAAAGAAATTAAAAATCTCTTTGTTAGCCAAGTGAAACCAGTTTTTTATCTTGAATACTTTCTCCCGCAATCACTAGATTTGCGTATGTGTGTGTTGTGTGTGTGTGTGTGTGTATGTGTGAGATGAAAACTTGTTTTATGAGCAAAGGGTTGTCAGAGTCTTTGACAAGCTGCTGCGGTTCGATTTCACATTTTCTTATAAAGTTGCCTCTTAGAATTTCGAGTAAAATGTTCTCTCCCTTTGCTCTTAATATGAAACACTTTCATTTACAAGCTTTTCTGGGGGGTAGAGTTGATATTCTCAAAGACCATCACTGTTTTTTCTCATTGCCCCAACGAGGCCACACGTCTCCTTTCAGAATCTGTAGCTAGGCTCTGATTGGAAAGGTGGCCCATGGTCTACAGTCTCCATGTTTTCTACACTGGGCTCCCAAACGTGGGGTGTGAGCACGTACACTCTTACACTGTCAGGAGGTTTCCACCTCTCCTGGCTGATCTGAGAAGCCCCTGCATCCCTGAGAGTCAGGTCAGCTCACTCTAGCTCTTAGAGATATGCTTTTTGCTGTCAGTTGAATCTCAAACCCCAGATCTTAGTCTAGAGCCTCTCCCTGGGCATAACCGTGTGCTCCCTTCATGGGCCCTAATGCACAACCCACAGCTGCCTCGGCTTCATTTCACCCCTGGACCGAGAGGGCTAGAGCAGAGGTGGTGCTGGTGGGAGCAGTGAAACCTAAAACGAACCTCCAAACGGAAGTCCTTGGAGCCTCCTCGCTTCTTTACAACCGATTTAACATTCAAGTGAAATTCAAAGACACGGTTTTCCCTAAAGCGAATCCGTTTTTAACAAATGAAGAAAGAACCCCACACCCACCCATTCAGTTGCAGGGCACATGTGGATTTGATCCCACCGGAATTAGGTTGCTGTGCATCTGAGGGAGCTTGTGGGGACCCACACCTTTACTGGACGTGTGCAGCATCGCCAAATTCTGGATCTGATTTGGGATGTCTGTAAGCAGGAGGGTGCTGAATTCTCTCTCTCTCTCTGGAAAGGAATGAATAATTTAAAACCATTAGATAAAAGTACCAATTCCATCGGACCTAAAAGACCCAAATCACAGTCAGTGTTTGCAGCCGCTGCCACGGTAGCTGTCAATAATGGAAGGTCATATGAGGTGCCTGTTGGGTCAGCGCAGAGCTTCCGGCTGGCTTCTCTCCAGGGATGCTACAGATGATGCAAAAACACTCTTTCTTTTATTATTTTTTTTGTTACTGAATTCTTTGCTGGAGGAAGTAGCGGCTACCTGCCCAGCACCGAGTCCTGAGATGGCTTCTCACTGGCCTGTTTGCTACTAAAATGGACTCTCTGGAGAGCAGAGCTACACCTGGCAGCTTTTTCCTGTTCCCGCTCCAGGGCGGAGGTCAGAGAAACTTCTGATTGACCCCAGGGGAGCGGCTACTCACCAGCCAAGTGTTTGCAGTGAGTCGTCCACTCAGGCTTGGTTACCAGTGTGCAGTCTTGTTGAAGGATGGGGTGGGGACAGGCCAGGTGGTTAACCAATGAGTCAGTGACTCGGGAGCTGCATCTATCCTGGTTTTACAGATGAGGAAACTGGCTCTCAGAGTGGAATGGCCACTTGCCCCAAATTATGCCCAAGTAAGTGGTAAAGCCTGGATTCAAATCTACATTGTTGTCAGGATGAGTCCAGTCCTCAGGCCTCTCGGCACTCTGTTCATGGTGCCTTCTATGTTTTCTTGGCTTTCACCTTAGAGTGTCTCATAACAGCAGGTCTGGGGCCCAGCCATCCTCTCTCCCCTTCCCAGTTTTCCTGACGTACCTGAGACTGGCTATGACATGGAAGATTAGAGCCCTTGAGTATATTAGATGTATTAGGGTTCTCCAGAGAAACAGAACCAACAGGATGTGTGTCTCTCTCTCCTCCCCTCTCTTTCTCTATGTGTCTGTCTCTATATAGAAAGAGATTTATTTTAAGGAATTGGCTTAATGATTATGGAGGTTGACAAGTTCAAGATCTTCAGGGTGGGCTGTCGGGCTGGAGCCCCAGAAAGCCAGTGCTGCAGTTCAAGTCCAGAGGTCATCTGCTGCAGAATTTTCTCTTGCTCTGGGGAGCTCAGTCTTATGTTCTATTCAGGCCTTCAACTGATTGAATGAGGCCCACCCACACAAGAGAGGACAATCTGCTTTACTCAAAGTCCAGGAATTTAAGTGTTGATCTCATTCAAAAACATTGTCATAGAAACAACCAGAAAAACATTTGTCCACATATATCGGCACCGTGGCTCTGCCAAGTAGACACATAAAATTAACCATCACAAGCAGAGTCAGCTCAAGTTGGAAACTCTTGACCCTGAAGCTGCTGCCATTCACGCCAACTCTGTGGGGTTCAGAGACTGTGGTGTTAATGCTGCCTGGATGGCTTTGCCTTGTGGTTCCTGTCTCTTGGGGAAGTGGAGAGCAGAGGAGCCCTGGGGGTTACAACAAGCGCTCTCTCTCTCTTTCTCTCTCTCTCTCTCTCTCTCGTTCACTCTTATTCTCATGCTCTCTCTCTTTCTCTTTCTCTGTGTGCCCATGTGCCTGCATGCCTGCACTCATGTATGCATACATGGTGCACAATACAAGCAATGGGAAACCTTACCTGAACTTTCCCCATTTCAGAAATACACCCCGGGCACACCTTGCAAAACCAGAGAGATGTGAACCTACCATAGCTTGCTTTATGAAATGACGCACGGTGTGTCCAGCACAGTCCCTGACACATAGCGTTACCTCTATATGGTTGAATAAATGAATGGTTTGTTTCAGTAGCAAGTGTCCCCAACAGTCATTATCCAATAATGACTGAATCAGCATCTACTAAGTGCCAAGCACTGAGACACGGTTCCCGCCCTTGTGCTGGCTGCAGCAAACAAGTCATCAGGCAAATAAGCAATAAACACACTGATTAGCATAAGTGCCATTAAAAAAAGCAACATGCTGCTGAGATAGAGGGACCAGGAGAGACAGACCTTTCACCAGGGAGGTCTGAGAAGATTTCTTGGAGGAGGTGACATTTAAGATGAAACCTGAACAGTGAGGAAGAGCTGGCCTGTGGACATCTGAGGAAGCGTGTTCTAGGCAGATGGGGCATCATATGCAGAGGAAGCCAAGAGCTTGGTGGGTTCAAGAAATTGAACATAATTTAGTACATAACAATTGCAATACATGATTTTTTGAGAATGTAGCCTGTGGACCATGTGACTAGACAGAGAGTCACATGGAAGCCTCCTTCCTTAGAGAGTCACCGTTTTGTTCATATATTCATTTCACAAGGTCATCTTTATGGCTTGTCTCAGTGTGAGTGGCACAGGTTTCCCCTGTTCCAGGACAGCCCTCCAGTCTGCGGATTTTTAAAACCGGAAGCCTCGGAAGGGTCTCCTCAGCCTTGAAGGTATTAGACCCTCCTGGCTCTCTGAGTGGAGAAGGGGACCAGGAAAATCAGCCTGCACGGGGCTCGTTTTCCTCCTGCCCGTCTGACTCACCGATGCACTATTTTCTTGTCATTCTCCTTTCATCCTCCCTCACAGGAGCCTTTTCATAATGATTTACCCACGGTAATCTCTTTGCTTGAGGCAATGACTCTGGGGAGCTGGCGGGAGGCAGGCGGGGCTGGTATTGAGCCTTTGGCTCTCGTTCCTCTGTGAGTCTGGGTCTTTGTGGTACATTGGAGTTCATCTGCATTGGGGTCACTTTGTCCTGTGAGTCTCCTTGCTGCTCAGATATTCGGCAGAGAGCAAGTTTCTGATTGACTTGACATTTATTGAAAAGATAGCTCTGAGGTGGCGAGGCCCCTTAATCTCAAACACCCACAGGTTTCCAGGGGGATTTCGGGAGCACCCGTGGGGCCCTAGGAGAGTGACCTGAAGCCCAGCTGAGGCAGGTACTACCCCTGCCTGATAGGGTGGGGTAGTCATGTTTGCAGTGTGTGGTTTCACACTGAGCCCACCAGGAGGAAGAGACCTGGAAACTTCAGCCCTGCCTTGGATGGGCCATTATCCCTCCTTCAGAACCATCCCAAATGCGCCACTGCACCATCAGGCTGGTGTTATCAATAAGCCAATGCCTGGCCAGCTGTGGTTGATTGATTGCTTGATTCAGTGAGCGTCTGTCGGGCCCTTTCTATGGGCTATGTGCTATGCCAGGGATGGGGCTACATCAGTGAATGAAACAGACACAAATCCTTGCCCCAGGAAGCCGACATCCCCAGTGAAGATTTTCCTAGAAATTCTTCCTCTGAGGGCATCTGGTGCAGCTTTCCATTATGCGGATCACACAGAGAGGCTGCCTACATTCCCCAAATGCTAAACAGCTCTTAGTCAACTTTAAACAGCACGAAGTATAGTCTGTCTTCCACTTCTGTATCTGAACGATATTTATTTCGACCGTGCAAACACACTTTGTATTTACACGTGAAATGGATGTAAGGTTAGGATCATTCTAAACTGGCTTATTTATTATTATTATTATTTGCCACTGAGAATGTCTGGCAGGCCAATTCAGAGCTGTGCGGCACACGAGAAAGTTTGCAGATCTGTCCCTTACACTTCAGGATGCTCAACCTCTGTGCTCGCTAAGTGCCAGTTGCGCCCCCAGAATCCCCTGACAACCCAAACCATCCCACAGATTCCCAGAGCTCCCTCTAGGGGGCAACACTTTCCCCACTTAGTACTACAGTTCTAATAGGACTCAAAGCTGGGTTAATGAAAGGACTTTTAGGGGAAATATCTACAGATACAGTTGGTCAGCCTAAGGGGCAGAGAAGGAGGTAAGTTGTGGCCACAGTTGGTCCTCTCTTGGAGGTAATGACGATGTCTCTTTTGGAGACTATGTGGCCCCAAGGCTTTGGGGTTCAGGCCAAGACAGCCCCTTATAGGACCATGGGGTCTCAGGTAGAAAGAAGGGCAATGGGGAGAGCCAATCGTCACAGCCATTGGAAAGTTTTTATGTTACAAATCTGAAAAACTCAATTCTGAAAGCATGAGACAGCATCAAACTGGCCTATAAAAATAAAAATATGGTTACGATAAAAACGAGACGAACTAGGGAAAGGCAGCCACTCGCTGTGAGGAGCCTGTCATTGCCACTAACCAAATTAGTCACTGTAATAGCCCTGGCGTGACGCTCTTGGCCACATCAGGCCTCTGTTGGCCCCTGTAATTTAACCACAGAACGCACCTGTGTTTACTGTCTATCCTTGGCCTTGTCTATTGCTCTTCATTGGTGCTGGATTAAGTTAAGGGCTCTGATTTTCTATAATTTTCCATTTTAAAGTCTTACAACTAGAGAGTTTTTTTCATTTTTCACGCTTTTTCCCCTCTAGCAAACATAAACTGGCAAAACAAAAATAATCACTTTGCTTTTCTTCTGTTATCAGAAAGAATGTGGCAGGTCAGAGGGCGATGACTGTGGTGCCCAGACTTCCCAGTTTATGGGCCACCCCCCTCTCAGCTATCAGTTAACATCCCCTGCCATCTGGGTTAATGAGATTCATATTTTCAATTGCTTCCTTAGTTCTCTCAGATGGTTGGTTTGGTCGGGGAGGAGTCCATGGAAATGTCAAAAAGAAACCCTGACTGTAGGCCTGTGTCGTATCAACCTCACTGCAGGTGTGTTTTGGGGTTCTCCTTTATACTTTCTGCCCACCCTTTCCACTCCTTGCTGGGGGTGAGAGTTTTAAGCCACGTGCATGCTGCATGCAGTCACTCTGGCCAGTTGCCAGGGTCTCAGGACACAGGCTTTTTGATTGTAGCTTATGATGACTTGAGAGGCAGGATTCCAGCCCTTGCTTGGAGATGGAATTATCTTCCTGATGGCTGGCGTCTTCAGGAAGGACAGAGTTGTTGACCTCCAGTCTCTGGGAAAAGGGAGGGGCAGAGTAAGTGAGAGATAAAAAAGAGGGTAGATTTAAAAAATATAATCTATTTATTTCCTCTTGATTACAGAAACAGTGCACGGTTTTAGTGCACCCTTTTTTGTGTAGCACTTGCAGTGATGATAATGAATTAATGAATGAGTCATCTGCTGAATAACTGCTTCTCCCTTCCCTCACCATAGTAAATTCCTCAATGGAAAAATGTTGGGCTGTCCTGTTCACCACCCAGTCTTCAGCATCTAGCACAGTGGATGCTCAATAAATAGCTGTTGCATGTGTGGATGGGAAATTTAGGAGACAGAAGACATCAGAGTGAGTCAGTGGTTCTCAGCCCTGGCAGCACATTGGTGTTACCAGGGCCAGCTTTTTATTTAACCTGGGCCCACCTCGGACCAACTCAATCTGAAATCTGAGCTGGAGGGTGGGGCTCAGGCTTTGGAGCTTTGCAAAACTTCCAGGAGACTCCCGGTTTGCAGCCAGGCAGAGAATGTCTGATATATGTCCTGCCAGTCATGGCTCCATTTTGTTTTGAAATGGTGTTATAATTATAAAACTAAAACCTGCATGTGTTTTGCAAATTAAGGAATGTAGAAGCGAAACTGTCCCGCACCCCCATACTCAGCCCAAACACTAGAGGCAACAACTTAAGCCATTTCTGTGTTACGTTCTTCCAGTGACTAACTCCTTACTTCCAAATTGCCAATATTCCCATTTCTTGATTCCCAATTTTAAATGCCATATCTATTGACTCTATCAATATCGACTCTAATAGATAAATATCTATCTATTGCACTTTCCCTTCCTCTCTCCTTATTCTGATTTTTGGTGGTTCTATCAATACTAGTTATTCTACTGCTTACCTTTATGCCATTCAATAATGATCTAAACCTCTATTTTTCATCTCGTTTATGTAGTATTTCTTGTTCTATAGTATTTCACTTAGCTGCTCACTACGTGAAATATAAAAAGGACCCTAGCACTTCCTTCCATCTCTGTTCCTGCCCTTAATTTTACATTGTCAAGGTTTACGATACTTCATTTTCTCCTGTAACTGTCCTTGTCACCCAAGCTTTGTTTGTTGATTGATTTTAAAAATATGAAAAAGCAGTTATTGATATTCATTTGAGAACAAATAACACAACTGTCTCAAGAGAAAGAAAGGACTCCTTACAAATATTGGTGTGGGTTCATCTTCTGAGTGTGGATTTTTTTTCCATTAGGCCTCACCTCTGAATTGGAGGGCTGATTATAGTGTGTATGTGTGTGTGTGTGTGTGTGTGCGCGCGCGCGTGCACGTGCATGTGTGTGTGGTGTCATCTAGTAGGCTCTGCTTTGGAATGTGCTGGAATGGAGCTGTCAGGCAGGCTGGTCAAGCCGTCCCCAATGCCAACATGAGTAGGACTGTCCTGAGGGACAGGAAAACTGTCCTAGAATCACTGGATCTCCCTTAGGAAAATAGGTCAATTTCTTTAGCAAACATCTTTCTAGTTTCAATATTCAAGTGAACTTCATCGATCCAAATCGAGACACAGGTAGGGAGCAGGAGGGCCACCCCACTCTTTCCAGTTCTTAGCATCGTTATCGTGTTTATTATTGTTTTAATAGGATTTGAGGAGTAAGTGAAGGTAAACAGGTGTCCTCAAGCTGTCATATTGAAATATTGTCTTTTTCTATGGCTAAAGCAATTACATAATTGCTTTGTTACCTTTTTTTTTTTTTAAATATCACTTAATATTCTGTCACCTAATTTTTAGAGATCACGCAGTGTTCCACTGTATCGTTGGATGTACATAATTTATTCACTCAACCAGTTTCTGGTTGTTTCTTTGGTTTTCAGCTATGAACAGAGTTGCAATGAACAGCCTCTGTGCTTCACTCTGGGTACATATCTTAGATTGTTTCCTTAGAAATTTGAGTGCTTTGAATACTTTTGGTACGTAGCTCTAGACTGCCTTTCGTAGGGAAGCTTTTAGAGGTTGACATCTAAGTAGAGAAACCAACTAAGAAAGTCGACGTTCAGATTCAGTGCCCCACAGGAAGCAGTCCTGGAGGGGCCAGTGCCAGGTTAAGTGCAGCATGAGACTCTGTTGCTTCCTTGCCTCCTTTGTCTGGGGAGAGGAAGCTCTAGGCTCTGATTCCTGCCCAGGGCCACTCAAACTGTGGCTCGTGACTAAGGTTGACCCATGTTGCTTTTCTTCAACAAGGATGTAGACAAATAAGCCACTTGGTGCCCTTTGTTTCAAGGTGTAGGCCCTGGTTTTGGTGAATTGGGTCAGGGATCATAGAAGACCCAAGGTCAGAAATCTCTATTACTTTGCATAGCTGAGTGATTTACACTCATACAAAGCCTGGGCTTCTCTTTTCCAAGCTTTTTGTTTTCAGGCCACATTATTAAGCAGTGTCTCCTTTGAGAGAGATAAAGAGATCCCCAGAGTCTTTTCTTCCATGTTGTGTTTCCTGCCCTTGACATGTATCTGCCCCCATTGCTGACAGGAAGGGCTGTTATTTACTGTGTTCTGTATAGAGGCTGAAGCGATCAGCATTCTGATTGGTTAAGACTGATATCTAGAATTATAGACTGAACTATTGGCCATACTGAATGATCAGACTGTGAACTTTTACAAGTAGCAGGAAAATGCGTTGACTTAGAATTCTGTGGTGACAAATGGAAATTCATAGGTAGGAATATCATAGAAAAATGAAAAGTGAGGCACTGAAAGACTCTCTTGAATTATGTCAGGAAATACTTAGGAACAGAATAGATAAAACCAAAGTCAATGTCACTCTACTTAAAAGCAAGCCAATTATTTTAAAGGTAATTTGCCATGTCTCTTTTGGGAAACTATTTGATGACATAGATCAAAAACCTTGAAGATATCTTTAACATTAGTCCAGAGATTCTGAAAATTCTCATAAGAAAATCATCTTAAGTATCATAAAAGCTTTCAGTATAAAAATGTGCTTAGTGCTGTTAAAATATTGCAAACAATCTAAAATTGCAAACAACCTAAATATCCAACTATAGATAAGTGGCTAAGAAACTTAAGGTACATCCAATTGATGCGATTTTATGCGGTCATTAAAAATTCTTTTTTAAAAGAGTATGATGTAACACCAAAACGTATAGCAGAGTGGTACTATGATGTTAATTAAAAATCCAACACAATGTTGTGTATATGTAGTATAAATCTAGCTCTGTTAAAAATAATTATGCCTGGAAAAAGATGTCAGAAGAAACAACTCTCCAATGGTTGTGTTTGGATGATGGGGCCATAAGCAATTATTCTGTTCTTTCTTATGCTCTGTATTTTTCAAATCTTTTTAACAAGTATGCCCCTCTTTCACATTAAAAATAAATATTAATTAGGAGAACCATTGCAATATACATCAGAAGCTCTAATTAAGGAATATCATTGTTCATTGGCTGTTGAACATTACATTTGAATGTTCCTTTTCCTTCTAGTGCAAATGGGCGAATATCAGAAAGGAAGGGTCTGACGGTGTCTCCATGTTGTAAAGGTATGGGGATACCTTTGTGTACAGTGATTCAGATGAAAAATAAATGAAAGAGCTGAACAGATGCTTGGTTAGAAGACTCATTCTTTATCCATGACATTTGTACATTTATACTTTCAATAAAACATTGCATTGATCTTTTTCTTTGTGAATATTATACTTCCAGTCCACACGGAATACAGTAGTCCCCGCTTATCCGTGGGCGATACATTCCCAGACTCCCAGTGGATGCCTAAAACTGTGGATGGTACTGAACCCTGCATACATTATGTTTTTTCCTATACACACATGCCCATGATAAAGTTTAATTTATAAATTAGGCACAGTAAGAGATTAACAACAACAATAATAAAATGGAACAATTATATTGTACTGTAATAAAAGTTATGTGACTGTGGTCTCTCTCTCTCTCACAATATCTTATTGTACTGTACTCACTCTTCTTATGGTGATGCTATGAGATGATGTAAAGCCTACGTGGCGAGATGAAGTGAGACGAATGATGTAGGTGTTGTGACATAGCGTTAGGCTACTATCGACCTTCTGATGATACAGCTGCTGCGTGGCTAACGGGTGGGGAGCACATAGAGCATGGATACGCTGGACAAAGGGGTGAGTCACATGCCGAGTGAGACAGAGTGGGATGGCATGAGACTGTCACGCTTACTCAGAACGCCGCACAATTGAAAACCTATAAATCGTTTATTTCTGCAATTTTTCATTTAACATTTTGGACTGTGGACCTGAAACCACGAGAAGCAAAACCCTGGATAAGGGGACACTGCTAGACCAAAGAAACCAAGCTGGTTAGGAGATGAAACTGAAGAAACTCTCACTCACAGGAGAAGTAACACTTGGGGAAGCTGAGTCACACTCACTACCCATCAAGTCACCCAGGTTGCCTTCTGAGTTGAGAAAGTGTCTAGATGGTTATACCAAAGGTGGAAAGGAGGGAGGATCGATCACTTAGACTCATTCCTTCATTAAGTATTTATTGGAGACCTGCTCTATTCCCAGCACTGGGCATAAACCAGCGGACAAGTGTATTGTAAGGCTGACAATTTCAAGTGCTGCCTTGACATCTTTGCATCTCAAAGGGCCCCAAAGGCCTAACCATGAGTCTCCCTGCTCTCCTCAGATGTGCCCTCACCGAGTGGAAAGGCTCCTCACTTTAGTTCCCCCACCAGCCAGACCAGCTGCTCTCTACCTGGTCTTTAACTGAACAAGCTTCAGTTCCCTGCCAACTTGTGAAATTATTCAAATAAGCCAATCACATCCTCCAGTGGGAACCAAGGGGCACCTCACCCTCTTGTCATGACAGAGCCTGCTGCTCACAGCTCCTGCTGGTTCACTCTGTTTCCAAGTACAAAGCCGTGTGGCCCTGCCTGGCATGTGGTGTCCTCTGCCCCCGGCTGTGAGGATATGTGGCTGATAACCACTGTCAGTCTTACCTGTCTAGTGCCGGGTGTTGTGTGTTTGGCTATCTCCTGTTATTGAGGGTCCGGATCCCTCCTTCACCAATGGAGTGAGCAGGAGGTGATTAGAATAACAAGAGAGGCAAGGTCTCCCTTGTTTTGGAGCTAGTATTCCAGTAGTGGTATGGAATGGAAGATGAGAAGAAAGTAATAAATGAATATGTTAACTTCCAATTATACTAATATTGCGAAGGAAACGGAATGACGTAGTAGAGAGTAATGGGGACATGTAGTAATTCTGCTTTGGATAGGTGATCAGGGAGGCTCTCTGAGGAGATGACATTGAGCTTAGCTTGCAGGTTGAGAAGGAGCCAGCCTTAGGGACACTTAGGGGGCAGCAAACAAGATGGGCTGGGGCTTGATCAATGTGGCTAGTCCCTCTTGAGTCAGGAGGAGAACGAGCTGACATGAGAAGCCACGGTGAAGAAATTGGACTTGATTTTACACGTAATGGGCAATCACTGAAGACGGGGAAGTGACACGATCTGGTTTATATTTTTAAAAGAGTATTTTGATACGTGGGTAGAAAATAGATGATGGGGAAGGAGAAGCCTACTGCAGCCATTCCAATGGGAGATGACAGTGGTTTGGGTCAGGTGGACGGAGAGAATGGGCAGACCCAGGATATGTAACCAGTGAACCTTGCTGATGAATTGGACATGAAAAATGAGGAAACAGACAAAAGGATGTCTCTGAGGTTTTTGGTTTGAGTGACTGGGTGGACAGTGATGCCATTTAATGAGATGAGAAAGATGGGAAGAGGATGAGTTTGGAATAGAGTCTGTTGATATCAAGAGTTTGTACTATCCGGGCAAGTATTCAAGTGGAGATGTCAAGCTGGCACCTGGAAATACTATTATGTTGCTCAGGATAAATGCCAGAGGTAAAGATATTAGTCTGGCTATTACTACCATTTGATAGTACTTAAATTAGTGGAAAATATGAGATGATAAAAGATTCAGAATGATTTATTCTCCTAGAATGAATGTCATGTTAGATATACATTTGACTATATCAGTGGAATAATGCATAATAAGGCCAGTTTAAAACATAAAGCACTGTGCAAATGCAGCGACTATTCACACTACCATAATATTTGGCCCTCCCACAACCCTTGTAATTCTGAGATCTTTGGTTCTTTACTGTTTCGGGAACAAAAACCTCCCCATCGTATACTCCATCCGAGTTCCTTAGAGGACACCTGCTCTTCAACCTAGACCAATGCTTTAGAAAGAATTCTTGCTAAATATGAGAATATTGGAGAACAGAGATAAAGCTATATAGATAAAGATTATCTTTTGTTTAGTTGAAAACCTTTTCAACTGAGTTATTTTAGCCTCAACCTAAAGGGACGAGGATTGCTAGGGTTTTTCTGATTTGTATGGGAGTTTAGAGAATGTACAATATTCAATTTTTCTAGGAGCTTTTTGGCTGAGGCCAGATTGGAACTCTCCATGACTCTGAGTAAACAGTCAATATTTTATCCCTGTGAAGTTGTGGAGATTATGATTTAGCAGCAGGACTAGCCGGAGGCCCTGTTCTACCTGGCCAGGAATCACGTGACAAATAGATCTCCTTTCAAGGAAGCTGAGTATATGTTTTATAAAATTTAGTTGGGTGGAGGTTGCGGGGAGTGGTAATGAATTCAAGGGCAGTCATTTGAATTTCAAAGAAACAGAATGAGATTCTCCTGAGTCAGACTTCTAGACTAACCCACTTGTTAAATAGTGGTGGCTTTTGAGACCCAAAGAAGTTAAGTGATTTTGCAAAGGTTGCACAGCTAATTAAACCATGTTTTCCTGATTTGCTTTGTCATATGCCTCCCAAACACCACGCTTCTCTGCTCTCTGTATATACATGTATGTATATGTAGATGTAGCTTTTCAAGAACAAATCGAATGTGAAAATTAAGGTCTGTGTCCAGAATCATGGTGCCTTGACTTGGGCTATTGTTCTGGCCTAGAATAATGTTGTTTGGATTATTCTGGCTGTGTCCAGAGCCACAAGAAAATCAGATATTGGGTCACTAATTAAGTGGCATACACAATTTCAATCTCGTATTTATCAAATTCTTGTAGGCAGAGCTGTGAGGATTCATTCATTGATTCCTTTGTTCACTGGATTTTCTACAGTGGACCTGGCTTTAGGTTTAGTGTTGGGGATACAGTGGTGAGTAAGACATCATCCTTGACCTCAAGAAACTCTGTATGGCAAAGGAGATAGACATGTTATCAAGGAAGTATGCAATACAGATAGAGAGAAAGGCTTTGATAGAGGTAGGTAGGTAATAAAACAAATAAGATACTTAACTAAGACCTGGAGGCTCAAACTGGGAAGGCTTCCTGGAGGAGGCCATGCCTTGTCTAAGACCAGAAGGTAGAGCATGACTTAGGGGGGTCACATTCAGGAAGGAGGGTGCGAAAGGGTGTTCTATCCAGCCAGAATAGCACTGTAAAAGGATGTAGCATGTTAAAGGAACTGCAAGTCATTCAGCGTGACTGGATTTGGACCTGGAGCTGGAGCTGGAAAGGGAGAGGGAGGTGGGGCTGGAGACGGAGGCAGGGCCAGACCGTAAGGTCATGAGAGTTTGGATTCTGTTCTGAGGGCTTTGGGAAGCCTTGAAGAGTTGGAGGCTCCACAGGAAAAGGGCAAGCGAGCCCATAGTCTTATCTGCATATAGGAAAGCTCTCTCTGGTGGCTGTAGGGAGAATTGCAGAGCATTCAGATTGATGACTAAGCAAACTGTTGATGTGCTGATAATAACCTAGACCTGGGCATGGCAGTAGGGATAGAAAAACCAAGTAACCAAGGGAAGCCAGGACAGCTGTGCTTCCAGAAAAATGTTCAGCTCTTTAAAACCAGGTAGTCTTGGGAAGTGTAAATGAGAGCAGTTGTGTCTGTTTCTAGCTCCTTTTACTGAGCCCTATGATGTGCCAGCTTCTAGCCAATCACCTTATGTACAATTTTCTTATTTAATCCCGTGAACCATCCTAGGAAGCAAGTACTATCATTATGTCCTTATAGTGGGTTGCACAGCACCCCCTCCCATTCATAGCCACCTGGAACCTTGGAATGTGGCCTTATTTTGAAATAGGGTCTTTGCAGATGTAATTAGGATTTCGAGATGCAATCATCCTGGATTTAGGGTGAGACCTAATCCAAGGATTGGTATTCTTATGAGAACGGGAGAGGGCACACAGCTAGAGAGGCAGAGATTGGGGTGATGCCACTATAAGCCAAGAAACACCGGGAGCCATCAGAAGCTGGAAGAGGCAGGAAGGATTCTCCCTTAGAGCCTCTGGAGGGAGCGTGATTCTGTCAACGCTTGATTTTGGACCTCGGACCTCCAGAAGTGTGCAAGAGTAAATTTCTATTGCTGTAAGCCATCAAGTCTATGAGAATTTCTCAGAGCGGCCTCGGGATACTAATATAATAATATAATAATGCCCATTTCAGAGTTGGGAAAAAACAAAACTAATGCTTAGAGAGGTTGACTCTAAGCCTGGGGCCACCCAAACTAAGAAATGGCAGAGATGGGTTTAGACTTCATTATGTGACTTGCAGACTGTGATTTTAACCTCTCTAGTGTTCATGCTCCGCCCGCCCCCCCCGCCCCCCAATAGCTAATATTTATTTAGTGTTGACTCAGGGTCAGGAACCATCTTAAGCATTTTGCTTGGATGATTTCAATTATCTTGAGGATTATCTTGAAAGAGATAAGTCCGTGAGAAAATATAAATGGCGGCTATCTCTATTTTGAAAGGCAGTAATCATTTTTAAGGGCCTGGATTTATTTTTTAACTTGTCCCTGGCATCTCATTTGCCGAATGGAAATTTTTTCCACCTTGAGTGAGCTAAGCAGTATGAGAAGAGGTGTCAAGCATGTCAACCAGCAACTCATGAAATATTTCATCTTGTAATACATTAATAGAGAAAACCGAGGCAATTTTCAACCCATTCCAGTAAATTGGTTTTAACACTAATGAATTGTTCTGTTTGAGCAGAACGTTATTGGCGAAATGCTGACGTTAATAGTGACACGGAGGCATCCGAAACTCCATCAAAAATTATAATCTCAAAACAAAAGGCTGAAAAAATTTCTGTGTCCTATTAATTAACATAGGTTGTCCGATCAATGTTTTTAATTGGTAGCAGATTAAAGTATGGATTTCCGGCATGACGAATTTGCAGATTGGCTATCTTACTACTTGTTGCTTCTGATGACCTCATTCCAACATTTATATTCAAATCTGATAGCTCAGAGCTACAGTAGTCAGCGGATCATAAATTTCACCCAGTTCCTCTGGCTGAATTTCAAGCGTGTAGACCATGTGCTAACAGCGAGAATGATCGGAAAGACAGTTGTAGACAAACGGAGCATGAAGAAAATCATTCTTATTGGAGGATGTGGCAGAAACAATTTTCCTCTGTGCTTGGCAGACACATCAGTTCTGCAGAACTGGCCAGAAATAAAGAGCACTTCACTGATGGGCTGTAACACTTTGGAGTAGGAGGGTACCTGCCCCAGCCCCCTGCCACCTGCAACTCAGATGTTTCAGGAGCTCATGGCCAAATGCCCATGGAACTAGCAGCCTGGCCGCACAAAATGACCAGAGGGAGTTTTTGCAAAGAGGGAAGGTAGGACTGAACAGAGAGAGGAATCAGGTGAACGACAGCCACCGTTCACAGAGTATTCCTGTATGCCAGAGGTCGTGCTAATCTCATTTCATCTTGCAACAGCCCCATGATGGAAGCATTAAATTGAACCATATGGAATCGCCATTCTTGTAGGTCAGAAAGAACTGAATATTGGCAGTTTTGTTTAGTTCAATCTGTGCTATGATTAGCTCCAGTTTGCAGCTGAGGAAAGTGAAGTTGAAGACAATTGCCTAAGATCACATGCTGGGAAGGTCACAATGACTCAGGGCTAGCTCTGGGGAAAGCAACACTCCATCTTCCTCCTCTTCCCCCTGCCCTGTCTCCTTTCCCTTTCCTCTTCTTCTTTTTCTTCTGGTGGGCTTTACCAGGGGGATGGATGATCAGACTTGTACTCCGAAGACCCCTGTGGGTCACTCTGGCAGTGATGTGGGGGTTGGTGGGAGGGAACCAGGGTGGATTCCTGGAATCTCTTTAGGAAGCTATTACAATAATCTACATAGAGTGACTTGGTGGCTCAGACTAGAGTGACAGCAGAGAAGGTGCGGAGAAGGAGACTCATTTAAGAAATACTTAGGAATGAGAATCAACAGAACATGGTGTTTGATGGAAGTGGCCCATCCCTCTGGCTTCTCCTCTGGCTGCCACGTTTCATGTTATGTGTGCTCACAACATCCATACTTTCCTTTTGCTACATGGATCTCCACTGACTGTAAGCTCCTGAGGGTGGCAATCATGTCTCTTACTTCTGGCTGTTTCTAGAGCTATCATAATGGCTAACACTTAGTAGGCAATCAGTGTTTGTTGGATAAAGGAAAGAATTCAAAACAAGCAATCGATTATCACCATCTTGAATCTTTATTTCAGCATTCACTCTCCATTTTCTTGAATTCTGTATTTCTTGACATGGAGACAGTCAGGGGTACAGAATAAAATCCATGATCCACTCTGCATTTGTCTCTTAATTTCTGCAGTATCATCTCAGTCACTCTGGTGGGACTGTCTTGAACTCAACAGCCTGTTATTCATTGTTCACATTTACAGGGTGACATGTCTTTATCCACTTAACTCAGTTAGTTTGGACCATTTCCATTAAATTTTTCTGGACTACTTAATGAGGAACACTATGACCAGTACTATATGCTGAATTGCTTTTAAACAGAGAAGTTCTATCATCTGCAAAATAAAACATCTTTCATCTTAGTTTCTTTTTTTTTTTTTTTTTAATCAGGTATGCTTTGAGTAGGATGAGGAGTAAAAAAGAGCATTTAGCTTGAAGAATCTTTATTGCCCTAACAAGTAAAAGACCGTTTAACAATCACATTGATTTTTGCTGATGGATGTAAAGGGTTTTGAAAGTGAATTCTTACCCTGGGTAAGGCCCACTTGAAGATGCCAGGATTGTACTGCACCCTTATAAGACATTAATGGGGAATGAAGAAAGACAAATTTTGCCGTGGAAGTAACAATTCCAGCTGATGAATTGCATCAGGGGGGCAATAGAAGTTGAGTAACTGACACCTGTGTGGAGACATTTGTCAGGTAAAGGGGACAATGATCTGGTTGCTGGTTTTTGTTGGCAAGGCATCAGAGAGGGTGCAGCAGCCTGGAAACACTCAGAAAACCCTAAAGGGGATGTGGATAGAAGGATAGAAGGTAGTAGCAGTTACAGAAAAATCCAGGAAGCAGAATCAGAAGTGATCACTGGGATCCTAGCTCGGGCACTTATAGGCTGTGTGACCTTAGGCCTGTTACTTATCCTCTCTGCGCCCTTTCTCTCTCTCTCTCTGAGTTGTGCAGTCTTCCATTAGCCTCTCCCAGTACCTATCTCTCCCTGCCTTTTACAGTTCAGGTGAGTGCTGCGCCAACTATGGCCTCTTCCCACTCATTCTGTGCAGAGTAAATCTGATTGGTCACCTATCAACCATTGGGTTGGTTTCCTGTAGGTCAGATCTCAGTCTCTATCCAATCAGTTGAGGCTGGTGGAGAGGTCATATGGGGCAACATGGCAGCCAGGGAAAGTGAATGTGATGGTCAGCGCCTAGACAATGGACTGGATACACCCTTTTACATTGGGTTCCTAGGTTAGGTGTTCAGGTTGCCAGGAAGGGGCAGCCTATTCTTCTGAAATTCTGGGAACTAAACCTCTATATCTTCAGCTGTGTGCAATATTAGACACAGATACCATGTCTCCACTTTCACTGCACCCCCAGTTAGGGTCTCAAGGCTGCCTACTCTAAGTCATGCCCAAACCTCACTCTTCTAAGTGGGCCAAAGAAAGAAGGGAAATGCTGTGTGCGTTCCAGAGGCAAAGAACCTGAATTACGTGTGTTTGAGACATTTCACTACAAAATGGGGCTGTTCATTAAAATATAATGAACAGCTGGGAAATAAACATCTCTCCTATGTGAGCTGTTAAGCATAGAATTTCCCTGAAAATTACCTCACAGAGAAAACCTCTTACTTTCCAAGCCCTGCCCTGGCACACTGGTGTTTTCTGTGTGTCTGTGGCCCAGGTAAGAGGCCGAATTATAGATTCTGTGGAAGTGTACTGGGTAGGTGCTTGAGGGCAGTGGCCTCTCATGACTCTTGACAGTCTAGAACCCCAGACCCTCCCTCTGGCATTACTCACCCTGGACCAGAGCTCAAAGCAAGGTGCATCTACCCCTAAGTGACTGACTCACTAATAATAAATTATATGAGCTTGTCTTTTATAAGTTCAGCAAACATTTTTTGAGCACCACCTATGTGCCTGGCATTGCTCTGGGCAACTGGGATAAATCAAGGAGCAGAGCAGATAGAAAATCTCTATCCTCTAAGAGATTTATTCCTAAAGCAGGCAGGGTCCGCCTACTCCCTGCCTCTCGAGTTCCAGCTCTAAGCTGTCATCTCCTCCCTCTCTCTGCTGCTGACCCCTGGCTGTCATCGCCAGACCGTCCTCCTTCCCATCACTGGGCCTCTGCATGTGCATTCCTCTGCCTGAAATGTTCTTCTGCCCTCTTTACCTACTGACGCCCACTCGTCTTAGCTTCCTTGGGGAGACAGCCCCGTAGGCTGCCCTCTTTCCTGGCATCTGCTGTAGGTTGCTTTATTTTGCTCTCTCAGTTTCTATTTATACATTTATTCGCATGATAATTCGACTGCCTTTCGCTCGCAGTAGACCCTCAACTCTGCGAGGCTCCGAGAGGCTAAATACCTTGCCCAAGGGTCATAGTCAGGACCTGAGCCCAAGTCTGTTCCACGTTCCTTCCACAGTCTACTGAACTGGAAATATGGAAGTACTTGTGCCACCCCTAGGCTATGTACATCTGCCTTCCCAATTTACCTATAGCTATGCAGAGCTTTTTACTTGCAGTCAGCTCTGTAAAGATCATACTAATAGCTAACATTTAACATTTGCTAAGGTCTCACTGTTTGCTAGGCACTGGGATAAATGAGTGCCCTCCATGAATTAGTCCCTTGTATCTGAGGAGGCAGAAACTGATTTCTCATCCCATTGTACAGATGAGAAAGGTGAGGCTTGGATAGGAGAGACTGACAATATGCCCAAGGTCTCACAAGCAGGGTCTGAACCCGCTCCTGCTGGATTCCCAGCCATTGCAACTTTCATGCTGTCTCTTTCCTGACACTTTCACCCTGGATGAAAATGGAAGTGGGGTGATGAGGGGCGAGTCTGCTGCTCTGGATCCTGGTTACATCAACAGCCCCCGAGGTTTATAAAGGGCTCTTGTGACATGGGTGATAGATCGCCTGCAAGTTTATTGCTTGTTGATTTCTTCTGCCTTGGCACAGAGAGAGCTGAGAGAATCTGAGTCGGTTTGGAGCATCCTTTCTGATATGATTCCTTCATACTCAGACCCGCTGTGGTAAAACCAGGGGGCTGGAGAAAGGGATGGCATCAGAAGGTGTTAATGCCACTTGGAGAGCCTGAGCCACGTCTCTTTCTTTCTTTCTTTACTCTCAGAGGTGTACTGTTTTTCTCGGCTATACCTGAAGCGTTCTACAGAGGAATCTTAGTGCTGAGGAAAAGAGAAAGTATTGTTGTCTAGGGCCAGAGTCAGGAGGAAACTTGCCACTATAAGCACACAGGTGGTGACATTTAGAGCTTCGGGCAGGGGATGCTCTGGGACCCCATATGACTTCTTAGCAACTCAGAGCTGGATGTTCACACCAGATGTGCATGCAGCCTGCTTTGGGGGAACGTGTACAGATTTCGAGGCCGTCCTGAGGAGTATAATAGCGCCATGACCTGGGAAAGCTCCTTAATCTTTCTGAGCCTCAGTGTTTCCATCTGGAAAACAGGGCTGATCATAGTCCAAACCTCTTGGCATTGTTGTGATGATTAAATGGGGTCTTATGTGAGAAACTGCTTGGCCAGAGCCTGGAATGTAGTGGGCACTCAACGAATGGCGGATATACATCGAAAATATCAGTTTGATTGAAGCCCAAATAGAGCCTTCCATTTATTCCTCTTGAGCAATATGGATTCTGTCTGGAGTGGGCTCTTTGAGAGAACCTTAACTCCTCTTCCTCTGGTCCGCTTGGTCCCAGTTGTTAATTTCAAAGATCCATTTAATTTTTTCCCCCTTCACTCTCAAGAACAAAGATATCCTTCTGAAAGATCAGGAAACAGGAGATAGAAAGGGGACCTCTCAGAGAGTGATGATTTGTAATGACCCACCAACAGGGATAAACTCTGCTGCGGCAAAAAGTAATGAAACATCGATTCTCAGAACCTATTAAGAGTCAGATTTATATGAGAGTTTAGAAAAGCAATTAGTCTGGATTGAAACTAATTAGTGATTCCCACTGCCCCCATCTTCAGAGGGTTCAGATTATGGGGAGGTTATTAAGGACCTACTATGTGCAGGGCTTCAGAGGACTCAATGATAGGAAAGAATTCTACTCTAGAGAGATTAGATACAAGCAGAAATGACTATTATTTAAGAAAGAAATCAATCCCACAATAGAAGCACAAGCACAGTGTCATGAGGTTTCAGAGACATGCTATTCTCTCTTTCTGCTTCCACTTCAATAGGATCCCTCTCAGCCTCTCTATTTAGCTCTTTTCTCTGCACCAGATTATCTGAGTTTTATCTATGGCTCTTTAAATTTTGCTTTGTGGATGAGTTCAGTTATGCCCATGGCTCCCAGCTACCCCCCATATGTAGCGACACCCAGCTTCCCTATCTCCAGGCTCCAATTGTCTGGTTGACATCTTTGGGGCAGTCCAAGATCAAATTCACTACCTATCCTACCCTCAGACCCGTTGCCTTTTCTGGGTCCCTCTTCAGGTTAATACCACCACTGGGAACCCAGTCCCCCAAGTGCCAGTTCTGGGGTCACTCTAGATTCCTCCATTTTTCTGCCTCCCAGGTCTAAATTGGTCACTGAGAGCTACAGATCTTGCTTCTGAAACATCTCTTGAAACTGTTTCACCTTCCCCATCCCCAATGCCTTTCACCAGGACTATGAGAGACCGTCCGCTAATTGTTCCCCTGCCTCATCTCTCTCCCCCCAATCTCTCCTCCCCCAACTGCTGCCAGGATGACCCTTCCGAAACATAAACCATATACTTTTATTATTTTACTTGAACCTCTTCAGCCTCTCAAGGTCCTTAGGGTGATTCAGTGCTGTTGCGCATTTCGAATAAGGCCTTCTGCAGTTTGGATTCTGTTTACCTCTAACTTTGTCTCTCGCAGCTCCCTCCTCTAGTCTTATTTGTCTGTCCTTCCATCTGTCCATCCACCCAATATTTATCAGGCTCCTACTGTGTGGCGGACACTAGGGTAAGTGCTGAGTTTACAATGGTGAACAAAACTGACATCGTCCTTGTCTTCCTCAAATTTACAGTCTAGGGGACAGACTGACAATAAACAAATAAGTAATGAATAAACTAAGTATGAAATATGTTGTGAAGGAAAAACAGGATGATGCAAGAGAGAACAATGAGAGCAGGGAGGGTTTTCCTGGAGTCAGTAAAATTCAGACTCTCAAGAATACCACAGCTCTTAGCATCATAAGCTTTAGAAGGATAGAGGATGGGAAACCCCGCTGGCCACCAGTGCAACACCGGATGTTCTTCCTTATCAGAAGTCCATGCAGCATAGCCCCAGTGCAGAGATGACTCCACACTGTGCAGGTGTGGGTCTGCCCTGGCTTAGAACCTGCCCACCCCACAGGAGCCAGTATCTCTTGTCACAGGGCTACAGGCAGTATCTCAGACTCTCTGCAAGGAGCATCTTGTTACTGAGTAATTATGTCCGAAGTATGGCATCCCATCAGGTATTTACAGTCCATTTATAGTTCTTCCCAGGGCAGATGCAAAGTACCAGTGAGAGGTCATTTACACCCTAAATAATGTTGCCTAGTAATAGAATTGACATCCCAACTGCTTAGGTTTCCAGGGAGACAGTGCTAGGAAGTTAACGTAAGGTTTAGTCTCATGTGGAAAGAGGAAGGGTTTTGTTACTCCTTTGCCCATTGAGGGGTTTCCTTAGGTAGAGTGGTGGTCAGGGAAGATAATGTTTAAGCTTAGTTCCCAAGTAGGAAGAAGGTGGAGGAAGAACATCCTAGGCAAAGAGAATAGAAATAGTTCGGTGTGTTCCAAGAGGGGTGAATGAAGTAGAGGGAGCATTAGGGTATAGCAAACTACCCTAAACTTAGAGACATAAAACAACAACCCTTTTATTAAACTCAGAGATTCTTTGGGTCAGAAGTTTGAACTGGCATGATGGTTAATTTTATGTGTCAACTTGGCTGGGCCACAGTGCCCAGATATATGGTCAAATATTATTCTGAATACCCTTGTAGGGTGTTTTTTGGATGATATTCACACTTAAATTAGTGGACTTTGAGTAAAACAGACTGTCCTCCATAATTTGTGTGGGCCTCCTCCAATCAGTTGAAGGCCTGAAAATAACGAAAGATCTGCCTTGAGCAAGAGGGAATTCTATAGTAGAAAGCCTTCAGGCTTGAACTGCACACAACCAATAGGATGTACACGTATGTAGAAAGACATGTATTTTAAGGAACTGGCTTACATAATTTTGGACTATGGCAAATCTAAAATTCGCAGAATGGGCCAGCAGGCTAGAGGCTCAGGGGAGATGGCTCCCACATCCCAGTAGGAAGGGTATTAAAAAATTTGAGGCCATGTTTTTAAAATCAACATAGTATGTCATCTGGCTATAAATTATTTGCATTTCTCTTACTTGCAAAATACACTTGATTCTCCCAAGATCCCCCTAAAATATTTCTCATTACACCATCAGGCTTGCCCGTAGGCCAAGGATCTCATAAACCTTATTTAAGTTCCAGATATGGATGAGAATCATTGAGTTTTGGTTCCTTGAGCACAGTTCTTCTAGTTCTTCCGAAGACCTGTGAACTAAAGAGAAGTTATCTGTACCCATCCTCCCCCATATGCAATTAAGAGACAGGCATATGATAACTGTAATAGATATTCCCATTCAAAAAAAGGAGAAAACATAGCAGTCAGTGGCTCATAGTAATTCTGAAATTCAGGTTGGCATATGATGCTCATTTGTTGATTAGGGTTCAGAACAGTTCCTTGAGAATGATTTTTGTGTTTTTTTTTGGCTCCGTTCTCTAAGATCTTGATTCTGAGCTTTGAGTCACCCTTCCCTCCACCTCCATAAGAAATAGCCCATGTTTGCAACTCAGTAGATTTTTAAACTTTTTATTAGGACTGTCTTGGTTCCTTTTAGTCCAAGCTGATATAATTACTTTAAGAACTTTGTGGATTTCTTATGTGTCAATTCATTATATATTTCATTAGACCAAATCCACACACACAAATCTCTTTAAGTCCTTCTAGAGTTGACCTCCCCATGAGGTTTCTGTGGCACAGCACTCTTAATCCTTGGAAAACCTATGGTCTTCAAGGTACTTCCTTAAGATCATCAGAAGGCATTTTGTTAACTAATGGTCTAGGAGGCACCACCTTAAATCTTTCTGAGATTTTAACAGATGAATTTTTGGTCACAGTGTTGGCTTTATATTTACTCCGAAACAGAAATGCTCTTCTGATAGCAATCTGGAATTATCTGTGCCCTTTCTTACTTGGAGTACCCTTAGCTGGCTGAAAAGATTGTCCTGGGCCCTTTATATTTACTTCAAATTTTATCTCGAAATGGAATCATTTATTCTTTAATTGAGCCCTGTCCTTGCCCAGTTTATTATAGGAAGCTAGAAGGATCCAGGTGGCACCTTCAGCACTCTAGAAATCTCCTTAGATGCATCGCTGAGTTCATCCATTATGTTTCTAGTTTCCATATTACAGTGGGAAACAACGTTGTCAAACTTTCTTCTATAACAAGGGACTGGTTTTTCTTCAGCTGCCAAATAACATTTTACTTCTTGCCCTCACTGTTTCCTGGATAGGGCATAGCTTGTCTCTGCCCTATAATGTTTGGGGCCTCAGCTAGGGAGACTCAGGTGGCTGGGGGTGACTTATACAGCCTGAGGCTGACATCACTAACTGGAGACTTCTTCACTCACACGTCTGGTGCCTGGGTTGGGATGACTCAAAGTCTGGGCGTGGCCAGGATTCATGAACAGAGTGCTTTCATGGGACTTACTCATGTGGCATGGGCTTTTCATCACTTGATGGCTGGGTTTTGAAAGGAACCATGTCAAGAAGGAGTGCCCAGAGAAGGAATTTTTCAAGATACTCAGGTAAAGGCTGTATGGCCTTTTACGATCTAGCCTCAGAAGTCACATAGCATCACTTGTGCCATAAGCCATTCACGAGCCCATCCAGATTCAAGGGAAGAGGAACTTCATGATGGAAGGAATAGCAAATAATGTAGGACCAGAGTTTTAAAACCACCACAAGAAGCAGGCCTTGGAGAATATTTAGGGTTTTCTCTTTTATCCTTACCCAAGAGGGCTAGATATGGTGTCACTGTATCTCTTCTCTCAGGTTTCTATAATGTTTTATTCAGCTGGATCCTTTTCTCTCATTGTTTCTCTCTCTAGTCTCCATATACCTGATTTTCAGCAACGTAGAGGCAGTCCTTTGGTATTTATTTACATTCTCTTTGCTTATTCTCTTAATGGGATGAGAGAAGGATGGTGGTGTGGCTGGCTATGATAACGGTCAAAGAGTAAAATAGAGGGGTAAGGATGCATGGCCAGAAAGCTCTGGTCTTAAGAAATAAGTCTTTGAAATCAAGGCTATAATTAGCCTTTGACTATGTTCCTAGAATTAGGGAAGGCAATTCATAGCGTTAACCCAGGCTTCCCGTGTTTTTGTTAGGTATCATTTTGGATAAATCGAAACTGGTGAGCTTTGTTCACTTTTATAATGTTATGAATGCCAAAGTAATACATGGATACTGTGGGAAAAAATTGGAAAATATAGAAAAATATAAAAAGAAATAAAAAATTAAACTAATGTTAATATTGTGGCATATATTGCTTAAAATTCATGTGTATCAAGTAAGGAGATTATTCTATATACACTGAAACTTAAAAAAATTACAATGCATGAAGCCCATTTCTCCGTGTCATTAAATATAACGTTGGAGCATGGTTCATGAAGGTTGGGTAATATTCAGTTGTAAGACTATGCTGTACTTCACTTAGCCAATCCCTTGTTGTTGGAGATTTAGGTTATTTCAACATCATATACATTTCATCCTCTTTTAGGATGAAACCAAGTGAAACCCACTTTATCATCACAATTTGCACCTTTCATGTGTTAAATTCATTTTTGGAAATGGATTTGAAAGATTGTGCTGTACAAGTAAAAATGGGCTTACTCCGTGTAGTCCCTGAGGGTGGTACCAAGACATCATCAATAATGACAATGAGGGTAGTGATAACAATGACGCTGATGACTAGCATCATTTATTTCTTGCTCCTACCTAATTGTTTGTGTTAAAATTCTACATATCATCTTTGCTTTATTCCTTTTTCTCGCGAGTCACCAAGACCTGTCTGTTCAGTGTCCTAAATATTTCTTGAATCTGCTCATGTTCTTGGCCTTCCCACTGACACCTCTCCCCTCTTGATTACCTTAATAGATATTAGCCGTGGAACCGCCTTCCAGCCAGAAAGTTCCTTGTAAACACTCCTTGTTCCTGGCCGTGGCATTCCAATACCTACATATCATTATCTTTGGAATAACGTCTGAACCCTTCTCGGGGCTCCTGGGGCCCACCCAGTCTCATCTCAAGCCACCCATTTTGCTTCTATTTTCCAGCAGTTCTGACTTTCTCTTGTCTCTGGCACAATGCTGTCTCCAGGCCTTTGTCTTAGTCAGTTCAGGCTGTTAGAACACCGTAGACTGGGAGGCTTAAACAACAGACATTTATCTCTCATAGTTCCAAAGGCTGAAACCCAAGATTCAGGCCCTGGCTGATCTGGTTGCTGGTGAGGACTCTCTTCCTGGTTTATGGACAGCCGCATTCTCTCTGTGTCCTCACATAGGGAAAAGATGTACCATCTCTCTCATGTCTGTTCTTATAAGGGCACCAATCCTGTTTATGAGGGCTCTGCTTTTATCACCTAATTACCTCCCAAAGGCTCCATTTCCTAATACCATCACACGGAGGATTAGGGCTTCCCCACATGAATTTTTGGGGCAGACAGCCATTCAGTCGCTAGTAGCCTTTGAGGCAACTCTTTTCTCTGCCTGGAACACTGTCCCTCTCCTCTCTCAAGTTATGTCAGTTCAGATATTGCTTCCTCCCAGAAGTCTTCCCTGACGTTACTCCCTTCGACTCTCTCTCATGTGGGTTAGATGTCCTGCCAGTGCTCAGTGTGTGACTATCTGTAGGGTTCCCTTATGAGTACTTATTTTAGTTGTTACAGAATTTTATGTTACTTCTCACTGGATCATGAGCTCTGTGAGAATAGGATCCCTTATCTCTTCCCATCAGATCTTAGCCCAGTGCCCAGCACATAGTATGTCCTCATTAACTATATAACTAAATGAAATCCATGGCTGCTGCTTCTTGGCCAAGCCCACTTAGAAGATGACAACTCTGACCCACTTATAAGAACTTAAAAACCCTCTCGTATTTGCATTCTGTGGGGTAGAAAATTGTCTTCTAGGCAGAAAAATGTTTTAAAAACAGAATAGATGAGCACTTGTGTAAATCATTAATAAATCTGTTTACTATTTTTATTTGCATTAGATATCAAATTAAATATTGCATTAAGTGAGTTAAATATTAATATTGCATTAAATATATATTATGTTTTAAAAATTAAGTACTACATGCTCTTCCTCGGAGTTGGGTTATGAAGGTTTTAGCACCATCAACCCAGCATGTGCTCACCGTGTGTAGTTGTTTATTGTGTCATTGATGACTTATATGAGCTCATAGGAATAAGGAAAAGGTAGGAGGCCGTGAGGGCCTACAGATGGCTGATATGGTCAGGAGGGCAGCACAGCAGTGTGAGAGCTGGTGTCTGATGGCAGGAAGAGAGGAAAGGAGAGGAGGAGGGGACAGAATATAATTTATTGTGCACTTGATATTTGTTATACGTTGTGCTAAGCAATTTACATGGGTTATCTCATTGAATTCTCATTAAAGACAAATGGAACAAGTATAATTATTTATTTTACCTTACACAGGTGAAAACTGAGTCTCAAAGAGGTTAGGAGACATGAGAATATTTCAGGCGGCAGGGCTCGTATTCTTAACTATACTTCTCGTTGCTTCTTGAAGGAGGTGCTTTCAGGTTGCTATGAACTGAAGTGGACACATGAGTTTTAAGGAATTTAAAATTTTGGTTATTTGTATTTCTAACAACAGAGTCACATGACAGAATTTAGACCTATTTATTCATCCACTCATTTATCCACCCATTCACTTTACTACCCACCCACCCATCTACCCATCCATCCATCCATCCATCCATTCATCCATCCCTTCATCCATCTATCCATCCATCCATCCTACTCGTTCTTATCAAGCTCCTGACAGGTACCAGGAATGGCCAGGTCTGGGAATATAGTGGCAAATAAGACAGATATAATCCCTATACTAATGGATCTCATTGTCTACTGGAGGAAGCCAGGACCACCTGGCTTTTAATATCCGAGGATCTTTCCCCTCCATCAAGGTGCTTTCGTAGTGAGTCACTCTTTATCCGTATGATATATTCGTATCCCATGTCTCTGAAGAGCCAGGACTGGGTGTGGTGCCGAAGAGTTATGGTTAGCTATGTCTACTCTTGCTCCATCTGAACCATTCTCCAGATGAGAATGAGAGTGGTACCGTTCCTTCCTGCTATCATGTCCAGTGACTTCCCATTGTACTTGGAAAAACTTCAAGCTCCTGACTTACTGTGGATTCTAAGGCCCTTTGATACCGTCCCTCCAACCTCACCTTATAACACGTTTTAGCTTGCTCTGTCCCCCCAACTAGAATGCAAGTGCCAGGGGGCAGGAGCCACTACGGGCTCACCCTATACCATCAGTTCAACAAGCACAGTGCTAGGACACAGTAGACCCCTAGGAAATAGTAGTATAGTGAATGAATGAATAAATGAGGCATCCAGGTGACAGGACAGGTGAAAGGGTTCTCTTACTTGTAGAGGTGCATACTGGAGGATTTACGAGTGAGGTAGAACTTTGATCCTGTTCTCGTGTCCATGCTATGAAACACAGAACTCTCCCTTTGAAAAAGGAGTCCAGCCGTGAACAGTGAGGGCAGATGGCGACCTCCAGCTGTTTACACCTCAGGCTCACCTCAGATCTTGAGCTGCCCTACCCTTCTCAGGTTGGTCCCAGCTGCAAACTGTGGTACTATGGCCTGGCTGATCCTGTCCAGCGCAGGACTCCTCTAATGGGCAACCTTGGCTCCAGAGTCCCTGTCGAGCTGCCAGGAACTGTCAGATCCATGTCCATGTCCGACCGCTCCCCCTGCCCAATCCTGCTTCCTCTCTTTTCCATTTGCCTTTCACAGCTCGTATCAGTGTCCTGGGGCTGCTGTGAAAAATGATCACAAACTGGGTACCTTAAAAGAGCAGAAATTTATCTTCTCACGATTCTGGAGGCCGGAAGTCCAAAGTCAGGGTGTCAGCAGGGCCATGCTTCCTCTGAAGACTCCAGGGAAGGATCCTTGCTACCTCTTCCAGCTTCTGGGATCTCCTGGCTTTCCTGGGCTAGTGGTCACTTCACTCCAATCTCTGCCTCTGTCTTCCCATGGCCTTTTCCTTGTGTCTGTGTCTCTTATGTCTCAAATCTTCCTTAACTTTTCTCTTATAAGAACACTGTCTTTGTTTTCAGGGCCCACCCCAAACCAGTATGACTTCATCTTACTGTGATTGCATCTGCAAAGACCTTTTCCCCAAATTAGGTCAAGTTCAAGGTTCTGGGGAGTTGGGACTTGAAAATATCTTTTTCGGAAGACACTATTCAACCCCCTACTCACATGTTACTCTCCAGTAAACTTTGGCATGCCTACTCTACTCAGCATCTGCTTCCGGAAGACACAGCAGGCAGCTGCCCTTCCTTCATCGCGAGTGTTCCGGCCCTTTGCTTCTCTGTTATGACATTCCACTTCTGCGTAAATATTTGAGTTTTGCCTTCCGGAGTCACTTGGAAGCTACCTGAGGGCAAGTGTGTGTCCTTCTGTAAAATGCCAAGCGCGATCTTCCATTTATAGGAGAGAATCGGGGACCAACAAGGTCTTGGAATCAGAATCAGACAAAACAAGTTTAATCCAGTCCACTGACTACTGGGACGCTGAACACTTTATGTCTCTGTTTTTGTGATCTGTGAAGCTGGAATAATAATACTAACGACAACAACAACAACAACAACAACGACAACCACTACCTTTGTTGTTTTTTTTTTTTTGTGAGGTTTAAATGTAAAATGGGGGTGGAGTTCACCGCTATCCATCTGCATCATTACCACGCTTCCTCCCCTCCCCCCCCCGGTCTGTAAGTTTCCTTTGAAGAATGAGGGGCACTGCTAAAAAAGCGGGGGCAGATGGGAAGTTTTGTTGGGGCTCTGCAAAGGCCTGGGGCATGAGTAGGAATCCTCTGGACCACCCATGGTCTTCGGGCAGTTGTTAGTGGAAGGCTCTTTCCAAACGGTAATGAGACACAATTGACTGGGCTCCATATCCTGGGTGACACGATCTCTCTCCAAGAGCGAGGATGTTTTGTAGACATTTGTTTGGCGGCTGCCTTTAGATGTTAAAAGAACAAATGCTGTTTCTTTTTCTTGTCATTCCTGCTAAAGTAATCCTTATCTTCTCAGAGGCGAGGAGGAGGCCTCTAACTGATGAAAGTCTTATATAAGGAAGGGCACCAAGGAGAAGCACCAAAATTAATCCAAGTTCTAATCCTGTAGCAGGAGCAAAGTGTGTCACCTGCTTGGGCTTCGCGCAGCAGCTGTTATGAATATCGTTGCTTAATCTCCCAACATTATTGTACTTGTCATCAGAGTGGGTGTGGAGGGACACGCTCAGATGTCAAGGTTGAAATTCTGCTCATGAAATGAATGACAAGGACAGGAATATCAGCAGAGATACTCCCTTTCTCATCTCTACGGGGGGTGGGGGGTGGGGGGGAGGCACAGCACAGAAGCTGCAGGCAAGCTGGGTCATTTTCCAGGGACTCCTGCAGTTTTGCATTCTTGCCATTCCTTCCGGGAGATCTCAGGCTGGAAGGGGAAAGGGAAAGCCAGCCTGGAGGTGATGGACCCCTGTAGTGGTCTTGCTCTTTGCAAGGTTATTCGAGCTGAGAATAGATCCATTTTCAAGACTGGGGTATGGAGTTGTAACAGCTGAACTTCCGTAGAGTACAATGGTTTGATAATTGCAGATTGCGGTTAGAGATACAACGATCCTGCTCTGAACTGTCTCCCCTCTGTCTCTTCTCCTCTCCCAACTCCTTTCTTCCCCTTGAGGCACTCATGTTCCCAGACATGGAGAACAGAGCGGGTGGCTGAGGAGACCAGCAGGCCTGCCAGGAGGGAAGGAGCCTAATTATTCTATGAGGTACTGTCCAGAATTAGAATTTCAGGTCTTACAGCTCCTGCAGCAACCAACCAGGCTCTGATGAAAGTTTCATGCGGTTTTCTCTTCCCTTTAAAGCCTGTTGGGACATTTTCAGCAGAGGAGAAAGGGGTAGAGTTCGCCTTAATCCTTCTCTGTCCCATATTTCTGCCTTTAAGTGGATCCAAGCCTGAGCCTTGTAATTATCTCAAAAATAGACCCGACAGCCGCGGTGCACTGGGTGGGTTTCCTTGGCAGTGTCTAATGAAATAGCGCGACGAGGAGATAGCCCGTTGGCAGAGTGGATAGATGGCCCACTGTCTGTTAATCTCACATTTCATCTTGGTTTAAGCAGTCTCTGAGCTCATTAATTGTCTTTTTGAGAAGGGCCAGGCATTTATCTTTGAGAGCCATCTAGCTGCGCCGAGTTCATTCAGCCTAAAGAGAAGGGAAGGGACAGACTGTAGCTATCTTCCTAATTTTACTGAACAAGATATAGAGAGTTAGACAGGATGAAGGCTCTTGCACTGTTTTGCCTGATTGCTTGCCAGAAAGGTTGTGCCGATTGCCACCCCCATCGGCAGTTAATGAAAGTGCCACCTCTCCATGCTGTCACCGGCACTAAAGATCGCCCATCTCGTCCTAACACAAGGTGGAATTCTGTCAACGCCCACGTCTTATAAACAAACATAAAAGAAACTCGCAGAGCTGCCTAATGCACACAGAGTACCTGTCTTTTAAGCACACCAGGAACACAAGAATTCAAATTTCATGAGAAGGATAAAGTGAAATGACTCTTTATATATTGTGAGTTTTTTAACCATCGAGTCCCTCTGATGCATTTAAAATAGATTTTGAATGTTGCTGAATAGGGGACTAGTTAAATAAATGATGATATATCCGCAGTATGGAATTCTATGCAGCTATTAATAAAAGGAAGAGAGAGCTTTACATCGGGGCTTCCCAACTGGTGGTCCCCTCGGGGGACCCTTGGCCATGTCTGGAGATATTTTTGGTTGTCCCAACTTAGGGAGAGGGTGTACTATTGGCATCTAGTGGGTAGAGGCCAAGGATGCAGCTAAACATCCTACAATGCACGAGACAGCCCCCACAACAAGAATTATCTAGTCCAAATTTTCAACAGCGCTAAAATTGAGAAATGCAATTCTACTTGAATTACCTGGGAAAGATATTCACACTCTATCGATAAGTTTATAAAAAGCAAGAGTGCAGATCAATATCTATAGTTCTGGTCCACTTAAAAAAATTATATTTGTGTGTATATGTATATGAATATGCAGTCAGGTATGTTTGTTATGTTTAGGAAAAAGGCTAGAAGAATATATGTCAGACTAGTATGATGATGGTTTTTTCATGGGTGAGTTTGGTGAAGAGTAGGGACTTTCTTCATTTATAATTCAGAAAAGATTTTGATTTATGTACATTCGATTGACACCCTACCTTGCCAGGATCACAGATACCGCAGAATGGATTGTCACAGCCCAGCACATTGGCGTAAAGCATATACATTGCTTTTTAAGGGACCGTTATGTGACACTATCTAGATGAATGCTGGAAACAAGATTTTTATGGGATACTCTTTCCATTGCCCTGTGTCTGCTTTTAGTTACAGTTTAGCCTGACAATACTAGGTTTTAATTTCTTAGACAAAATAAAACAAAACTCCTAACATGGGGAATAAATGGATCTAAGTGGTTAAAGGTGCATAAAAACTCTTTAAAACCACTTCATGGCACACCGACACTCAGAGAAACGACCGCCATGGAATATTCGTTTTGACCAAATTGTCCTGGGTCCCCTCGCTTTTAGCCAAATTGTTTTCAGCAGCGCAAAGAGACGTGTCCGGAAGCCTTTGAAGAGTCTGGTATTATGCAATTATTATTCACTAACCAGACCGGCGAGGAGAGCCCAGTGCAAGAGATACAGCTGCAGTGGATCAGCGGGGATCAAGCACGGGGAGCAGTGAGAGGAGGCACCCGGGCTGCAGGCTCTGTGGGCTGGGAGCACTGGGGTGCTCTCCTCCCACCCAGGAGATGAAGGAGGCGCGGTCTCGGCCGTGTGGAGGTGAAATGTCAGTGGGACACCCACGTGGAGAGAGTGAGAGGACAGTCCGGTCATCGGGTCTGGAGCTCAGGAGGTCATCGGGACCAGACACGCCCGTTTGGGGGTCGTAGAGGAGGTGGGAATTGAGGTCTGGATGGGGTAGTGAGTGGTTCCAAGAGAGGGTGAATAAGGTGCACCAGAGGAAGGTTCCTAGAGGAGGCTGGCGTCCTGGGATAGGTGTAGAAGCAGGAGCCCTAAGGAGGACGTGCTTTGGGAAAAGAAGTCGGAGAAGGGGCAACCAGAGCTTCCAGAAGGGAGTGGAGAGTCACTGCAGGGGGCGCCCTGCAAAGTAGAAGGGCCAGTGGTTGTGCAATAAAGCTTTCTGGGTGGGTGGGGGACAGGGAACCTGGTGTGGAGGAGAGAATGAGAGGTAAAGGGCCCTCACAGACTCTTCTTCAGAGCCGTGGCCTTATGTGCATTTTGTGACTTCCTCCCTCAGACTGTAAGTGCCCTCGGGGACCTTGTCCATTTGAGCTCCTCACTGTGTCACCAGTGTTGAGCACAATCCTGGATGGTGGATGGAAAGAAGCAGAGAGAACAGAGCCATTATAATTGCTAAAGGAGGTGAAGGAGCAAGGTAGAGAGGAGACTCGGATATGCTTCCGGGCCCGGAGAAGGAGCTGGCATAGAAGGTGGGGCTGAAGATAAGGAAGGGGAGGGATGATGGATGGAGGAGAGGCTGGGGAAGGCACAGGGCATGGTTTGCAGACCTAGGAGAGAGGATTATGTTCATCCGCCCCCCTGCATGGAGACTCTGGGCTCTGCCTTCTATACTCGCTCTCGGCGTGTACCTCCCTTTTAAGCCTGAGGCCACAGACCTGCTAGAGATGGCAGCACCATGTTCCAGAAGCTGACGTGGGAGGAGAAGACAGTCTCTATACCCTGTCTGTGCCTTCAACACCGGCAGTCAGGATAAACTCTCTATTTTTTAAGTTAAATTTATCAGGGTCACATTGGTTAATAACATTATGTAGGTTTCAAGTGTACAATTCTATAATCCATCATCTGTACGTTGCATTGTGTGCTCACCACCCAAAGTCTAGTCTCCGTTCATCACCATGTGTTTGACCCCCTTTACCCTCTTCATCCTCCTCCCCTCCCTCTTTCCTCTCTGGTAACCACCATTCTGTTGTCTGTATCTATGAGTTTCTTTGTTCATTTATTTTCTGTTTTATATCCCACACATGAGTGAAATTATATGGCTCTTGTCCTTTTCCACCTGACTTATTTCACTTAGCATGGTACTCTCAAGATTCATCCATGTTGTCACAAATGGTGGTATTTCATCCTTTTTTAATGACTGAGTAATATTCCATTGCATACACGTACCTTATCTTTATCTAATCACTCATTGAAGGACACAGGTTGTTTTAATGTCCTGGATACCATGACTATGCTATAGTGAACATAGGGGTCTTGTTTATACCTTATAAACCAGAGAGGAATACCTCGAGCATGCCCGGTGTAACAGCCTTTGGGCGGGGGTAGGACGAGCAGCTCATCCTTCAGGTGTTTACCCATCGTCCACTCTATGGATTGCCTGCTTCCAAATTGTGGGTTTAGCTCAGCATCATGACCCTGACAATTTCTTGTTATGTGGATAGACTGCTAGCTGGTCCTAGCCTACATTCATTGTTAATCTCTTGGTTGTGGGCATGACCAACAATGATAATAAATATGCTAATAACAGCTCCTGACACCCAGGCCTTTACTGAGTGCTGTCTATGAACCAGGCATGTGGTATCTTATTTAATCCCTATGACCACCCTGTGAAGTAGGCTGGGGAACCTGAGACTTATCAGGGGGTGTTGGTGGGTGGCAGGGGTTGAATGTCGCCTTCTCCAGGCGGCCAGGTCTGCTGGGCCGGAGACCTCGGGCAGCAAAGCAGAACAGCATCCAGTGTCTGCTTCTAAGGTGCTGGCTTGGTTAAGCTCCCCACACCACAGCTTATTGGGCCTAGAGCTCTGGCTGGCCCCAGCCAGTGGTAGGAAAATTTCCTTTATTGGGCAGAGGAATGGAAAAGTGTTCTCTTGTTTGTCTGCCTTGGAGTCTAAGGTGCTGGTGGAGCCCATGGTCACATGATGAAGGGGCTCTGGCAGGAAAGAAGGGAGCTTGTGGTCTCTCTTCTCTCTCTTTGGGTGGGAAGTTATCTTGACCAATAGGATATATGGTAGCAGTGTGAGCTGAGGGCAGAGAGAGAAAGAGAAGAAGGAAGAGATTTTCTTGGCTTGGAGAATGATGTCCTGGGCTTGGAGACAGGCTAGATATGAGATTTGCATTTCACAAAGTGTCTGTGCAACTCAGCCAGAGTCTTTCCTGTGCTGGGAACTGGCTGGGAGTTCTGAGAACAAGTGGAACATGTGCATGGTCAGGCCACTTGGGGGCCATTGAACTGAGTACAGTGTGACTTGTGGTTCTGTGAAAACATTCTTAAACTCTTCCTGTGGCTTTCTAACTTGCTTAAAGAAACACTCATACTTTCCAGGCTGGACATGGTCCGGTCCCTGACTTCCTCCCTGACGTTTGACTACCCCTAGTCACTCCATCCTTCCCGCTATCTGGCCCTTGTCCACTTGTGCCTACCTCGGGGCCTTTGTACCTGCTGTTCCTGCATTGAAAACACTTATTCCAGATGTGTTTGGCATTTTCTTGTCATTCAGCTCTCAATCCTCTCTGACCCCCAATCTAAAGTAGCACTCATCACTCTCTACCCTATAATCCGTTTTGTTATCACCATTGGACTTATTACTCTCTGATATTTTCCTTATTTATTAGAATTTATTACCTTCCTTATTTACTATCTTCTCCTCTCGCCTCTTGTGGCAAGGACTTACCATCGTGTTCATTGTTAAAAACACAGAGCCTACAACAGTACCTGGCATGTGTTAGGCACTCAATGAACATTTTTGGGATGAATAAATCAAATATTTCTTTCCAAGGAACACAGCTATTTTGTCTAAGAGAAAAACAAAGGAAAATCAATTGCTTCAATGTGAAACTCAATATTTCTTGTCTTTGTATTTTTTTATACAGGATCTACTGTCCCTGACATACAGCCTGGTCGAGGGTCAGGTAAGTATTAATTTTATCCTGACTTAGGATTTTTATTAAGTCTGGTAGAAATGAAAGAGGTAAAAAAGTCTCATATACTTGATTACTGTACTAAACCAGCCTAGCCACTTAGGGGTCATGGCTAAAGAAAGGAGTGGGCATCGCCAGTGCTAATAGCTTAGAGTTTTTTTTTTAAACCTGCTCTGTCAGTTTGAGGGGCTCCCAGGCATAACTGGCACATACTTACCTCCAGGCACAGCACTTCAATCCTGTGCTCAAGGCAGACATCTATAATCAACCACAGCACAATTCAACCCGTATACGGACCGGAACAGTCACTACTAATTGATCAGGGAAAGCTGGTGAGAGGCACCTACTTGGCACCTAGAAATGAAGTCAGTTTTTCCGGGGTTTGGGTGGGCGGATGCTTAGATGGCTTCTTCTTAGGAATGATGAAAGTGGTAGCGAGGATGAAATTCACACCCTTGTCTCTATTTCATCATTCAGCTTTGAAGGCGAATAAAGGAAGCCCACATCTTCCAGCCTCACATGACATTTTTATTAGTGTTGAAGCCACCAGAGCTTGGCCATGTAAGGATATAATTGCGCCAAATGGATCTATACCTTGGGGCAATGCACTTTTTTTTTTTTTTATTGATTCCAACTCTACATTATTATTGTTGCTTAATGAGGAACTAATGTAATTTCTAATGAAGCCACATGGCCCTCGGATAGATGAAGTAAGGTTTTATTTCCCTCGTGGTGCCGTATCCTCTCTTCAATTAAAACCCAGGAAGGAAAATTAATACAAATGTAAGATTTTTTTTTTTCTCTAAGATTAACGTCAAGACAGAAGCCTTCTATTAGACATGTAAATTTCCTGTGATGTGGGATGGCAGAGGCATGTGATTGGCCCTCGAGTAGACTGGAGATGGTTTAAGTGGCAAAGGAGGCCTCGTGGGGAGGCTGAACCTATGGCCTCTGTCATTTGAGTGGTGATTAGAGAGTGCTCTGTGCGCTCACTGTCCCTTCTCCTTCTCCGGTGTCACGGTCCATGGATGCACCCTCCTCAGGCTTCTGCTGTTGGCTGCCAGCTATGGGCAGGAGAATTTGAGTAATGCCTTTTTTTTTTTTTCCTTTTTAAAGTAATTTATTGAGGTGAAATTCACGTAACAAAATGAGCCATTTTAAAGTGAACAATTTAGTGGCATTTGGTACATTCACAGTGTTGTGCAACTACCACCTCTAAGCATTTTCATCACTTCAAAAAGTAACACTGTTAGCAGTCATTCCCCAGGTCCCCTCCTCACAGCCTCTGGTTATCCCTAATCTGCCTGTCTGTGTCTATGGATTTGCATATTCTGGACATTTCATATAAATGGAATCACATAAGCCTACGTCTTATGTGGCTGGTGTCTTTCATTTAACATAACGTTTAGGAGATCCATCCACATTGCAGCATGTATCAGTCCTTCATTCCTTTGGTGGCCTAATAATAGATAGACCACATTTGTTTATCCATCCATCTGTTGGTGGATAATTGGTTTGTTTCTACCTTTTGGTGATTGTGAATAGTGCTGCTGTGAACATGTGTGTGCAAGTATTTGTTCCCACACTTGCTTTCAGGTCTTTTGGGTATATAACTAGGAGTAAAATTGCAGACAGTAATTCCGGGTTTAACTTTTTGAAGACCTGCCAAACTGTCCCCTCCTTTAGCAGAGAAAACTGGGTCTCGGCAAGTTCTGTCCAGTGTCTGCTGGGATTTGAAGCCTGCCATGCTGGCTCTGGGGCCCATGCTTCCAACAATCCCATCCTGCATTTGAGGGTGTCAGTCCTGGTTAGCACATTCTATTCTTTACACTTTACTGGGGAAACAAGGGTGGGAAGGAGAGAGGAGGGCAGGCAAGCTTCCTTTACTTCATGGGAGCAAAAGTATGATTCCTGGCCAACCTCGCCAGGGGGTTTCCTGGTCCCTGATCTGCTCTCTTTTTCCAATGGCACCTTGACTTCTAAACTTTGGAAAGTCTGTGCAGTTGCTAGGTCACTCGATTGAGTTGGTTTGTTGGTAGGTTGGTTGACCTGGTTACTCTATCTCTTTCTCTCTTCTTTTCTCACAGGGCAGGCAACTTGGCAAAGAAATAACGATTCACTGGGTATCAGCTGTGAGCCATGTGATAACACTTGCATTTGCCTAAATCTCCATAGCAAGTAGGCCAACTAGGTCTCATTCTCTCTCCATTTCTACAATGGGGGTAGAAGCCCAGAGAGGTGAAGTAACTTGCTCACCGTCATACAGCTTATGAGTGGCAAGGCTGGGATTTGAACCCAGGTCTGTGCATCTCTGCAGCTTGGATTCTTTCCACTGTGTCTGTAGGCTTCTCCATACGCCCCCGCCTACCAATGCATCAGTGATTTCCACTTTAGTGTGGTGACTGATTTTTTAAAACCGCATTACAGTTGTGGCTTTCCTGGACCCAAACAGCCCCCGGAATATCTTGAGATGCTAGGAAGTTCTAGGTTGCTGGTGAGAAAGTGGGAATTCTGCTCGGGGGAATGGCATTTAATTCCCCTCTATTCCTTGTGGTTGGTAACCAGCATATTGCAAAACAGATGATCTGGGGTCTGCGATCCAGGTGATTGTTGTTTTTTAACTGACTTTTCATCCTGCTTTCTCAATACTTTGGTAACTGGGGTGAGGTCTGAATCTGTCTTGTGGATGTTAGCTGTTCATCCTTCATCTGGCCCCGAGGATGGCTTCATGATGCTGGACAGGGAGGGGCCATGTGCCTAGAGTTGCTGGCAGCCCAGGAAGCTAGAGATGAGGTGCTTCTCAGGTGAGGGAGAAGAGGGTGATAATGGTGACATGAACAGGTAGGTCCTGCCCCTCGGGGAGTTCCTGGATCCCCAGGCACCAAGCAGTTAAATGCACTGCCCGGAAACTAACTTCCGGGAGGCTGCCCGTCCCCAGGGTTCCCTCTCTTGAGCATGATAAAGCACGTGAGGGAGCCGGGGCATATTTACACCTGCTCTGTGCACAGGTTTCAATGGCAGTAATTCTCTGACCTTTTAAGATGGATAAATCTCCTTGGCAGTGGCATATTTCTCAAGCTTAGCTCAGAGCGGGGGCCAAGGCACTGGGAGATGTGGCCACACCAAGGAGAAGATTGATTAACCCCGAGGGGGTCTGCTCTGAAAGCCTGCCATGCCCATGGCCCCGCTCAGGCTGGTTTGGGTAGGAAAAAAGCATGTTTTTGGCCAGAGTACGAGTCCTCGCATCACCTCTCAGACGGATGAAAGTGGGCAGACTGTTTTTCAGATTGCAACGGATTTACTCCTTTGATCACCTGCCTTCCTCTGCCTCCTCTGTGAGTGCTGATGGATGCTCTGTTCTCACGTCTCCGTTTTTTGCCATCTCATGGAACACAGGGAGGGAATCTTATTATCATGGCTCTTTGACTCCCTTCCAGCATCATCAGGGAGAATAAGAACCACTGTGGTTGGCGGTTCCCTTCCTTTTATTCTCCTTCCCTTTTTCCTCACTCCAGAGCTTCAGACCAAGGGCTGTGGGGGAACCTGGGGAAAAGAGTCTGGCAATTCTCAGACACCTACTGTGTGCCAGGTGGACCCCTCAAGAAAGTTTAGTTGTTAAACCCATTTGCAGGTTCGGAGCCTCACGCTCAGAGACGCAAAGAACTGTCCCAGTTCACCCAGCTCACTGGAGGCAGGACAAGGATTAAAATCCAGATCTTGGAGTATTCGCTCTGCCTCATGCTGCCTTAAGAGCACAGAGAGGTGGCGCGGACAGTCCAGTGGGTCTCCTTCCAACATCCAGGCTCCGCACTTCTTTCTCAGACCCCCCTGGACTGGTCTCATCTCCTTTCACCAGCTGTTTGTGAATTCATAGCACCCTCTCTGTTTGAGAAGCGGGGTTTGGCTTCCCCGTGCTCATTTCCTAGCAGAAGGAATGCTCTTTCCTGCTCAGCAAGTGTCAGTTCATAATTACCAGTGTAATTAGAACAGGATTTACCATCTGAGCCTCTGTGGAGGCTGCAAGGCTGCCTGCCTAAGTAGCTCTGGCTAAGAAGGGTTTCTGGCTCCCGAAGGAGCCCATGGTATTCTTGGGGCCCCAGCACAACCACATGGAATCACCTGCTCAAAGTAACCACTCAGGTCCGGAGGCTTCCCATGGTTCTAAGAATAATACCCAGACACCCTGATATCAACTGGCTCCCAGGTACCTTTCTGACCTTGCCCCTGCCACCCCCTCATCCTGGAGGCTCTTAGATCCAATGCCACCTCCTTTGGAAGCCTGTGATGACTGGCCCAAAGTATAAGCATCTCTCTTGCCCCCACAATGCTCTTTTCCATCAACTATTTTATTTTCTTCATGACGCTTGGCACTATCTGAAATAATATTCTTCTCTTGTTCTCATGTTTATTTACATGACTTTATCTTACTAAAATATGTAAGAGAACCACATCTTGTTCACTTGTCTCCAGATGTCTTGTTGAATGAAAACCTGAGACATTAGCTGACACCTTATTATTCCTGTTACACCCTATCGCATCTCATTGTTTATCATAGTGCCTCTGTTTTTAATTACTTTGTTTACTTACCCTTTTTTTGTGCATGGAGGAGATCTGTAAAATTTCTAATAAGAAGCGCCTTATCTTTGTATTCCATTGGATCCCTGGAACCTTATTTAGTAGCTGATATGGAGTAGATTCTCAATACTCCATTGAATGAATGGATGGGTGGGTGAGTGGGCAGGTGGGTGGATAGATCAATGGATGGATGGGTTAATAGATAGATGGATCAGTGTGGATGGGTAAAAGTGTGTGTGGGTAGATGGATCAGTGGATGGATGGATTGATGGATTAAATATGGATCAGTGGGTGGGTATGGGTGGATGGGTAGATGGATGGATGGATGGATAAATGGGCAAATCTGGCTGAATTTTCCTGATATACCCCGTGGATAATTGTAAAAGTATGCTCTCTATCTGACAAATCTTATTAATTTTATAATTCAGGAGCTTTTTTTTTTTTTAAAAAAATCTGAGTTGCATTGGTTAGGGTGTCCCAGAGCTACTATATCTCTGTCAGTTTTCCTTGGTATTGGTCAAAACATGTGCTCTCTATATTTTGACCCATGTCATTTGATTCACGAAGGCTATTTATTGACTAGCCTTGGTTGTGGATCGAACATTTTATTAGTAAAACTGACTATCTTGAGCTTGGTAGGTGCTTTCTGCCTGGGCTTTTCTGAAGTGTTGCTTTCTATCTTTCTTCGGTCCCTTGACGCCCGTACACATCTTTCATTGTAACTCTTCTTTTTTTTACTTCCTTTTGTTGCCAGTGTCTCTTGGAAGTAGCCTGTGGATATATCTTGCTTAGTCACCCAGTCTGAGAGTCATAGTCTTATAATAGAGGAGTTTAGTATAAGTATATTTACAATAATAGATATGTTTGATTGCCTGCCATTTAAAAAATTATTCCTGAAAAAAACCTTTTTTTTTTGGTTGCTCATTCGGTCTTCTCTTCTTGGCTCTGTAGATTGTTTGATTTGCTTTTATCTAACCTGCTGATATGAAAGGTAGGCATCCTCTTCTTACTTCTGCATGTGGTTGCCTTTCACATCTTTGAAAAGGATGTTAGAACCCTGTTTCTCTAATAGTCAAGTTCAAGAATGAAATGGCATCTTTGAACTCTGTCCAGGCAACATGAGGAAATTTAATTCACCTTCACTTTGCCTCTGTCTGCTGCTTCCATTTTCTTCCAGGCTTTCTCACTATAATCAGGAACTTCAGAGCCAGTTTAATGCCCATAGTTATAATTTTGACATGGTCATAGTAATAGTAATGTTTTTGGAAGGGTTACTATACAACAGGCACTGTGCTAAGCACCAAATATAGAATTTCTCACCTAATTGTTGTGATAACTCAATGAGGGACTATCCTTTGCCTCCACTGTTAGTTGGTGACAGTGAATCTTTGGGGGTTTCGTAACTTGCCTGAGCACACATGTTTGGGTTGGTGGCAGAGCCATCAGTACCTGGACCTGGCTCTAGCTCCTAGACTGTTTTGTTCACTTTCAGAAATGACTGCCGCCAGCTGTGGCTTTGGAGATGTATTTGTACCCAGTAGCTTCTCGGGGCTCTTACCCACTGTTTCCACCCACGGTGCTCCGTCCTCGAACTGTATTTAAGTTATTGACCCCAGACTTTTGGACCAGCATCATTCACATTTCAATGAGTGGAGGAAGCCCCCAGGGGCTCTTGTTAAAGTGAGGAATCTGATTCAGTAAGTCTGGAGTGAGGCCCGTTATCCCACATTTCTTACAAGCTTCAAGGCAATGCTGCTGTTGCTGGCCTGAACACCTTTCCATGATAGCAATATTCTGGATTACTCCAGAGCTTGGTCCCTCTGCTTGCTTAACTGGCCTTGTTTTTCTTGGTGTTGTAGCTCATTACTCTTTAATGCACTGGTTAAGCGAATGGACCATGAAGACAACTGCTTTGATTCAAATCCCAGCCCTGCTCCTCACTTGCTGGGATGATAGTACTCATCTCATGGTTGTTGTGGGTTTAAGCTAAAGAAGATAAATGAAGTGTTTAGAATGGTGTTTGGTATGTGCTGAGGGCAAGGTACATGCTGGGTATTATTATTTGCTCCATTGAAGCCCTTCAATTTATCACTACACAAACCCTTTGCTGCCTCCCTCCCCACCCCGCCAGCTCCTTTCCCAGCCTTTGGGATTAGTGCACACCCTGCCCTTAACCTCCAGGTTCTTCCTGTTTCCTCTACATGAATCCTTTCATCACCTCTTCCATGCAGCCCTCCTGGTTAACCTTTCTCAGTATAGTCCTCTCAGTCTCTTAAGCATATCTACCTCTCCATCTGGTTGCAAAAGTTCATATTGAACTTTTTGTAACTGATGTTTTGTGTGTATCGATTTGGAAAACACTTTGTCAAGGCCTTTGGATCGGAGGTAAGACCCCTGGGGACGATTTGAGTAAGAACAGAGTGCTGCTGTTGAGCTATCTGTGGGACTGTTCTTCCCGAGTGGAGCTCAGAATCAAAAGGGAATTGTTTAGGCTAATAGAGATTTAGAGACCAGTAGGTGGGGAGGACAATGGAAGAAGAGGAGAAAAGAGACACAAGACAGCTGCCATTTGTAGGAAGACTTTGGAGAGAAGTCAGAGATTCTTAAAAGATAATTGCCAGGAAGTTCTGCTGTTCCGTGCAACATTTCCCTCTTTCTCATTAACCTATAAACTGTTGAGCAAAATGCCCGTTTCCTGTTAGTGTTTTATGGTGTTGACTCTGTTTTGGGGGCTGATGATGAAGTGCTAGGTATGGTCTCTCAAGGTGGCCATGGCAGGGGTCGAATTAACACAGTGGCAGCTCATCTACACTGAGGTAGGACTGAAGTGTTAATATTTTTGAAACTTCCCAGTGATTCCAATGTACAGTCAAGACTGGGGACCACTGGCTTTGGGCCATGTGTCCCACATTCATTGTGTAATGTGTTCATGGTGTTAAGTGTTCAGAGCAGCTTTTAAACAAGGTGGTGGTTATGTTTCTGTGATCAGGTCAGTTTGGGAAACCAAGCTAATTAGGTTTCTTCACTGCAGGGCTTTTAGTACCTTTAATATGGTGATGGTATGTTTTGACCATATAATCTTTTTGAGGAATATCTGTTAACATCACTTGGTGCCTGCTTTTTATCTGTGGGCCCTAGAGCCACGTTCTACTGAAAAGTTCCACTCGAAACCTTTACATTGGCAGATTTGATAGTGTTGGTGGTGCTGGCGAAGGAGGCGGTGGTTTTGATTACAATCATCTCATGACTGAGCAAAGACTCAAAGGACCAGGAGGGAAATGCTCAGCCCCCAGGCCTCCAGCCCCTTCACCCGTGCCTGGGGACAGGCTGTCTTCCCTGCCAGGTGGCCCGGCCTGTCATTTCCAATTTAAGAAACGGTCTTACTTTGCATAAGTGATTGGTAATTGCACTGGCTGTTTCTCTTAATCTACAAGATGCTGAGTAGGGATGGGACAGCTAATGGTGTTAGTTCTGATTTTCTCTAGATTGGTTTTGATCCACAGTCACTGCCTTATCGCTCACCCTAATTGCAAATTTCATGTCGGGGGGCCTGGGTGCATGTCATAGCAAACTCTTTCCCTCTCTGATGGGCTTGTATGTCAGATGGATTCCTTATGGCTGCTTCTCTTGTGAGGATGCTTCACAGCCCTGCGATTGCAGAAAGGGTTCCCTAGAGATGCAGACTTGATGAATGATGTGTCCTGTCTCTGAAGGAAATCTCTGGCTCAGGCGCTGTCGTCCTTCCCCAGCCACGAGCCTGACGTGTTTCACCAGCTCAGGCCGCAGGGATGTGATAGCAAGCTCAGCTCACCCGACTCAAAACGTGATTCTCCTGGCTTCTCCTAGCCCATCGCGGTGGCCCGCCTGGCTTACCCACTTTTCTTCAACCGTTCTTATTTTGTTTCAGCAGCTCACTGGGGACGGAGCAAGGAATCCAAAGCCCATAGATCTGAAATTCTGCAGCCCCCACCTCCCGTGGAGGAGCAGGTGACAGAAGAGGCAGCCAAACATTCTGGATTCTATAGCCAAATGTTACCTCCTCCCTGGGGGCTTAGCTTGGCGGAGTAAATTTCAGAGCCTTGGCATTTTTCATCCAAATTTAGGTTAGACTAGCAAAGGGAATTTGATTTTTAAAAGTGGGACAATACTCTCACTGTCCGGTGCGAGCAGACAGAGGGGTAGAGTGGGCCAGCAGAGAGAGAGAGATGGCTGAGTATTTATGGGGTTCTGTGCTCCTGGCGGCGGAGTTCCCAGTGTGCCTTCCAGTAATGGGTAATAAATGTACAGTTATTTAATTTGGAGTCAGAGCAGCAGCGTTATTGATTACTTGGAACGTCTAAAGCTCTGGATGGTGAAGCCCCCTGCGCGAAGAAGTGTGTCTGCAGCACATTGCCGAGCGTTTAAAGTTAAACAGACACACATAAGACACAGATGAGGTAATTCTCATTGGCCTTATGAGGGTAGGTTTAGAAGTGCTAGTCAACTCAGAGATGCCAGCCCCAGATTCAGATGTGCAGAAGGGCAGATGGATGGATGGCACCTGCTTCTCTCTCCAGATCCCCGTTCTCCCCTTCTCTACCCTGCACTGTGCCCTGGGAGGCTTCCTTGTGTAGATTAGATCACAGCACCAGGCTCCCTTGCCCACTGGCTTCTGGTTGGGTTTGGGTAATAGGGAGGTAGAGCAGGTTATAGGATGAGGGAGGAGCAGGCAGGGCATTTATAGACCCTGCTCTATCCTGTGGGTTGCTGCATTCCTAAACATAGATCTCAGGCAACCCTGTCTGTATTCAGGCTCAGAGATGGTGGCAGAGCCTGGAATCGCACTGTTACTGGTCCCAGAGCACCACATCATCTCTTGTGTTTCCCCTGACCCCTGCCCACACCTTTGTAAATAGTCCCTTTATTAAATTCCTCTCAAATTATCCTTATTTGAGTGTGCCATCTGTTCCCTCCTGGGACCCTGGCTCATACAATGGGAGAGGTGTGGCTTATTCCACTGCATAAAAATGGAGCCGCAGTTTAAATGCTGCCTTTTCAGAGACACTTCCCCGACCCCTATTATTCTCTATTATGGCATCTGTTTGGGTTCCTTTATGGCACTTGAAGTTGTCATTTGATTGGCTTGTTGGTATGTTCGTTGCTCATCTCCTCTCTAGCACAAGCACTAACATCACAGAGAAGTTAGGTGACTCGCCCAAGGCCACACAGCTAGGAGAGGGTGGAGATCCAGTTTGAACCTAGATCTCTCTAATTCCAAAGGCCCCCTCCTGGAGCCATGCCCAGAGCCTGAGCTGCAGGTGGAATACTATTTCCTTAGAATCACTTCACCCCCGTTACCTGTATTCATGGTGGACAGAGAAAGCTCTGGTTTCCTAAAACATTCCTTGAGCTGGAAGTTGCCTCCTCTTTCCCACCAGGTGTTTTGCCCGGATGCAGAGGCAGAGATGGTTTTCAATATCCAGGATCCTTCCCTTCCTCTTTTTCCCTCTCCCCATCCTCCAGCCCAGTCTCCAGGGGGTCAGGAGCTTGACCCCTGTTCACGGGCCCTGCTTTCTCCAGTCAGGAGGTGGTTTCGAGGCCCAGGCCTGCAGGGAGCTGGGACCACTCAGATGCTCAGGCGGCAGGGTGCTTGCTCCCAGGAGACAGAAGCTGTCTCAGATTCACAGAGTGACTTATGATCTGAGTTCCCTTCCAATGGGAGACACACAGAAGAAGCTCTGCCGTTCTCTGTAGAATCGAATGATGTGTGTCGAAACTGACCACAGGTGGAAGCCGACAGGGGCTTTTCTTCTAGTCTCTCTCAAAGGTCCCAAGGAGGGTGAGGCAAAGTCAGGTGCATACTTGTTACACATCCAGAAACACCTCACCCGTCTATACATCATGTGTAGGTAAAAAGCCACTCCTATAGGTTCGTTTCTCCAAAACAGACAAGTATAAAGAAGAAAACCAAAATACGTTACATGATCCTATTACCTAGATAACCCCAGCTGACGTCAAAATGCACTTGGTTGGACAATTCAAATGGGACAGAAAGGTACAAAATGCCCCATTCTCCTGACTCCACAGCCCAGCCTGTCCTACTTCCCAATGGCTCCCCGAATTCCTTCTAGAAAAATCATCTGTGGCCATACTAGTAGGTATGTGAATGTGAATATGCATCCTTAAACAGTGATACCAAAGTGGTCACACCTAGTACACTCTTTTGTGACTTGATCCCTTTCTTCTTGTATCGTGGAGCCCTGTCCACATCAGCTCAAATAATTCTATTTTCTTTGCAATGGCTGCATAATATGTCATCATATGGCTGTACGATGATTCGTTTGATCTTGACAGGTTTGTTTCCACGGATTTGCTTTTAGAAACAATATTTCAGTGAACATCATTGTGCATCTATCTTGTCACATTTTGCAAGGAAATCCACGTAGAATATATACATCCCTGAAGGTGGAACAGCTCCGTCAGGGGTCTGTGCATTTTAAATTTCAGTGGATATTGCTAAATTACCCTTCAACGGTCGTAGCCACGTACACGATCCTATCATTCAACACCAGTGCCTGATACCGCACAAGTATATTAATTCTAAAAATATGCATACACTCACTGTTGGAAGCGGAGAAGTTAGTTTCTTTCTCTCTCTCTCTCTTTTCCTTCATTACATTCACATCAGTCCACACAACCTCTGCCGTGGCACTTTTCATGTCGAGTTGATTTTTCTTTTCTTGTCTGGCTCTCTCATTAAACTGGTGTCATCTAAGACAGGATCAGGTCTTAAATGCAACCTTTTCTTTTTTTTTTTTTTTTGAAAATTTATACGCGTTTATTTGAGCCAAACTGATAACACGTGCCAAGGAGCAAGATCTCAAATGCTCCCAAATTCAGCATTCTCACTCAGCCCCGTAGCTAGCTTATAGTTGACATCCATTCATGCCGCTGTGAGCCTCTCAAGTGTTCTGTTCCATATGACAACTGCCATGGAAACACCTTCTCAGCTCTCAAGGATGTGATTATCACCCAACTGTGTGTCTGTTCTTGATCATGGCCATTTTCTGGGTCCTGGGAAAAAACGATACTGCGTGCCTCACTTAGGCTAAAATTTCTCAGTCAGCCTTTGTATTACTTTCCTCAGGCCGCTGTAACAAATTAACCACAGACTAGGTGGCTTAAATAACAGATATGCATTTTCTCACGATTCTGGAGGCTGGAAGTCGATCAAAGTGTGGCAGGCTTGGTCCCTTCAGAGGCCTCTCCCCTTGGTTTATAGATGCTTGTCTTCTCCCTGCGTCTTCACATGGTTTTCCCTCTGCGTTGTTGGTGTCCTAATCTCCTCTTAAAAGGACATTGGTCATATTGGATTAGGGCCCACCTTAATGATCTCATTTTACCTTAATTACCTCTTTAAAGCCCCGTCACCAAATACACTCACATTCTAATGTACTAGGGGCTAAGGCTTCGGCATATGAAAGGGCCCAACTCAGTCTATAGCAGCCATCCTCTTAGGTAGTGATGACAGGGGCCCCTGTCCCAGTAAGGATCCAACATTAGCAACTTTCACTGTGGCGAGTCTCATGATAAGCCCATGGAACGTCACCTTTCGCCATCACCATGCCTTTTCCAATCTCTCTCAGAGACCCAGGACTTGTAAGACTTGGTCCTGGTGAGGCACAAAGTCTCTTGGCCAGGGGAGCAGGGCCTTATTATTTCTTAGTCTATGGACACGGGGGACTTTCTTGGGCCTAGCACTTCTGCCTGTCGAAGGAGTCCTACACTCTGTTCTGTACTTGGAAGCAAAGAGCTCGCCTCCCAGACTGAGGAGAATATGAGCAGATGTGCATTTGGCTGTTTCTTCTGCCTTTTGGAGCCCAGCCAGGGCTGCTGGCAAAAGTTGGCATGTGAACCAGGAAGGAAGACAAAGCAGGCACTTGATTCCAATCTAATTTTCCATGCTAACGCTGATGGATTGTGGGCAGTGCTTGAGGTGCTGTGTGTACCCAGATTCTGAGACCCCACCCAGGTCCATTACGAAGGAATGTCTTGATCAATTAAGGATGGCAGCCAAAGGTACAGGGCAGAGTATGGGGGCATTCGTGCCATTCCTGCTTCTAAATGTGTCACCGTGGTGCACAGGGCAGGCCATCCTAGCAGGTATGACCTTTCGAGAGGCCTCTAGGTTAATAACTGTTCCTGGGAGCGAGGAGAGTACCTTTGGGCTTAGTTTGCTCCCCGGACAGGGCATAGTTTCCAGGTTCTGGAGGACAAACAAAAAGGTAAGGATCATTGTTCTTTGGAGACTGAAAATACCTATGGGTCAGAAGACCCTTTTCCGATCCCTTGCTTTTGAATTTTCTCTGAGAAATGACCCTATGGGGCAGGTACAAGCCATCATCTATCACAGTCAACAAAAACTGATCACACATCAGTGTCACAGAGTTCTAACTCCAGAAAGAGCCTTCATGTCTGTGGCCCAGTATAGGGGAGTCCTTAAAACAATTTACAGAGTATAACTTTGGGGGGAATGTTACAAATATTCTCATTGTCTGAGTTCAGACTTTTTTGACTTGGGGTTCTACAATGCAATATAGTCACCTTTTCTTCAGGAGTCATTTTAGAAGCACTAAGGGTAGGGGTGGCAAACGTGATGTACGTATGACCAGATACTCTTGGCAGATGTCATCAGTCCGTTAAGACATACTTGGTCTCTGCTGACCTGTGATCACCACAGCTTCTCAAGTCTGGTTCCAGATGCCCCTAGAAGAAACCTTGCTTGACTAATCCCATAAGGAACATGCATTACCCCCCCACCCCCAACCTCCCACCCTCATTTATAACACAGTGGAATTGCTTTAGATTTCTAAGACTCCTTCAGATCTAATTGTCTCCAGTTTCCACACCCTTCAGATCTCATCTCGTAGACTGACAGCTTCCTGTCTGTATGGCCGTCCTGGCTGTCAGGCTCCATGTTTTCAAGTGTGAAATATAGTGAACCTCGCCGCTTCTACATATGCCAGTTTGTCTTTTTATCATGCTCCAGACAGGATCAGAGCTGAAATTCACCATCCAATCTGCTGATAAAGCAAAGGCCTGTTGGGTGAATATAGATACAAATGAGCATATTGGTTATGTATTGCTGTGCAACAAATTACCCCAAAACTTTACAGCTTAAAACAACAGACATTGATTATCCCATGGTTGCTGTGAGTCAGGAGTTGTGCAGTGTCTTAGCAGGTGATCTGCCTCTAGCTCTCTCACAAACTGCAATCAAGGTGTCAGCCAGAGCTGCACTCGGCTCAAAGCTTGACTGTGGGGGGAGCCGTTTCTAAACTGGCACATGAGGCTGGTTGGACTGAGAACTTCAGGTTCTCACTGGCTGTTGGCTGGAGACATTACTTCCTCACCACACAAGTCTCTCCATAGGGTGGCTCATAGGGTATTGGCTTCTCGGAGCGAATAATTGAGAGAGGGCGTCCAGGAGAGAAGCTGCAGTTTTTTGTAACCTAGTCTTGGAAGTGACCTCCCATTGCTTCCGCTTTATTCCTTTCATTAGAGCAAATCAACAAATTCAGCCCACACTTAAGTAGAGGTGATTAGACAGGTGCGTGAATACCAGAAGGTGGGGGTCACTGGGGACTACTTCGGGGATTGCCTACCACGATTATAGTACACGATGTTGTGCTTAGCAGTAATGGCGATATTACACATATTAAGCACATACCAAATGCCAGAGGCTTATATGAATTTAAAAATGTCCTCCTCATTATGACTCAGAGGGAGAGGTACCATTGTCTCCATTTCACATTGAAGAAATGGAGACTTACAGAGGTTTTAAGTAACTTGTTCAGGCAGTCTGACTCTGAGCCCAGGGTTTTAACTATGAGGCCCCCTTACCCTTGAACCATTTTAAGGCATTTCCTTAAACACTGTCAAGAATTTTGAAATCACCTGTGAATGTGCACCCTACGTGGGAACGTGAGAATGAACATGGGCTGGGGACCGAGGCAGAATCTGTGTTCAGGTTCCTTCTCTGTCACTTAACACTGTAACCTAAGGGGGATTATTATTCTCTTGGACCTCATTTTCTCCATCTGAAAAATGGAGATGATGATAGTTATGTTATAGGATTATCGTGAGATTTGAAAGAGGCAGCGTATGCAAAGAATTCCCAGCTCTTAGTAGGAATTCAGTATGAGCTAGTTTCCCTTCTCCCTGCTTTCCAATAATTTATCTTAATTTTGACAATTCTTTTCTCTTCCCCGAAGCACTTTCTCTAAGAGCTGCTTTATTTCAGTCATTCTATAAAGTAATAACATTTAAGACCCTACAAAAATGTTCTGTAATGCAGACTGCCTCCCCACCAGGAAGTCTCGGTGATGAGACTTGACTGAAGGGCTGTCAAAGTGATTGAGGCTAGCTTTTGAGTTCCATCCAGGGTCATCTTACTTTCTGAGACTACTCATGATGGAGGGAGCATTTAGTGAGAGAGACAAGGGGGCTCCATGAAGCTTCTCGTTCTCCATCTGACTCCCAGCTTGGATCTCTTATCTTCCTGAGCAAGAGGAGAGGAGCCAAGGGGACCATTCCTGGCAGACATCAGTGTTCAACTCCCTCACCGTTTAGAGTGAACAGTTTTAAGTGTGGACTCCCTGGCATGGGCAGACGGGGAAACTGGAGGGAAGAAGTTTTGGGCAGATGGCAGCAGGTGCTTGGAATGCCCTAGTGCCAGTTATCTGTCAGGTCTTTTTGATTTGGAAGAAACAATACACTGCTCAAGGAAGCATCTTGACCAGTCAGTCTCTCTCTCTCTCTCTCTCTCTCTCTCTCTCTCTTTCTCTGTGACCCCTGTCCCCCATTCATTTCTGGGTAGAGAAGACCTTGGCCAAGACTTAATGCCCTTCTCATTTCTGAGCACACAGCAAGCATTGGTAAGATTTGGGTATTTGTTTTCTTTGAATTTAAGTTTTTCTTTAATGGTGTCCAGGGATTTAAAAGTAAGATCCAAGACTCATTTGCTTGGCTTAAAAGAGACTCAGCAAAGTCAGAACCCCCTTTATCTTGCCGGCCTCGTCTTATACCTCATTCTTGTTATTCTCAAACATTCTCGGCTCAGTAGAGATCCCGTTCCCCCTCAAAATGCCTCCAGGCCTATGCCTAAGTTTGTTCTCAGAATGCGTTCCCCCAACTTCTTCCTATCCCTTTACTGTGAGAATTCCTACTCATTCAGCTTATGTGTCACTTCCTCAAGGAAGCCTTCCTGGAGTTCCCCAACTAAGTCAGGCTCCACAGTACATGAAAGCTTTTTTAGGTTTCCGCCCCCCCCTGGAACCTACTCATTGTAGCTATTATTGCACCTATAATTATCTGTCCAGTGTGCAACTGTCTCATTGGACTGAAGGCTCCCTGAGGGTGGGGATAAGGACCATCTCGTTCTCTACTGTTTCTTGAATTCCTAGTACAGGGCCTGGGAAAGAAAAGATGCTCATTTAAAAATTATTTTAATGAAGGAGGGAATGATATGGAAACACAAGAGAGAAGATGGAGCCAAAGATGGTATGAGAGTCATAGGTCTCGCAGGACCTGGAAGTGCAGGTTGGCTCTGGGCCACTCTTGGGTTTGTTAGGGGAAACCAAAGAATGAGGTGGACTTGGGCCTTTTCTGTCTCCTAGAAACTCAAGTCTCAGGGGGCTGGGTTTGGTCCTTTTGCTGGGAGATCCAGAGGTTGTGTTCTGGGGAGATGGAGGCATTAGAGCCTTCATTACTGTCCCTGAGATTCTCTTGTGTGCTTGAGACAATCACGTGTGTCATCTAAAGAGCAAGGCAGAGATAACAGTTTTGTCTTCCGAAGTGCCGGAGCTCACGTCTACCTGGCAGGCAAGGGAAGTTTTATCAAATCTCTCACTGTCTTCCACGTGCCACGCCTCTGATACGCATCATCTCCTTGAAATAATGATGGTTACGGTGATGATGATGGATGATGTTGGTGATGATAATGGAGGATGATGGAGACGATGGTGATCATGGTGACGATAATGGGTGATGTTTGCGATGATCATGGGAAATGATGGTGATGATGATGTTGGTGGGTTATAGTGATAAAGATGATAACGATAATGGTGATGATAATGTGGTACTGATAATACTGATGATAGTGGATGATATCGATGATCGTGGAGGATAGTGGTGATGATGGGGATGATGATGGAGGATGATGGTGAGGATAACGATGGAGAATAATGATGACGAAAAAGAAGATGATGTTGGTAATGACGGGGGTGATGGGGGATGATGGTGGTAGTGATGAGATAACGGCTAAAACTCAACTGCTGATTGACACGTCAGGGCTCTGTCAAGCTCTTCAAACATTATCTCATACAGTCCTAGCTAAGACATTTTCTGGTAGTTTCTACTTCTGGCATTATTTACATTTTCATAAATGGGGACACCAGAGTACAGAGGGGTCACTTAATTTGCCCCAAATCGCACTGCTAGTAAGTGGCAGAGCCAGGCCTAATCCCTAGCTCTGGCTGAATAGGGCGTGGGGGGCACTTCTGCATTACGGAAGTCCCAGGTCACAGGACAGCCTAACCTAGTTTTCTTCCCCGACCTGCTCTATCCTCTCCCTTGACTGTGCTCAACGCTGTGCTTAAAGTGAAGAGTCAAGAACTGTGGGGATGAGCCAAGAGTTGTTGGCTTTCTTGGGAGGAGGATAGAGGACAAGGAATTGGACACAAACCTCCTTAATGTCCAGGGTTTGCCCCCAAGGGCTAGGATCTTAATTTCTAGCAGAGCCAGGTAGGTTAAAAGCACAGTTCTGAAACTAGACAGACTTAGGTTTAAATCCAATGTTTGGCCCTAACTGGGTGTACGACCTTGGGCAAGATGATATCCTTGTCTTAGGACTCAATTTCTTTGTCTGTAAAGTGGGGACAGTGGTGCCTACCCTTAGGCTGTCATGCCACGTAGAAATCCTCACATATTAGCTGATATAATTATTATTATCTCATGAGCCCAGAGCAACCCAGAGGATGGGGAACCAACATCCCCTGGGCTCTGTTATGTGCCAGGTGTCTGATAGAATGACCACTCATGGTTCTCATATCCACCCAATGAGCTGGGTGACTTCCCTGTGAAATAGATGGCCCTGGCGGGTCAAGCGGCTTTCTCAGGGTCATGCAGCTAATTAGGTGCCCGAGCTGGGATGTGGAACCGTCTCAGCTCTCCAGCTGTCTTCTACTCTCCACCTGACCTGGGCGTTCTATGTGGCTGCCAACCTTCCTGGCACCATAAGTGCTGAATCCTAGGAAATCTCACAGCCAGACCATCTGGAAGGAGGTCAGACCCAGGCCCGGGCTATTGTCTCCAACTGCTGTTGATGGTGGTGTTGCCAGGAGGCTGACCTCGGCCACCGTCTCTCAGATCAGAAGTCCGTGAGCTGCAGCCACTGGCCTGGCACGAACTTGTCCTCAACTTCTAGCTGGGTCTAAGGAGGTGGATTCTGACCACCCCTCCGTTATCACTTAGAACTGTGTGGAGGTTGGAGGGGAAGGAGTCCTCTATGCTCAGTATTGTCCAGTTCTGTTTGGTAGGAATAACAGGTACCAATCACATTCTGAGCCAGACACCACAACCCCATGAGGTGGGTGGTGGTATCACTTCCTCCTTTCACAGAACAGGAAATGGAGGTTAAGTGCATTGTTCAAGGTCACCTAGCCAGCAGTGGCAACTTCAGGACTCAAACCCAGGTCACCCTGACTCTTGGTGTCAATGCCCCTCAGGGAGGTGGAGAGGAGAAGGGCCTTGGGAAGCCGGCCTTGCTATCCTGAGCTCTCAGGTAGAATTGCTTTGGGCTGCTGAGAGCTTTTGAGAACACGGAGTCTTGAGTCTGTAGTGGTGCTGAGTGTGGCGGGGCCCTGCCCTGGCTCCTCCCTGCACTCCAGCGCAGAGCATCTGCCACTCTTCAGGCGGCCCTGAAACTTCAAGGAGGCTTGGGCCGGTGAGATTCCACACTGGAGCAGGAGCTGGGAGAGCAGAGTTCATGAGGCTGCTGCGCCCCCTGCAGGCCATGGGTTGGCGGTGCATCTGCCTCTACGCTGCGAGATTTTTAATTTTAACAAACGTTTTAAAAATTGAAGTATAATATACATACAGAAAAGCAACTGATCTCAAGAGTACAGATTTATGAGTTATCACAGAGTAGCTATCCCTGGGACCTCAGCATCCCAGAGCCACCCTCCCCCCAGCACTCACTCTCCCCAGCACTACTTATCTGTAGGTTAATTTTGCCTGTTTTCAACTTCATGTAAACAGTCACACTGTATGAATTCTTTTGTATCTGGATTCTTTAGCCCACAAGAAATACATACATATGTTCACTAAATGATACGTACTAGAATGTTTATAGCATCGCTGTTCGTAATAACCCCAAATCATCGACAGTGAGTGGGTAAAAACGTAGTAGTTTTATGCAGCAGAATTCTTACAGCAATGAAAAGAGATTAACAACTGCTATGCACAACAACTCCGATGAATCCTCTCTGAGTTTTTGCTCGTCACTTGCATGCCTTTCAGATGTCTCTCAGGAGCTCTCCCGGGAGCTCTGAGCTGGAACTTAAGGGGCCACTCCAGCACATTCTCAAACCGCCACTGTGGCCTGGCCAAAGCCAGTACAGGAGCCTGGCCCCTGAGGACAGCTCTTGTACTATAAACATCCTGTAGCCTGGTTGTTCCCAAGCCCAGCTGCACATTAGAATTATCCACAGGGCTTTAAAAAAACATAAGAACATAAAACAAAGAACAAATGAACAGCAATGGCCACGTCCCATCCTCGGAGATTCTGATCTAGTTGGCCTGGGGTAGAGTCCCAACGCTGGTATTTTTTAATGCTTCCCTGGTGATTCTCGTGTGTGGTTCATGAACATTAGAGTTGGTCCCTGGACCAGCAGCAGCAGCCTCCCTGGGAGTTGGTGAGAACTGCAAATTCCCGGGCTGCATCCCAGACCTACTGTCCCAGGACCTCTGGGTGTGGGGCCTGGAATGTTGCCATGAGCTCTCCATGGGGCGCTGCTGCACACTCAGGTGGGAGACCCCTGTACGACCCCTTCTCTCTACAGTTTTTGAGGGTTTCGGTAAGAATTTGTTGGATGAGGGGAAACTCAAAGGTCACCAGTAATCCTGTTTTCCAATTCTAATTAAAGCCTTTTATGCCAGTGTATTTAAAGCCTAGTCACTTAGTACTTCCCACATACCCGGCCCCATGCTGTGTGCTCGGTGCTAGGTGTGACCTCATTGAGTTTTCAGCCTAATGAGGAAAGAAAAACGTGGAAGAAAAACCATCACATCAGGGAACAATGCAAAGTGCAGGGTGCTCGGAGTGCTTGGCAGGAGTGGGAAGCACCAGACAGGTCCTCTCTGAAGGATGTAATCTTAGCTGAGACCTGAAGACGAAGAGGATTTAATGGAGTAAAGGTAGAACAAAGAACTTTTTAAGCAGAGGTAGCACAGCATGTGCAAATGTCCTGTGGCCACAGAGACACACCTAAGCTTTTTTGGTCTAATTGGTGAGCCATTTCGGTGAAATGACACTTACCTTCCTTCACTAAATCATCAAAGTGGCATAGGGACTTGCCTGTTTTCTTCTGACTTTCGAGCAGTGACCTTTATGGGAAGAGAAAGCCGACCTTAATTTCCTCCATTTTCACCGTGGGATCCTATTTACTTCTTTCAAACTTGGAGCCTAGATCAGAGATTGGTAAACTCTGCATGGGCCGAATCGAATCGACTGCCTGTTTTTGTAAACAAAGTTTTATTGAAATACAGCCAGGCCCATTTGTGTATGTGTTGTCTGGGGCTGCTTTCATGGTGAAATAGCAAGAGTTGAAAGGTGTGATGGAGACTGTGTAGCTCTTTACAGAAAAAGTGTGCTGACTCCCAGCCTAGATCATCCCTGAACCTTGGGTCCCCAAGACACTTTCACTGTTGTCTGATCTTCTTCCTCAAAACAAAACCTTTTCTTCCTTTGTGTGTTTTCTCTTCTTGCAATAAGGACTATTTTCAGTCTAAGGGGTGATGACTTAGAAGTGGAAAGAATTAACTTCCTCCTTTAAGTACACACACACACACACACACACATGCACACACACACATGCACACACACACACGCATGCATGCGTGCACACAAAACCCTGCCTCCATCAGCCCAGTGAGCTTTGCAAAGCCCCCGCCCTTACTGGCCTTCGTGCTGATTGATTTAATGGAATATTTTCCCTGCGCACCCAGGTTGGGCAAACGTAATAAGAGCCGAGAGCGATGACAGTACCGATCTGAGGAGATTGATGGACCAGCCCGGGTTTCTCCCCAGTGAGGCCAAGCCGGGTGTTGAGGCAGCAATATGTTTGCCTGCTCCGCTCATTAAAGCTTAATGTTCGAAAACTTCTCCTTTGCCTCCCGTCAGAGATTTTCTCGAGCACACGAGGTAACTACACTGGAGACTGATTAAATCTTTACTTTTTGCACCAGGGTTTGAGGGAAGGTGTTTCTGCAACGGTAGACAAAATATGAAATTAATCTCCCTGTCTCATTTGTGGCTGTTCCAAAAGAGATAGTCGAAGAGGAAAGGGAAAAAACAAAAAAGGAGGAAAGAAAATGGAGAGATTTTCGAAGGGCAGAGATAAACGACCTTCTCGTGAGGATTCGTGAAGACTCGAGAGTGATTCAGGAGGTGAGGCCCCTATAATGACAATGTTCTCTTTTATTCTTGGTCATATGCCTTGGTGTCCGAAGGCAGGGGCCTGAGTCCTCGTCAGAGCTCTGAATGGAAGCCAAATCTGAACTCAATATGCCTTCTCCCCAAACAGTTCTATGCCATCTCGTTGGCAGTCTCTGTCTCCGTAGACTACTTTGTTTCCTGAATCCAGATGTTTGGAATCCAGCCTTGCCACTAGAATCTGGAGGGCATGCGACCTTGAGCAGACCCTTGCCTCACGTGTCAGAGGAGAGTTGTCAGACCCTGACCTGCCTGTGTCAGGGAAAAGCCGAGAAAACTGAGTGTTGGACATACTGGGGCTTTCTCACACATGCACAGGGTTTGGCAATGATGAATTACTCTGGGGGCGTCGATGGATCTTGGATAGGTGCCCAAGATCTGATTGGACAGTCCCGGCTTTGGAGGGCCTGGGAGAGCTGATGGCAAGTGCTGTGGCCACCAGGATGAGGGAAGTAGTAGAAGGCTGTCTTTCCACATGTGTCTTCCCACCCTGCTCCCCTATGGCCTCTTGGAGGCAGCGTATTCCTGGGGCCTGCGGGCCAATGGCAGAAGAGCCACACGTACTTGGCAGTCAGTGGGTATGTTCGGTTGGGTGTGATAGAGTTACTGAATTGTAGAAATAGGGTGGAGAAGTAAAGATAAAAGCTAAGTTTGCTGGTGGTCTATTTGGAATCAGATACTGTCTTAGTTCGTTTGGGCTTTTTAAAACAAAAATATCATAGCCTATGTGGCTTAGAAACAATAGGAATTTATTTCTTACAGTTCTGGAGGCTGGGAAGTCCAAGATCATGGTGCTGGCAGATTCAGTGTCTGGTGAGGACCCACTCCCTGGTTCAGGGACCCCCATCCTCTTGCTGTGTCCTCACATGGAGGAAGGGATGAGGGGGCTCTCTGGGTCTTTTTTATAAGGACTTTAATTACATTCATGGGGTCTCCACTCTCATGACCTAATCACCTCCCAGAGGCCCCACATCCTCACACCATCCCCTTGGGGGTCAGGATTCCAACATATGAATTTTGGGGAAGCATAAATATTCAGTTCATTGAAGATATCCAATAGCCGTTGCTCACTAGGCATCTGGGGTGGACCGACTGAGAAACCTCAGAGATGAGGATGATGGCTTGAGGTGACTGAAAGCTCCAATAGTAAACATGATCTAGATTGACCCTTCTCCACCCCTTGTTCATTATGCTCCAAACATACGTATCATCACCTAGCTCCTCTTAGGTGGCTTTGCTTATTCTCTTTTCCCTGTCTTCTCACATCTGGCTCCTTCTCACCATTCAGTCTGGTCTTAAATGTCCCTGTCTTCGAGAGGTGTCCCCATCTACCGGGGCCCCTCCAGTCACGCTGCATCTCAGCACTCCGTTTATTTCCATTGTCGTACATATCACAATCTGTCATTATCTCATTTACTCGTCTGTTCACACATGTCCGTCAGGAAGAACCGTATCGATCTTTTTTTACAGCTGCTGACCACAGGGCCGGTGCAGAGCAAGCACTCGGTATATGAGTGAGAGGGAACAGGGGATGCTTTTAGGGGAAATGCTTCCTATTTTGAACTCTCTGCATTACCGGAGAGTTTGTTGGTTATTATATCTTTATTTGCAATTGGCCGCTTCATCGCTGTGTTGCGATTCATTTTGACTTAGAGATCATTTTCAATTAAAAAATGCATAAACCACAGCCAAAGCACTAATTCATTTCTGCTCAGTAGAAAAGACTCAGATCATGGATTTTATCATTTGCCACCATTGATTTTCCATGAGTAATAATTACATTTTGTACACAACATCTGCACTAAGTGATATTTATATTTGCAATAATCTGAGTAACTTTTAATGTTAAAATATATTTTTTTGGGGGGGAAGGGGGATGTCGAGTAAATTGAATATTTTACTTCTGCCATCGCTTTTTATCCAGACAATGCTCATTCTCATATGAAATAATAATTTGGCAATCAGAGCCTGAAATGGCTTTATAAATGAAGTTTGAATTGACATTTCCACCAGCTGGGATGGTAATTTTCAGCTTTCGCCGGGGTTGGCGAATTTAGATCCACTCTTGAAATTTACTTTGCTGTTATTATCTTTGAAATCCTCTGGGGATTTTTCTCAGATAACACAGGCTCTTCTTTCATCATGCTGGGTTTTACCTGTGCTGTGAAGTTCTCAGCAAATCTCTTTCGCTTGACATTCAAGGCCTCCTGCAACCTCCGTGTTGTTTAATAAATTCTGAAATTGCTTGTCAAGCCTCGCCTGTGCCATGTGTTACAGGAGCTGGGAATTCACTGGTGACTGAGACAGATCCCCGCAACCTCCCCAGAACTTGCAATACGGATGGAGAGACAGACAGTAAAGAAGCAAATTTAGGCAAGAGAGAGTTTACGGATTCTGATAATTGCCCCAAGAGAAATAGGGTGATGAAATAGAAGTTTAAGGGGTAGGATGCTTTAGGTAGTTGGTTATTGAGGAAGGTGTCTCTGAGGAGGTGGCCTTTTTGAGGATTAGGGAGGAACACAGAGTAGCCGGAGTACGTGAGCATGGGCAAGGACGGGCAGAGGCCAGGCCCTGGAGGGCGCCAAAGGTCTTGTCAAGGAGACTGATTTTTATTCTAAGAGCAGAGGTAGGGGAAATTTAATTGGTAGTGGCGGTAGGTGAGCGTTAGTCATTTTTCAGTTAGTTTAATTTGTCTTTTAAGAAGGTCACAGTGGCTACTGTGAGGACCATAAAGGGTCGGTGGTGGGTATGGCACCAGGGAGATTATTTAGGAGGCTGCGGCTGATGCTATCTTAGACCAGGCTGCTGGCCGTGGGGATGGAGAGAAGTGAATGCACTTGAGAGATTGACAACTACATAGCCAGGTGGTCCCAACACATGATGCCCATTTTGTAATTGCGGGATGTGGTTTCACCTCTGGGTCTCATGCTCCTCACCCTCTGCATTGACCATCGCTTCCTTCCACCTATTGTCACTTACGTGTTCTTAAGCTTGGCCCTAGAGTCTCCCCTCCATGAAGCCTCTGGTCACCGCAGGTCTGCTGACACCTTCTCCGAAGTGCTACATCAGTGGTTCTTAGTGTTGGTGTGTATAAGTGGCTCCTGGGCAGCCTGATGAAATGCGGTTTCCAGAATCTCACACTCTAGGGTAGCAGTCTCTAATCCTTTTGGCACCAGAGACCGGTGCTCCTATGAGACTCTAATGCCTGATGATCTGAGGTGGAGCTGAGGCGGTGATGCTAGCCCTGGGGAGTGGCTGCGAATACAGCTCTCTGGCTTACCACTCACCTCCTGCTGTGCGGTCCGGTTCCTAACAGGCACAGACTGGTACTGGTTCACAGCCTGGGGGATGGAGACCCCTACCCTGGGGATTCTGGTTCATGGGGTCTTTGTTGGGGCGCAGGGGTTTGACTTTTCACAAGCATCCCAGCTGATGCTGATGCTGGCAGCTTAGTCTGGCTTTGTTCTGTCTTCTGCTGTTTTATCTTTTGCTCTAGTTCAGAAACCCTCTCAGGGTAGGATCAGGCCATATATCACATTTGTAATCCCCGAGTGCCTGGGTCCAATGCTGTGCATGAAAGAGATGCTCAAATATCTGTCTTACTTTGGGTTGAGAATCCCAGAGAAATGACTAGCCTTGGTAGTGTGTCATTCAGTGTGTCCTGGCACAGATGGCATCAAGGCTCCTTTGCTAGACTCTCCTTTCCCAGGTCCCAGATCTCCACCCCACTTCTGCTTACTAATACCTACCAATCATTCAGACCCCGATTTAAAAGTTCTCTTCATTGTCTCTTTCACTCCCATTTTACAGATGGACAAACAGAGGCTTAGAACAACTAGATCACTTGACCAGAGTCCCACAGTTATAAAGTGCAAGACAAAGATTTGAATGAAGGTGTCTCTGACTCCAAAACCCACACTCCTAATGTCCACTCATCATTTCATTCCCCTATTCAGCAAATATTTATTACATGCCTGTGACATGCCGGGCACACTTCTTCTGCTGTCTCCCTTCTTCCTCTTCCTGTCCTCAAATTCGCCCGGATCTGCTGTCAGGGAGAAGAGATGAGGTCTACGCTCTCACAGTATCAACCTTTAAATGGTTGTAGGCAGCTCTTAAGCTTCCCCCACATTCTTGCAACTCTTGACAAATGATACGTCATGACTTAGAGTTCTCTTCCACCCCAGACCTCTCCCCAGACACACCCCCTCAGTCGGTGCCCTTCGGAGCATGGACCCCACCTTTGGATGCTCCAGATCCCATCAGGGTGGCGTGGTCCTGCCAGCATTTGGCAGTCTAGTCTTTAATTCCATAAGCTCCAGGATGCTAACTTTTATCGCACGATCGATTCATAGGCTTCCTGGTCTCCCTAAAGCCAGCATCCACTCTGTAGTTATGAGTTGCCCTTAAGATGGCAATGTTTGCTCCATCTTGCCCCTATTACTCCCTAAATCCCAGAGAAATAAACCATAAGGACAAAGAATATATGATTAAGAGAAATTACACCCCAGTGGTGTTTCTCAATGACCAGATGTCATAATTTTTAATATGTCGTTTACAACAATTGCTTTCAATATTACATGAGCTTTATGAGCGAAAACATGATTATCCAGTTCCCAGCCAAGCAGGCCCCCAAGTTTCTAAATCAATTCATAGCAGATGAACTGTAGGGGCGCCCTGTCCATCAAGTGAAAGGGTTGGTGAAGAGGGGAGGGATGGCAAGGTGAATCCTGGGCTAAGAGGGTTGTTTCTGGAGGCAGACGGAGCTGCATTCAAACCACAGGCTGGCTTCGGCTAAGTTCCTTAACCCCTCAGAGCCTCAGTTCCTCATCTGTGAAATGAAGGCAGCAATAGCATCTCCCTCCTCAGCTGCTGAAATAGTAACTGAGATGGTGCGTGCAAAATTCTAAACACAGTGGGTGGTATGTGGTCAGTGTTCAGTGAGTGTGAATCTGATTTCAGTTATTACTGAGAGAGACGGGCAGGTAAACAGCTACAATGCTGAGTGATCAATGGGGTCAGCAGAAGGGGGCTGTGGGCTTAGCTAAACCAGGGGAGGGAATGGAGAGAGGCTTCTTGGAGGAGGCGGTGAATGAGATGGTGCGGAGGGCAGCAGCTGTGGGCAGGGGGATCCGAACATCCTCAGGGCAAGAAGAGAGATCTGCATGTCCTTCGGCCCCATGGGATAAAGAACTGGTCCTCCCTTCCATTTGGTGTGTCCCAGTGGATGGGACTACTGGGGCAGGCGGAGAGAGAACGCTTTGAATGTCCTCTAGCCTGGCCTGAGGGACTGGGAAGGATTCGGATGCCAGATCTTGAGCTTCAGCCCCTGGTGCCTTATTTCTCCTGGGTACCCCTGCTCTGTTTTCCCAGGTCCGGCTGGAGACCTGTTTTTTGTTGCAGCTGCTGTAGGTGGCAGCAGAAGCCCGACAAAGCCCATCTTTTTAGGGCAGCGGGGAGGGGAGAAAATGTAATCAGGACTGGGAAGCCTCCAGCCTCTGTTATCTCCGCAGTGGTTAGACTGCGAGCTGAGGGGGCTAGAACAGGCGGCAACCATATTAACAGAATTCTCTATTGAGTTATAGCCTCTCTGCAGACATCTGCAGAGGCTGCAGCATGCCGGAGCCTGTCACTGCTAGCGAGCCAGATCTTTATCAGGTCGACTTCTGTCGGCTCCAGACTCCCCCTGCCTCAGGGAACCCTGAGAAATAGCCAGAGCAGGGAGACCAGGGCACAGATGCTGAGCCAGATTAAGACCTTGAAACCTTAGTCCCCCAAAAGATGGACTCCCTGCTACAGAGCACACCCTGACGTTCTGTTCTTGCCCTAAGTCTTTTGGATTATTCTGTTTAGAAGGGTCAAATACAGACATCTCTCCGAAAATGCTTCTCCTTCTTCCCTGGTGCCCTAAGCAAGCGCTTAAGCTGCTTACCGGTCAGGGGCAATACAGCCCCGTGGTTACGTGTGCAGGCTCTGGAACTGGACAGGTGGGGAGGAGCCTTGACTGCCACTTGCTGCTGTGTGATTTTAGGAAGAGGATTAGACTCTCTGTGCCATAGTTGCCTCCTCTGTGAAGTACCGTATACATCTTAGCTCTTAATTTTGTCCTGCTGGAGAACCCGACAGTGGACAGTCACGCCTGCAGGAAGTCACTCTCCCTGCGCCCCTCCCCCCGCTTTCTTTTCTTTTTTGTAGCAACTTTGTTGAGATACAGTTTGCATACCATATAATTCACCCTTCTACAGTGTTCAAGTCAGTGGTTTCAAAGGTATTCAAGTTGTGCCACCATCACCTCGACCGATTTTAGAACCTTGTCCTCGCCCCGCCCCCAAACACTTATTCTTTTAGCTGTGAAACCCGGTCCCCACCCCCATTGAATGTGAATCTGATTAGTATTGTTATGCAGATTCATAATAATAATAATCTACTTTCTGTCTCTATGGATTTGCCTCCTCTGGGCAGTTCATAGAAACGATCTTTTCCTTTTTTGCTGGGGGTCAGCCATGCCCCTCTCCCCATCAGAGTGTGAGAAGCTGGCTTACCCATTACCTCTGGGGCTGGTTTGGGGCTGTCTCCCAGCCCCCTCCCCTAGTCCAGCGGGAGTTGGGGGTGAAGAAAATCTGCCAACAGGCCTCTTGCTCACAGCACAAGCAGCTTGGCTCCCGATTACTCATTTCAAACTCAATTTGTGGCTCTGCCAAGAGCAGTAGCATCCCTGGAGCATGTAACCAGATTACTCCCACCCCCGCCCTGGGCCCTGGAGCCCACAGTGGGCAGCCTCCCAGGACTGACAGCTGCCTGGCGAGGCAGCGCCTGCCACGAGCCTGCTGGGCCTCCGACTCTGCTCGGAAGTGCCTGCCCAGCCTGGCCCCGACGCCTGGATAACGAGGACACCCCTGGCTTTTGTCTTCAGGCCACCTAGAGACAATTCCTTGCTGCAGGGCCGGTCCTGACTCTTAGGACCACAGGCTTAGCCAGACTCACTGTCTACATCAGCATGATCCTAAAAAATTCCCATTTGTTGAGCAGGCTCTGGGTTAGGCCCTTCATGGGCATGGCCACCTTTTATATCTGTGGAACCCCAGCATCGTATCTATTATTTTTCAAGAGGGAGGGCCCTGTGCAGCCCCCATCAAGCAAATCAGGTGCGCCCACACCAGAGCAGATGCTCTGTTTACTGAGCACTTACTAGGGGCAGACACCGTGATAGGTGTCAACTTGCATAACCCTCCCTGCAACTCCATGGGTCAAGGACAGTGATTGGCTCCACTTTCAGATGAAGATGCTGCTGCTTAGGAGGATGGAATAACTACCCGGCTGTGAGTGACAAGGTTGGAGCTGGGGCGCAGCCAGACATTCTGACCCCCAGCAAAGAAGGAAGGAAGCCATTTCTATGAAATGTCCAGACTGGGTAAATCCATAGAGACAGCAAGTAAGTTAGTGGTTGCCAGGGGCTGGGGAAGATGGGGTGTTGGTGGTGGGGGTGATAGCTAAGTGTACAGCGTTTCTTTTGGGGGGTGATGACAGTGTTCTACAATCGATTGTGGTGTTGGATGTACAACTCTATGAATATACTAAAAACCACAGAAGTGTGCGCTTAAATGGGTAAATTGCATGGTGTGAATTACGTCTCAATAAAGGTGTTACAAATAAAGAAGAGATCAGGAAGCGCCATTGGCCGCATACACTGCCTGTCCTGCATCCGCCCCCGACTCTTACCACTATCCCCCAATGGAAGCTGGAATTTATCACCCTCATATTTAACCCGAGGGTCACTGGGATAACCCTCACTCTAGACGGCAGAAGTCATTGGACCATAGCTTCTATTTGCCTTTCTCCGTGCCCACTCATAGAATCCAGGGAATGTTCTGTCTTTTATTTCAGATGGTAGGGTAATCTCTGTTGTGGGGGGTGGGAGTAGGCAGAGACCCTGACCCGGGGCCTGTCTCCTGCTGCCTCTCTGGCCCTTGCAGTAGTCTAGCTTTTGGGAGATGTCTACACACAGCCAGATCTGGGTTCTGTGGCCAGTACCACCTCACCTGCATGGGCTCCTGCATCTAATTTTGCAGAGAGGGTGCCTGTCTCCCTTTCAGCCCTGAATGGCATGGCAAAGGATCTTATAGGAAGAGTGAGAAGGAAGAGCAACCCATTCCAGCACGCTTTTGAGGCCTCCAGTTTTGGGGGGACCAGTTGAGGATTCCCTGTGGGGTGTGTGGGCGTATTCCCAGAATATCATCCAGGGGTCCGGGTGTGTATCTGGAAGAGCTGAAGTCTCACTCTGCCAGGACATGGTTGCCGGCAAACCAAACCACAGCATCACCCCTCCCTGTGCTAGAGACCTTTTCTTACTCTCACTGTGAGCTCTCACCCATTCCAGTTGGGGAAAGAGGAAGATGTTGCCTGAATTTCAGGCTGTCTCTGGGAGTCCTAGATCCTGAAACCCCACTGGGAATGACAATGAGAACCCCTGCCCTTGCTCTTGAGCCCATACTGCCTTATGTACCACTGGTCTGCTGACCTGGCTTTGAAATCATTAATGCACTGGCTCCCCAGCATGCTGGGAGGCCTCTGACGTCAGGGACCCCAAAGCCCTCTGGTCTTCAGCTCCCAGCATTCAGCACAGTGCCTTCACCAATGAAGCTCTCAGGCCACATTTTGGCGAATAAGATGCTGGCAGCCATAAAGCACAGACGTTTAAGGTGGATAGACGCTCCTCACAGATCCTCTGTCCAATGTCCTCCTGTCTCTATCCTTCTCTGTCCCCTAGACTTAATCTCTCCTTTTTTATCTTTGGCTCCCTGGACCATCTAAGTCCAGTCATCCAAGTCCAGGTAGGTGAAGCCAGACCACAAACAAATTAGGAATGTCCTCAGTGCAAAATGAATATAAATAAGTATGCAGAAGCTTCTGCTCACCCACTGATTACTCATATACCGCCAGGGGCTTCGCCAGCCTAACTCAGCTCCATGGAAGTTAATGATAAATTAAACCTATTAATCACCCCAGGCAGTGGGGCCGGCCTGAGCGTACACCCGGAGGCTAGGCTCTGGGATAGAGATCATGCAGCAAGAAGGAAACCGGGGTGCATTACAGCATCCCTGGGGTGAGGTAGCACTTGATCTCTGAGATCCCCTCTTTCTTAGAGTGTTGGCTGCTACATATTTCAGAGCCTCCCACTTTGGGAGGGCGGCCTAAACCCATCCACAGCTAAAGATCATTTTGTCATCTTCCCATGCTTCATTCACGTTTTCCCTGTCACCCGCCCCAGTCTGGCGTCTACCCTCCTGTCCTTCGTTCAGGCCTTGACTTGAAAGTGCCCCCTCAGAGACTGACAGATTTAAAGTCCTTTTCCTTTCTTCACTTCTTTGTTTTCTTCACAGTGGGTCCCTGGAGCTCAGTTGCCTGGTTTCAAATCCTGGCTCTGCCTTTAGTTGCGTGCAACCTCTCTGTGCCTCAGTTTCCCCATCTTTAGAATGGGATTGATCAGTAGCTATGTCATAGGGTTATGGTGAGGATGAAGAGTGCACATTCTCAGAAAGTGGTTAGAACAATGCCTGGCACACTCCTCGCTGCCGCCACCATCGTCACTGTGACTGTTGGTACCACGGCTGCGTTATTATTCATACCGTTTGCCATGATTGGAAATATTTCCTTTGTTCATTGGCACTGACTGTCTGTCACTGCTCCCCCCAGCGGAAGGTAAGCTCTGCGAGGGCAAGGATTTTCTTGGCTCTTTTCCTCCCTAGATTCTCCATCCGTGGCAGCACATGTGGGTGCTCAGTAAACACGTAGTGAATGAACGAACCAGGAACTGGTGGCATTCGAGTGAATGGGTAACTTCCCAGTGGGCTGGAGTTGGCAGAGAGACCCACATACTCTGTTTTCTGGGTGTGAAGGCAGTACCTGTTGTGAGTTGAATAGCATCCCCCTCCTCTCCGTCAAGTGATTCGTTGAAGTCCTAATCCTTGATACCTGTGAATGTGACCTATTTGGAAAGAAGGTCTTTGCAGATGTAATCAAGTTAAGACGAGCTCATACCAGATTGGGGTGGCCCCCAATCCAATGACCAGTGTCCTTATTAGAAGTTGAAATTTGGACACAGATATACACCTAGGGAAGGTCCATGTGAAGATAAAGGCAGTAGATATAAGTAAGAGGGTGAGAGATGGCCCAGGTGGCACCTAGTAGCCTGTGTCATGGCTTGGTTGACTGTCTCTTGAAGCAGAAGGTTGTCAATCATTTAATTCCTTTGCTGTGAGCAGGTAGCCACATGGCGTCAGGGCACAAGTATACCGATGCTCAAAACTAGACTCCACGCTTTCCAGGGTGTGCCCCTAACACTTCTGATACTCCATTGCCTTCTTTGTAAAATGGGCCTAAAATACGTGCTTGTCGGTATCCCTGTAAAGACCCATGATAATCAAATGAGAGAGGCACCTAGCACATGGCCTGGCACAGAGTGGGTGGAGGCCGAATCGGCCGTGTAAACTGGGCAGGTTATTTAACCTCTCTGTCCCTAAGTTTTCTCGTTGCTGAAGTGGGTTTCACTGTTCATGTATTGCAGCAGAATAAACCTTCCCAGAACTCAGTGGCTTTAAATGACAATCACTTACTATTACTCATGCAGCTGTGGGTTACCGGGGCTCAGATGACCTTGGCTGGGTTTAGCCGGGGCGAATTCACTTCTTACTGCAGGTCTGTGAGTCAGCAGGATGGCTCTGCTCCTCGTGTCTCTCGTCCTCCTGGGATCAGTGGGAAAGGCGGGGCCTGTTGTTCTCATGGAGTTGGTAGGGGTGCAAGAGGGAAGTGGAGACGTGGATTCTCTCAAGCCCTGGTCTTAGAATGAGCACATTGTCATTCCAGACCAGGCATCATTGGCCAAAGCCAATGACATTGTTAGGTCCAGATTCAGGACAGGGAAAAACACTTTGTCCAGAATGAAGCCAGGGTGAAGGTGAGGATGTGGGGCGAGGGCGAGGAATGGGGGCTGGCAATTCAATTTACGAAAGTTGCTAATAGTGGTGCCCATCTCACAGGGGGACGTGATGGCTAATTTTATGTGTCAACTTGGCTGGGCCATCAGGTGCCTATATAGCCAGTCAAACACTATTGGTGTTTCTGTGAGGGTGTTTTTGGAAGAGATTGACATTTAAGTTAGAGGACTTAAGTAAAGCAGATTGACCTCAGTATGTAGGTAGGCCTCATTCAATCAGTTGAAGGCCTGAATAGAATGAAAGCCCTACCTCCCCCAAGTAAGAGGGAATTCTCCAGCTGGTGGCCTTAGGACTTCATCTGCAGCATTGGCTCTCCCTGTCTCCTAGCCTTGGAGCTGGTACCTCGGCTCTTCCTGGGTCTCCTCTACTACAGGCCTACCTACAGAGTTTGGATTTATCAGCTTCCATAATTGAATGAAACCAACTCCTTATAATAAATCTCTCTCTTTCTGTGTCTCTCTGTCTTCCGGTCTATGTCTGTCTGTCTGTATATCTATCTATCTAATTATCTATCTATCTATCTATCTATCTATCTATCTATCTATTATCTATCTATCTATCTATCTATCTATCTATCTATCTATCACCTGTCTATCTACCTCCCATTGATTCTGTTTCTTTGGAGAACCCTAATACACTAGGCCACTACATTTAAAGCTCTTAGAACACAGCCTGGCCCATAATAAATGATCCATGTAAATTTGAGTGTCTCAACTTCATAGCTACTGACACCTTGAGCCAAATAAATCTTTATTGTGAGAGACTCAGAGGTAAATTAACTAGCCTAGAGTTGCACAGCTAGTTAGTGATTCAGCCAGGCTTGGAACCCTTGCTGGTATGATTCCAGTGTTCAGCCTCCTAACCACACATTGTGATGCCTTATCAAGGTGAATCTAACAGCCTCCCTGGAGATCTCAGTATAGCAGGGTGGGGAGACAAGAAAATTGAACTGAGTTGTCACTCCCCAACTGTGCGGAGTACATCCTGAATGAAGTGCATAAAGCACCAGGTATTAAAGTTTATGAGTCTATTAATCCATGGCTTTGGAGGAATTAAAGTTTCATATTGATGATAAACCTTCTCTAATAAAATGTAAAGGAAGCAGGAATAAATCTCTGATTTCAAAGGACCCCAAACCACTTAAACAATGTACATGCTGGCGATGGGGTGATATGTCTTGTCTGGTGGAGGGTTCTTTGGCCAACTGTGTTTTGCTTCTGCTAAGTGGTGGAGATAAAATGATGTATGTGTGCTATTGATTTCATGGGAGTTTGCAGCGGGGTGGGCACAGATGGATGAGAAGCCCATGGTGCAGCTGATAGCTGCTGAATATGCATCTAGGAGGAGAGGAGACAAAAAGCATTTTGGTGGCCAAACAGCAAAAAGCTGGCAAATATATGGCAACCAATCTCCCTTCCTCCCCTCTCTCCCCGCAACCTCTCCTTTTTTCTCTCTCTCCTCTCTCTGTCCCTCCCTTCTTCCCTTTCTGCCTTCCTTCCTCCCTCATTTCCTCCCTCCCTCTGCTTTCTTCCCTTTCTTATTTTTGTCATATGGAAAAGTGTCACAGTGTGAGTAGGTGAGCTATAAAATGTCAGTTTAAACATAGCCCTGGATTAGAATCTCAGCTTTGTCATTTATTAGCTCTGTGACCTTGGGCAATTTACTTAATCTCTCCAGGCCTTGGTTTATTTTTAGTAAACCATTGTTTTAGAATAATTTCAGATAGTACAGCAAGTTTCCATTTACCCTGCCCCCAGCTTCCCCTATCGTCAACATCTTATATCATTATGGTACCACAATTAATGTACCAATATTAATGCATCGTTATAAACTAAAGTCCGTATTTTGTCAGGATTTTCTTAGTTTTACCTCATGCCTATTTTCTGTTCAAGGATTCTATCTGGGACACCATGTTACATTTACCTTAGTCCTCTAGACTGTGATGGTTCCTCAGACTTCCCTTGTTTTTAATGACCTTGACAATTTTGAGGACGATTGGTCAGGTATCTTATAGATGGTCTTTCAACTGGGGTTTATCTGATGTGTTTCTCGTGATTAGATTGAGGTGTGGGTTTGAGGGAGGAAGACCATTCTCATCACATCCTATCAAGGAAACAAGCTATCAACATGACTATCACTGCTGATGTTGACCTTGATCACCTGGCTGAGGTGTATTTGTCAGATTTCTCCTGTTTAGTTCTTCTTTTCCACCCTTTGTCTACTGTGGTTTTTGGAAGGAAGTCACTACATCAGCTCACTTAGGGAGTGGAGGTCGATGCTCCCTTTCCTTGACGGGGAGTGTTTAAATAAATTATATGGAATTCTTCTATATGGGATATTTGCCCATTCTCCCTTATTTATTTATTCAATTATTTATTCACACCAATATGGACTCATGGGTATTTACTTTATGCTTTGAGTTATAATCTAATACTGCATTATTTATTTTGCTGCTCAAATTATTCCAGCTTCATCCGGGCCTCATTTTTTGATAGATTTATTTTTATAAGGAATTAATGGGATAATAAGGGCTGAGAATATGGTGAGGTGAGTGAGTGGCACAAAATCTAAGGAGGCACCAAAAAATTCACTAATCAAACAATATATTAATGCGATATTTAAAACAAATCAAAATTCATGAAACAAATTTCACGATGAACAAAATATCAACATTTTAAATCAAGACAGGATCCATGATGTATGTAAATTGTTTAAGCAGGTGCCTAGAATTTAGTACATATTTAATAGCATTTAATAGATTAATTCTATCAATTTATATGGATGTGCCAGTATTATCAGTGATTTATTTCTTAACATTGTGTAACAAACTGCCCCCAAACTTGATGGCTTGAAATAGCAAGTGGTAGTTTAGTTCTCAGGTCTGCAGGTCAACTGGGAGTCCTGGTGGCTTGCCTTGGTTCACATACGTGTCTGTGGGTCAACTGTCTATTGGCTGACCTTGGATGGTCTTGGCTGGAAAGGCCAGGGCAGCTTGGCTTTGCCCCTAGAGCTCTCATTCTTATTCTGAGACAAGCAGGCTTGTCTGGGTATGTTTTTCTCACGGTGACAGCAGAGAGAGTAAGAGAAGAAGTGGAAACATGTAAAGCCTTTTGAGGTCCAGGCTTAGAACGATGCATCATCATTTTGCTCCATTCTTCTGAACAAAGCTAGTCGCAAGGCAAGCCCGGATTCAAGGGGCGGGGGCAGTAAGATCTGCCTCTTTAGTTGTGTGGTGCGGATACAGGGAAGGGCAAAGAATTGGGGTCAGGTAGTCCGTTACATGCTAGGAAGACATCAGTGAATGAACAGACCCAAGTCTCTGCCCTTGGAGAGCTCACATTGTAATGACGATGATAATAGCAATGACGATGATGAAGAAGGTACAACTTAGTTCTCCGTCTCTCAGGATGCCTGTGACTACTGTCAGCTCCACGTGGGCGCACAGAGTGGTTTTTGGCACTGTCCTTTGCAGCAGTCAGCACTCTGAGGGTGCAGTGTCCCAATTCACTGTCAGCCGTGGGTGGGAGGATCAAGTCCGGGGATGGAATCCAGCCTCCGGGAGGTGTGTGAAGAGGCCGGTTGTCCTGTCAGGACTAAAATCAGATCAATAGCTCCTTACCTTTGCAAAACAGAGGCTGTTTTGAGAGATTGCAAGATGTATTTCCTTAATTCCTACCTAAGGGAAAATCCTTATGCCTGATCCATTCGGGTCAGTTTGAAGCAGTCGCTGGTACAGATGTAGTTGGTCTAAGGTAATCCGTATGAAAAATCAATATCCAATAATTTGGGAAAATGTGAAAAAGAAGCTTTGGAAAGTAGCAAGACTGGCGGGACTTTCTCTTCATGAAATGTGCCATGCCGTTGAGCCTTCTAAGTAGTCAGTAAATAACTCGTGTCACTGTTGAACTTGCTTCTCAGGCACAGTGTTGGCACTTTTGCATGTATCATCACACTCCTCACAACAGCCCAGTGAGACGTTCTATTATTGTTTCCAATTTGTGCATGAGGAAACTGAGGCCCAGGACAGTGTCACTGAAACAGTGAGTGACAGAGCTAGGATTCGAACCCAGGATCTTAATCATTATATTGCCTTCCTCTCAATTATTTCCCAAGGCAGCTGGTGCCAGTGTAGTGCATGTTCCTACCTCTGTTTTGCGATGGTCAGCAAAGAACACTGATTAAGCATGGGTGGCATTGTAAGTTTTGTATCTGGTCCCGGGACAGAGATGCCTCCTCTGGAAACGAAGTTAAACTCGATGGGAAATGAATCAGCTGTGAAATCAGATCAACCTATCTTCCATTATTTCCAGTTTTCCATTACTTTCTGTTTCCCATTAATTCCTGTCTCCTACCACTTTTTATCTGTCATCACTTCCCATCTCCATCACTTCCTGTTTCTCATCACTTCCTGTCTCCCATCACTTCCTGTCTCCCACCACTTCCTGTCTCCCATCACTTCTTACCTCCCATCCCTTCTTATCTCCCATCATTTCTTATCATCCATTCCTTCCTTGCTGTTGGCCCTGACTAAGTTACTTGACCTTTCTGAGTCCCAGTTCTTGGATTATTTAATAATAACACCCATGTTTTCTAATAACAGAATTAAATATTATCATATATGTGAACTGCCTACTCAGTATAGTGATTTTCTTTTTTTCATTCTCGTAGAAAGTGCTCAATAAATCTTGATTTCCTCCTTTCTGGCTCTTGTCCTCAAAAGTCTCCTGGGCAAGTTGATGTATACAGAGGGATGGAAATGATGAAGTGAAGGCGAAGATAGGGGATACAAGTTGAAGGCCATGTATAGTCACATGGACAGAAATGTGACTATAGAAGACTAGCCACAGGGACAGAAACTTGCTAGGGCTAGTTCAAGTCACAGGGGTTTGTTGCATCTCACAGCAGTTCTCCTGGGCCTGGAGTTGGGATCTGGAGAGTCAGCAGGATTGCACAACCTGCTTCAGGCTCCTTCTCAGAGGCTGTATAGACTACCATCCCTGCTTCTCTCTAACCACTTTATTCACATCTCACTATGGACTGGCTTCCTCTGCTCATCTCTCCATCCATACCCAGCCTCTGACGGCTTCTCTCAAATGGTGGCCTCTGCTCTGAGCTTTCAACTTGGTTTCCAATAGCTTAGTGCCTCAATTTCTCAAAATATTGATTCTAAAAATCCCAGAAGAGGTTATCTGATCTGTTCATATTTGAACAGTTGTCCAACCCTGGCCCAATCAACTGTGAGTGATGGTTCTGCCTCTGCCAGGGGTTGAACAGAGTGAATTCTCTAAGAGGTGCGACTGGAGAGGTAATGTCTGGCATCGTCAATATATTGGACTTTCTGCAAACTCATTAAAGAGATGAAGAACAAACAAGGTCACAAACAGAGAGGGAAAGACTGTCCTCTCTTAGCTCATTTTCTTTTAGCTCATGTAGCAATTCTAGTCCAAGAGCTCAGGAACTGGAGAACAATACTGTGTAGTGCAGCCTTTCTTGTACTTGAGCATTATATATATGGTGGCCTTTAACAGGAAAAAGTTTTCTCACAGAGCCCCAGTGTTGACTGAAATTATTTCATATTAATGGTAAACTTAAATTAATATTATTTAAGCAGCACAAACATAAAACTACCTATAAATGCCTTATGCTTATTGCTCTTATATAGCCGCAAAGCTAAAACAAATTTATAAATTAAATACAAACAAACTATAAAACCAATAAAATCCTAATTAACAACATTAATTTAATGTGATGGAATGTGTTCCTGAGCTGAAACTAAATCAGTTCTCATAAAGCACATTGGGTACTGACTGCTGGAGTATGGTTTCTTTTGAGTTAGATGTGCCTAGACTACCGTTTGCCATGTGAAATCCCCATTCATCCACCGCTTTCTCTCTCCAAAATGACAGTTTTTGACCTTCACCATGAATGTGTTAAAATCACCTCTGTTCCTTCCCGTCAGCTCAAGACAGTTCAAGTTGTACTAGTTGACACAGAGGACACTGTAGAGACAATCACAAGGTATAGGATATGAAAAAGATGGTTGAAGAATGCTTGAGTGTGCATTTAGGATGAACTAATTAAGAGAGCCAAGGAGATGATTCAGAAAACAGCATATGTTAAGTTTGAATAGATTATCTTGGAATTTAAATATTTAAATAATTAAAAAAAAATCCAAAAACTTCAGAGGAAACTCATGAATCTACAAGAATGTGTCCATGCTAGATCAGGACAAGACTTGGACTTATGGTTCAGATTAGTGGATTCTGGTTTTAGATCCATCGTTCTCCATAGGGGAGTCCATTTGCCTTCTGATTTTCTCATCTGTGAGGAGGGGAGTATTGCCTTGCATAAAGCACAAGCCCATTGTAAGGCACACAGAAAATGGAGTATCTGAAATTGCACTGAAAATCACAAATCCAAGTGATGGTTGTTATGAGCTGAATTGTATCCGCCCCCCGCATTCATATATTTAAGTCCTAACTCCCAGTGCCTCAGAAGGTGAGTATAGTTAAAGGTGAGTGTAGTTCAAGAGGTAATTAAGGTAAAATGAGGTCATATGGGTGGGCTCTAATCCAATAGGACGGGCGTCTTTATAAGAAGAGATTAGGACACAGATACACAGTGTGGGAAGACTATGTGAAGATGTAGGGAGGAGAAGACAGCCATCCACAAACCAAGGAGAGAAGCTTCAAAGGAAATCAGCACTGCTGACACTTTGATCTCAGATTTTCAGCCTCTGGAATTGTGAGAAAATATAATTCTGTTGTTTAGGCTACCAAGGCCGTGGTGCTTTGTAATGGCAGCCCTAGGAAACTAACACAGTGGCAAAATTGGCAAGTGGGAAGTACTGGCAAATTGGTGAGCAGATTGACTGAGTTCTGGTCCTCTGCAGTTGTTTTCCATGCCCTGGGCAGTTATTTTCCTATGTCGCTGTTGCTGTCTCTAAGATGGGAGGTCTATAGATGCTCTCTTTCATCATTTTGGAGCACGTGCGGTAGGAAGGGGACATGCCCACCCATACTTCATTGACGAAAAAGGCGATTAAATACCCAGACCCATTATCTATTGATAAGGCAGCCTGGGTGACTTACTCCCTGACTACTTGGCAACATACTCATTCTTTAAGACTTAAGTCCCATTTCATCTATTCATTTATTCAACAGTTTTCTTATTAAGCCCCATACTCGGAGCCAGGCGCTGTAACGAATAAATGCTAGAGTTCACAGTGGGAGATATAGCTTGGAACTTGCAATCTATTGGAAACAGATATTAAAGAGCAAACTAGTAAACACATAATCACACGATGTGGGCCGTGCTGTGAAGCAGAGGTATAGGATATGAAAAAGACGCTTGAAGAATGTGGAGAGACGCCTTCCAGACAGAAGGAACTGCCTGCGTATTAGGAGGACAAGGAGGATGGGGGGAGGAGTGAGAGAAGATAGGAAAGGCGGAGTGTGGGGCTGATTCACTTAGGATCTTATAGGCTGGGGCAAAGATTTCATATATCTTACCCATCAGAAAATTTTTTTCAGCCGAAAGTAGCAGAGATCTCAATTCGAAATGGCATAAAAAATAAGGAAATGAATACTTTCTCATAACAAGCAATTCAGGGGCTGACTCCTTTGGATGGATAACCCAATCCCCATCTTCTTAGCTACATTCCAGATACGAGTGTTTGTGTGATCTAGTTCTGGCCAGTGAGCTAGAAATGAAACTGCTCTGTAGTTGCTGGCAAAACTTTGCACTACTCTCTCCCTTCCTATTTCTTTCTACTTGGGCCAGGGCAAGATGGCTAGAGCTATAGCAGCCATCATGTGACCTTGAGGGAAAAAGGCTATGTGGTAGATTGTGTTATTGATCACATCTATTTGCTCCTTCTCCTATAAAGATATTATACACCTTCTTCTTACTATGTGGCTTGTAAAGCTTCCTTATAGGAGGCACATGTGTCCCCTCTCTATTGTCAGACATGGCCACGTAACTTTGGCCAAAAGAATGTGCACAGATATGACATTTGATGATCTGAATAGATGCCTTAAATGCAGTTATGTGGTTAGACTCAGCCTCTTTGATTATAATTCTCTCTGTCAGTAGAATGGGCATTACCCACGTGGGATCTGCTCCTTCAGTCTGGGTTCTGGAATGAAGTCACGTGGGGCAGAGCCACAGCCAACTGAAGCCTGTATGTCCCTTGAGTGAGTCATGCATATTATTGTTGAAAGTCACTGAGATTTTGGGGTTAACTATCACTTTAGCAGAGCTGATTAATAGAGGCTATGGGGGATACCTTGACCAGCATCTTATTTCTAGAATTCTTATTTTGTGAGGAGAAACACTCTGTTTAAGCTGCTGTAGTTGAGTTTCCTGACTCTTGCAGCTGAAAGCATTTCTGAGATGAGAGTTGCAGGGTTGACTGGCTCAGAGGTCAATGGAATTACCGGGGCCCCAAGATCCTTCCATCTTTCCATCTGCCATGGAAATTACTGCCTCAGGTCCAAGCAGTCCATGCAGACCCAAAAACTTTTGCTGGAGAATAAAAAAAAACAAAGACAACAACAAAAACAAACAACAAAACAAAAAACAAAAAAACCCTCATCCCAACCATGCACATGTTTTTAGGATCTAAACTCATTTCTTAGGAGCCCTCAGCAGGCATCTCCCTCTCTCCCTGCCCGCTCCCACCACAATATCTCACGGATCTGAACTGGTTACCTTGCCCATTTCTAAACCGATCACTTAGGTTGGTAAGTGAGACCACAAAAATTGTAGATTAGAGTTTCCCAGAGTCACTTGAGGACAGGCGGAACCAGAAAACAATTGCGGGCCCTGCCTGCATGGAAGGGAAACTTGCTCCTGGATGAGCAAGCAATGGTCTCCTACAGATCTCTTCTGGAAGACATTTCTGTCCCTTGTTCTCACGATACCCCAGGTACCCATCTGCTTTCATACTGTGCTGCAATCTATCATTTATTAACATGTCTGTCACCCCAGGCAGTTCAGATCTTATCCCTCTCTGTGCCCCAGCATTGGTCCAGAGGCTGGCAGATATCAGTGGCTAGCAGATGTTGAGATCGGTGGTTGGAGATGGTGACCTGTTAGAGGTGTCAGACTGTGGAGAGGCTGGGTAGGGAAAAGACTGGCTAAGTTGTGAGATACTTGAGGGCAGTGACTTGCTCATCTCTGTATTCCTAGCACCCAAGATTAGCGGATAGTTCAGGAAATGTTTGTTGAGTGAATATATGTGTATATGCTGCAGACAGCTAAACCATCTGGAGTGAGCGTCCTGCTTCATTCACTCTAGCTTCTCTTCATCTTTGAAGGAGTTGAGCACATGAAGGAGTTAAGATCTGGGTTCAAATCTTGACTCTTCTACTTTTTTGATGTGGCCTTGGGCAAGTTGATATATCTCTTGGAGTCTCTGTTCATCTGTAAAATGAGGCTAATAATAGATCCTATCTCAATGTCATAATGTGCATAAAGCAAATTACACACATAGAATTTGGTTAGCGTTCAAGAAATGGCGCTTTCCTTTTTCACTGCCTCTAAGGTGGGCGGAGGATCTAGAAGTGGGGAGGAACAAGCTGCAGAGCCAAGGAGGACAGAACAGAGGGCCCCTTGGGGCAGCACTGAGGGGCTAGTGCATCCACGTTAGTCCTGCTGAATTGCAAAGCAGGAGGGGGTTAAGAGGTGTCAGCACCCCCTCACCTCCTCCTGGCCCAGGACAAGATAAATGGTCTTTAAATGTGTTGCCTATTTAAAGCTGGATGATCCACCAACACCTCATAAACTGTGCCATTTGTAATTTAAAGGGTTTGTGGTTGAAAAAGTGCCAAATTCCTTCTGCCAGCTCGCTCTACAGGATATAGCAAAGACACGCTCTGGGAAAACCTATTTAAAGAAAACTAAATGGGAGGTGGGCGATCGTTAAGAGCTGAAACAAAGCTGAGCTTTTCAGCTTCTTGAGCATCTGTGCTCCATGTCCAGAGCGCAGACCTCTGTCCGTGGGCGCAACTGGGGGATCACACCCTGAAACTTCTGCTTCCCTCCCCACCATTAAGCTGTTATTCCTTTGGGACAAGCGTTGCCCTCAACAGGCTCTTTAAAAATTCCCTGGGGAGGGCCAACCTAGTAAGTCACTTCAAAATGTGTGAATTTCTTATTTACTTGGAGAGTTGGCCCGCCAGGATTTCTGAGGGTGTCTTGGGGTTCAGGAGCCCTGGAGTGGGGCTAAAGAGAACGAAAGGATGTTTTAACTTCAGCAAAGCCTCTCGTCCCTCGTAAATATTTGCTTGCTTGCAGCTGCTCTTCTTCGGGTCCATTGTATTTGCCATCCTTCCTCATACCCCGGGGCCTTTGCATGCATAGTTCCACCAGCCTGGCATAATCATCCCTCCTCTTTTTCACTTTACTAGTTCCCAATCATCATTCTGATTTCAGGGAAGGCTTCTCTTGTCACTTCCTCAGAGAAGGCTTCTCTCTCTTCCCTGCCTGACTGCCCACTGTACCTTCTCCCACCCCAGCGGGTGCATTTCTATCAGGCACCTTATCTTAGTTGTAATTTTAAGATTATTAGATTAATGTCTGTTTTCCCCCAACAAAGCTTTCCTCCAACATTGACCAGGGCAAGGAATTTGGTTTTTCCTCCATACTGCTTCCCTCATGCCTGACACATAAGTCCTCCATAAATGTGTTGACTGGATAAATAGAGAAAGGGTTGGGGTGTTTCTAGGGAAGAGTGACTTTGTCTGGGAGAGCTCTCAAAGTGGCCTAGGGCCTGGCCTTCTCCTTGCAGGGTCAGGGGCCTGACCTGATCATTGTCCCTCAGTTGACCAGACAGAGGGATTGATATTTAGATGTAACATTTATTGAGTGCTTCTAAGAGTTTTACATGAACTATGTCACTTATTTCACACAACAACCCTATGAGATGGGTACTATTTTTACTCAGATTTTACAGTGGAGGAAACAAGCACAGAGAGACTGAGTGGCTTATGCAAGGTCACACAGGAGGAGGAGAGCTCAGATTCATACCCAGACAGGCCAGCTCCACAGTTCATACTCCTAACACAGCGACTCACACTAACAAAGTTCCCTGGTGCCGACTTTTTAATATTAATTTATATCAAGATTTAAAAAGTCCAAGGCTAGTGCTTCTTCCCTCGAAGGCAAGCCTCATTGTAAACCAGATTGCCATGTGGAGGCTGGTCTGGAAGTGTGACCCCAGAGAGAGTGGAACTAGTGTCAGCACTGATATTATGGGACCGTATGACTATGACAGTTCAATCTGAGGGGTGGGTGGATGCCCCCCAGGATTGGGTCACAGGCGAAGCGCACTGACCCAGTGCATGCAGGGACACTTCTTGCCCCTCTGTTTCCCTTTTCTTAGCCTCCTTAGCTGCTCAGGCCACTTTCTATCTTCGGGGAGGCTGAGGCCTCCATCTGGATCCAACTAAGCCCCGTGGCTTGGGGGCTGCTCTGTCTCAGGGGTGACCTTGCCTGTCTCTCTGTCTCGATGTTTGTGAGTTGATTTTTACGATTAAACTTTCAGAAGGAAGATTTCGTTTCCATGCCCTGGCATCAATCTTAAACGATAGGACTTGTTCTTCCCCCTTTCATGAAACTCAGAGAGTCTAAGTAATTTTCCCAAGGCCACACAGCCAGCGGAGCAGAGCTGTCATCCAACCTATATGTGTTCGATTGCAGAGTCTGAACACCTCACACTTGCTTTACTCCTCTGTCTTCCCCAGGATAAACCTACATTTATGCTTACTGCCTGGCGTGCAGTAAGCATCCATGCAACATTTGTGGGCAGCAGGTGTGTCATTGTGCATAAGAGTGTGGGCTTTGAGAGAAGACTGCATCGAGGGGAACCCAGAGCTTGTGGGTTGTGTGATCTTGGCCTTGTTTGTTAGCCTCTCCAAGCCTTGGTTTCCCCATCTGAGAAATGGAAGCAATAATAGCAGTAGTCCTTCACGGGGTTTCTGGGAGGATTAAAGGGGTTCATGAACAACCAGTGCAGAGCCTGGAACACTGCCATCATGTCAGTGACAGAAAGCTCACTGTCACCTGTTTTTAAAAGGAATTAGGTGACCCATTAACTGGAATGGCTGGTGGTAAGTTAAGGCTTGAGGCTTGGCTGGGTTCAGGGCATCTTTCCTCCTCTCAACTCTGACTTCTGCCATGTTGGCCTAATTATCAGGGCCCCTGGTGGGTCCTAGGCATTGCAGGCCCATGTTATTAGGTGTGACCAAATCTTCTTCCTCAATTGTGCAGATAAAGGCCCTAAGCTAAGGCTCATTATTTCTGATCATTCTACTTTAGACCATATGCCCATTTCTGAACCATTTCTTGCCAGGGCAATGGGGCATTTTTTTTCAGGTCTGGGTCACACGACACCATCTTTTGGGTTCAAGGGGAGGCAACCCTGTTGGAACCAATTAGCAGAGAAAGGGGGAGGAGTGATCCCAAATCAGGATGAATGGATACTGAGTGAGTAGTTGAGACTGTCCACTTGACACCATCATCATCATCATCGTCACATCATCGTCACATCATCATCATCATCATCATCATCATCATCATCATCACCACTGTTGTCATTATTATCATTATCTTTGTTACTCAGTTTCCTGTGAAATCTAGATTGGGTTAAATAGGCCTGTGAGTGTGGAAGAAAATGGTCATTGTTTATCAAATCTATTTCTACTCCATTGGTCCAAATGGGACTCTAATACTTCTGCTCACATTTATTGGCTAAGACTCAGTCACGTGACCACACTTAACTGCAAGGGAGGCTGGAAACTGGAGTCTGTGAAATGTTCCCACATAGCATCCTCCCTGCTCTTTTCTGTCCTGCTGGTTGGATATAGATGAGTATGGTGATCTTAGGAGCCAAATGTTGGAGATGATGATGGAAAGATGAAAACAAGATAGAAAGAGGCCGGACCCCTGGATTGTTGCTGCAGGAGAGGTTCTTTCTGACCTAGAACAATTGTTTTGGACTTCATATGAACAAGATATATTTTTCTATTATATTTGAGCCATTATCTATGTGGGGGCTCATTTGTTACAGCAGCTAGTGCTGCTCCTCACTAACAGTGCCTCATCACCCTCCCTTTTCCCCTTCTTCCCATTGGAGGGCAGGGCAGTGTTTGGAAGTTTCACGGGCCTGTGTCTGAACAGCAGATGTACGAGAGGGCTGCGGAGAACTTGGGTCCTCTAAGTAGCTCATGATCTCTCCTGGAATCCTCTTTGTGTTTGAGGGAGCTTCAAGAGGCCCCCTGAATGACAACTCATTGTCACGACCCTTTGAGTTTTGTCTTTGATACCAAGGTAACAAAGTGGGACTATCTGAGAAAATATTGGGTTTTAGTTTAATTGTAAAACATAGAGGCTCCCCTGAAAGCCTGCACAGCGACTTCGGCCTTTATGAGACATTTTATGACTCTGAATTGCCTTTCAGGATGTTTAAACAGCCCCTCAGAGCGTCTAATAGCGCCCTCTTAGTCATTACACACCACTAATGGGTGCTGAGTTTTCTAAATACCTATTTACTGTGTGGATTTAGTCCTCCTGGAGGACCTATTTCTGATTAAATAATACATGACTTCGAAGTGTCTAAGTACAGTGTACATGCCCAGGGCCGCACCTCTGGGTCCTAAGGTTCTCCAGCTACACATTCTTATGAGCTTCCTTGATGGAGACCCACAGAGACCTTCCTCTCTGCCGGGGTTTTGAAGCTGGGTATCTATCAGTTTTCCTTGAAAGAGTTTAGGAGCTGTAGATTCCTGGGCCCCATCCTAGACAATCGAAGTAGGTCTGGGTATAGAATCTGCATTTTTAAGAAGCGTACCCCCGTGATTCATTCACTCCATGAATATTTATTGTACACCTACCTTGTGTCAGGCTCTGTGCTCAACACCAGGGCTGTATCTGAGAACAGTGCAGACCAGCTTGCTATTTTTGTGATACTTACTTTCTAAAGGGGATAGGATTAGAGGGTGAAGTAAATTATGAGCCTGTATATTCCCCTCCCCCGAACCCTACACGATAGAAAGAGGCCTATGAAAATCTAATGCCTGATGATCTGAGGTAGAGCTGAGGCCATGATGCTAGTGCTGGGGAGTGGTTGCAAATGTAGATGAAGCTTTGTTCACTTGCCTGCCATTCACCTCCTGCCGTGCATCCTGGTTCCTAAAAGGCCACAGACCAGTACCAGTCCCCAGCCCAGGGGTTGGGGACCCATGATTATGGCGATGCTGAGAAGTGATACACTATATCCTCTTATTTTTTTTCAAGTTTGTGTTGCAACAAGTTTCTAACACAATGCATTGGAAGAAGCTGCAGAATTTTTTTGTTTGTTTTGCTTCTAAAAGTGCAGCAAAGGTAAATGGAGCAAGAGAAGGCAGTGTTTCTCATGGCAGGTAGGATGACTCAAAGAGGAGACTGGATACATTTAGAAGGTCAGTAAACATTCTTTATCTTGGGCCAGGGACTGGTGACTTTGAATTGGTGCACAAAATCAATTCATAAAGCCCCTTTTGCAAGCCTCAAGCCTGAAATATCAAGCCAGATTGCAGAGGTGGAACATTAATGCTTTGAGAAACAGGTGTCATGTTTTAATGGGGCTTATGATATCTGCTGAGCCAATTGCAAAAGGAAATGTGCCTTAAGTACTCCTGATGGTGATGATAAGAATTATCCTTCAGTGTGGATAATATTGCTGGATGAGCTTCAGGTAGACTGAGATAGGCTCCCTGCTTATAAACACATTTTCCTGTTGGCGGTGTGTGTGTTTGTGTATGTGTGTGTATTCCAGAGTTGCATGAATATCTGAAATCTGAGCAGACTCTATGACAACTTCAAATAGAGGCTTGACCGAAATTCCTCGTGGGCCCCAGCAGGCACCTCAGCATGGATAAAGTATTATCAACTCCCGATGAAGATTGATTTTAAAATAACTGAATTCTCGAAGATCCTAATTCGGGAAATCAATTAGATTAATCGGCCTTGTAAAACGGCCGTGTGGAAGTGTTTCAAGGTTACTGGGGGAATTTCTGAACCCATCAGACTGATAAGCTTACTGAGTTTGATGTGTTTTGTGCTGTTGGTATGTTTGATTAGGTTTACAATTTTGGTTTGAAATGGAGCTGAGTTACCTTCTTCTCTAAGTTGAGGTGGACAGAGTTCTTAGATGCAAGTGGCAGAAGGTGACTAGGGTGGTTTAAGAAGGACAGAAATCCCTGAGGCTGTGATAAAGAGCCCACAATAAGAGGCCATGTAGCTAGGACCATTGCTCCAAAGTCACACAGTTTGAATTAGCCACATAGTGTAGGGAATTTCTTAAACACAAGAAGGAGGCTACAGACACTGTGTGGCCACAGAAAATGAATAGACTTTTATCCTTTCACTCAGAAAATATTTGTTGGGGGCTTACTATGAGCCAGTTCTATGTGCTTGGGAAATTACAGCAAACAAAACAGACCACAGTAATTACCTTCATAGGACTTATATTCTTTGGGAGGAATCAAAAACAGAATGTAATAGAGCTATGTTGATTAATACAGTAGCCACTAGCTATATGCAGCAACTTAAACTTAAACAATTAACTGAAATTTTAAAAAGTTAATTATCTTATTCCTCAGTCACAATAGTCACATTTTAAGTGCTCAATAGCCATGTATAGCTAGTGGCTACTGTATTGGACAGCTCATGAACTCAAAGTCCAAAATCTTATTTAAATCACATAAGCTTATCTAAAAGATCCAAATTCAGTATGAGGGAGGCTATGAATATGATATATCCTGGGGCACAATTCCTTTCCCTCTGTGGACCTGTGAAACTGAAGACAGTTCTCTGCTCCCAAAATATAGTGGTGCAGAGGCATGGAATACCAGCCACAGACATCTGGTTGAAAATGAGTCACTAGTCCTAAGCAATTTATAAAATCGTCCAGGAAAATTCCATAAGGTTTTAAGCCCTAGAAATAATCCTCTGATTTGCAGCTCTATCCTCCGGATTTATGGCTTTGCCCTCTGGGTCATCCTTGCTTCCTCATGAAAGATAGCATGTGTTTTGCAATTGAATAATTTTATCGGTCTTTTTTTGGACTATAGAATTTGAGGGACTGACAGCCTTCTTTCATTTTGTGCTCTCCCCTTTAGCCCTGGCTGGCAGTGTTTCTGCAGATATAAATTTCTCAAGAACTTTGTGGATCTCTCATGTATGTTACCAGTATTCAACATTACACAAGGGATTGTCCATAGATATTTCTGATATAATCTCTAATTTTATCTTCTGCTGAGATGGCTGAAAAAGGGGCCTATGAGCCACTCTTCATCTCTTCAAAGAGCATTTTTGATGATTGAATAATCTGAAATTTTGATCTTTCTGAGAAATTAACAAAAGGTTGGACAGCCACACCCTTGGATCTTCCTCTAGAGTACCCTTTTTTAAGTTTCCTAAGTAAATCTCTTTATTTCGGTATCTTTTTTTTTCCCGTCTGGGTAGGCTTAGAAGTTCCCAGATCATCCAGCCCTATTTCTTTTTTGCTTAACAGTTCTTTCCTCAATTATGCCTTTCCTCTCATATTTTATGACAAATATCAAGAAAATTAACAGGTTGCACCATCAACATTTTGCTTGGAAATATTCTAGGTTAAAATATCCATTGCTTATAAGTTCTACTTTTCTCCATAATGCTGCTCATTTCCTTCTGAACCTTCCCCCCATGGAGTTTTTAAGTACTCACAAACTTAGTAGCTTAGATAACACATATTTTAAAAATATTACAGTTCTATAGGTCAGAATTCTGGCTTGGGTCTTACTGGGTTGAAATCAAGGTGTTGGCAGGGCTTCCTTCCTTCATGGAGGCTCTAGGGAGGCATCTGTTTCTTTGCTCATTAAAATTGTAAATTCAGTTCCTTGTGGTTGTAGGACTGAGGCCCCTATTTTCTTGCTGGCTGTAAACCAAAGGTTGTTCCCAGCCTCTAGAAGCCACTGCATTCCTTGGTTTGTGGCCCCCTCCTTCCATCTTCAAAGCTAGCAATGGTGGGTTGAGTCCTCATTTCACATCTGACTCTTCTATGACCCAGCTGGGAAAAATATTCTCTGCTTTTAAGGACTCATGTGATTAGATTGAGCTCACCTGGATAATTCAGGATACTCTCCTTATCTCAAGGTCCTTGCTCTTAATCACATCTACAAATCACTTTTGCTATGAGAGATAACATATTCTCAGGTTCTGGAGGTAAGGGTGTGGATATCTTTTGAGAGTCATTATTCTGCCTGCCATAAGAGTTGTGCAGAGTTTCCCCATGCTCACTGAGAGCTCTAACCTTCAGATGATCAGGTCAAGTAAGAGCCACAGAGATACCAAAAATCTCCATATCTTCAGTGACACACCAACCTGGGGCTCTGGAGCAGGCATATCCTGACCCTTCAAGTGCAAAGCTGTGGTTGCCTGGGTCAGGGTCATTTATGGAGACCTTGAAAACTGAAAGTCTGTGCTCTAGGAGTGTGTGTGTTTGTGTGTAGGGGGGATGGTGCACAGGTGAAGGCATAAAGTATAAAGGCTAAGACTGAAATTGTCACATAGGTATGGATTCAAATGCCAGCTTCTCCACTTGACTTTGAATTGACTTTGAGCCTTGGTTTTTCTCATCCATAAAATAGGGATAATGAAAATACCTACGTCATAAGTAATTGTTGTAAGAGGATTCAGCAAAACAAACCATACAAAGCTCTTAATAACACATCTACTACACATCAGTGGCTTTCTCAGGGGCCTTGAAGAAGACGTTGGGAGACATATGTTGATCATTTGAATGCTCCCCGGGACAGACAAGATCTGGCCTTTCAGCCTTCCTTGTGCCTGACTGGGGGCTCATAATCCTAAGACACCAGCGTGGTTCTAGGTGATTGGTTCAGAGGAACAGCAGTAAATGATGGGACAGAATGGGTCCAGGGGAGACCCTGGGGATGCTGCATAGTAAATAAGAGTCTGGGCTTCATTCTCAAGGGGGGATGTGGAGGAATCATTTTTTATCTCTTCTTACTTGTTTTTTAAATCTTGTGCTAAGGGAGTTGTAAAAACAACTGATTTGCAAGTATGAGGAGATTATGAGAATTTTTTCCATTTCCCCCTCCAAATTATGTTCTTATGTTGAGTAATAAAAAAGAAACCAAAACCAAACTTTGAATTCTGCTTAGATATATATTTTAAGCATTATGATCTTGCAAGTTGGATTTATAATTGGAAAAGTGACATGGAATCTTTAAAAGGAATTTATTTTGATCACAAGAGAACTTAGGAAGTTAACATTTAAGAACTACACAAACATTTTTATGCATATTTTAAGGAGGTTTTTACTTTAACAGGGTAAAATTATTTTTGATTGGAAGAAGTACATTTTAGCATTTAACCAAGATCAGCATATTTATATTACTTCACAGATTTTCCTGTGTTCTGATTCTTGCCAGTCTTCTTGAATGGAGGACACTTCTTTTTCTAAAGCTAAAACATGAAGATGAAGTTGTTAAAAAAGCAAGAGGGCTGAACAGGAAAACAAAGGAAGCAGAGTCTTTAAAATATTTTTTTATTTTACTTTCTAAAATTTTGGATTGTAGTTGACATACAATATTATATTAATTTCAGGTGTACAACATAGTGATTAGACAATTATCTAACTTACAAAGTGACCACCCCAATAAGTCTACTACCCATCTGACACCATGTGTGATCACTATAATATTATTGACTATGTTACCTATTGCTGTAGTTTACATCCCTGTGACTTTTTATAACTGGTAATTTGTACTTCCCCCCTCCCATCTGGCTACTACCAGTTTGTTCTCTGTATCTATGAGTTTGTTTCTGTTTTGTTTGGTTATGTTGTATTTTAGATTTCACAAGTAAGTGGAATCATACAGTGTTTGTCTTTCTCTGTCTGGCTTATTTTACTTAGCATAATACCCTCCAGGTTCACCCATGTTGTTACAAATGGCAAGATGGACATGTAGGTTGCTTCCATATCTTGGTTATTGTGAATAATGCTGCATGAACATAGGGGTACATATATCTTTTTCAATTAGTGTTTTGGTTTTCTTTGGATAAATACCCAGAAGCGACATTGTTGGGTCATATGGTAGCTCTATTTTAAATTTTTTGAGGAACCTCCATACTGTTTTCTATAGTTGCTGTACCAATTTACAATCCCACCAACAGTTCTGAGGGTTCCCTTTTCTCCACATCCTCACCAACACTTGTCGTTTGTTGATTTATTGATGATAGCCATTCTAACAGGTGTGAGGTGGCACCTTGCTGTGATTTCAATTTGTATGACAGAAGCTTTTTTTTTTTAAAAAAAACATCAAAAGTATGTAGGGTCTTAGACATCATTTGGCACCACTGAAATATCAGTTTGTTTATCATAAGCAGCTCTTGAGTATAGAATTCTCTAGGCTACAGACTCTAGCCTGCAGGTTGTTAATAGCCAAGCACAGGAGAAAGAGGGTAGAAGATTTCATGTTCAAACATGTTTAGAAATAAATTGGCATGAATCAGTTAAACTGCTTTTATTAATACCACAAGACTTTTCAGAGATGATGTGCCTTATGAACTATCAAGAATGGGACAAAGGAGCCAAAATTTCCCAAACTTACTTGAGCACAGACTTTCATGTATTTGTCTGTTGGTTTGATGGACGCAATATCGATTTATTCTTAGTGTTCCAAATCTACATTTGAGGCATATTGCAAATTTCTCTATGGAGAAAGTTGGTTAAGTTGAAAGAAGTGCTTTAGTAAAGCCTAGGGAAATCCAAATTGTGCTAGAGTGGCATTTCCTAAATTGTGGCTCATGAACCACCTGTATCAGAATCACCCGAAGGGTTCGTTAAAAATCCAGAGACCTGGGTCTGATTTTAGATCTATTGTATAAGAATCTCTAGGAGTAATGTCCTGGACTCTGAAATTTTTAAAACACCATAGGTCTTTGCTGCTAAAAGTGGTCTGTGGGCCAGCAGCACCAACATTGTCCGGGAGCTTGTTAGAATGCAGAATCTCAAGCCCATTCCTGTGGAATCTGAATCTGCATTTTCAAGAATATCCTTAGGTGATTGCTATGTACATTTAAAGCAAGAAGCCCTGGATTAGAGAATAAAGCATCTCATTTTACTTAGGTGTTTATACATTTTTTATATCTTGCTCTAATTATGTATTTTGTTTAAAAGCTATGTGAATAAAGAGTTCTATTTTAGTTAAATCATAATGGAAGAGATAGATTTAGTGACCTCTTTCTTAGTTTACTATGGTAGGTACTGCTGTTCAGATCAGGGACCTATTAAGAGGCACTACTGTTCAGTTGCCATCAGTGTATACTGACTTCATTCAAACTACCCAAAGAAAATAGCCTCTTGGAGGCTGATCTTATTCCAAATTTATGGACATGATGATAACTGTCAAATACAGAGTGTGGAATAACTGACTGTATAGCTTAATTCCACTTTCCTTTCCACGCAATCCATTAAATGCTTGTAGTCATTTCAGTTTAGTAACTCAGATATTGATTTTACTGGATGTAGCTACCTTGCATCTCAGCCGTGGAAAACAATGAAATAACAAATCTTGAGTGGACAAAAAGACCACCCAACATTTCCACCGTTATTTATAAATGCACTGATTTTTAACAAGGAGGGCCAAAGCTCTCAGTTTGAAATATTCGTTTCACGAGTTTTTGAATAAGTAGGCCACAATTATGCTTTATTTCTTTGCAGTTTCTGTGATTTGATACTTGACCATTCGTGTTAATCAGTGATAATGCAGAGTCCCAAAAGTTTCAGTTTCTGCTCCGTGACCCATTCTAGGAACCATAATCCAGCAGTTAAAAATTATTTTAAGAGCCACTCATAAGGATTAGAGGGAACTGTACCTGGTGTTCACCCATAACTGAGAATAATGCCTGTTCCCACCAGCCGGAGTAGAAAACCTCACAGTTCATGAGACATTGGATAAAGTACTCAGAGAGTTTCTCCTTCTGTATTGGGGAATAATTAGCCCTGGACTAAACATGGCTCTGGTCTCATCTAACAAATCTTAAAAGTAAGACCTACAGAGATTAAACCATTTCTAAGTAACTTAACGACAGCCCAGAACAAAGCTCAAGAATATTTATAAGATGCAATATACATATGTATTATTGAGTTGCACACTTGAAACCTATATAATTTTATTAACCAGTGTCACCTCAATAAATTTAATATAAAAGAATATTTATAGGAATACAAAAATATACAGCCCAACCAAGTTGTAAAGAATCTTGAAAATACAACCTAAAATGAAGAGAAATATTAATCAATCGAAAATAATACAGAACTGACACAGATGTTAGAATTAGTAGAGAAGGATGTGTTAAAAAAAATTGAGAAACATGGCAGACATAAAAAAGACCTAAATTAAAACCCAAGAGATAGAAATCTATAATATCTGAGATATAGAAAACACATTGGATGAGATAAACAGCAGATTGGACATTATACACACATAAAAAAAGATTAGTGAACATGATAATATAGCAATAGAAACTATCCAAAATGAAACACAGAGATGAGATAGAATAATAATGGAAAAACATGAACAGAGAATCAGTGACCTCTGGGACAACTTCAAGGAATCTAATATATGTGTACTTGTAGTCTCTAAAGGAATCAGTGAGAGGGAGAGATAGAAAAAATATTTGGAGACAGTGGCCAAAATTTTTTTCAAGTTTGCTGAAAATCATAAACCCAGAGACACATAGAAGTTCAATGAATACCAAGCACAAGAGACATTAAGAAAACTACACTAAGGTGAATCATGATCAAGTGCTCAAACTCACTGATAAAGAAGAAGACTTAAAAGGATCCAGAGGAAAAAAGGATGAGTTACTTATAGAGGACCAAAGATAAGAGTAACAGATTTCTCGTTAAAAACAATGCAAATGAAAAAAGATAATAGGAAAAAGTATTTAAAGTATTGAAGTAAAAAAAAAACCAAAACAAAAACAGCTATTAACATAAAATCCTATGCCTAGCAAAAATGTCTTCCTCAAATGAAGCAAAATATTTTTTTGCTCATATGAAAGCTGAAAGAATTAATCACCAGCCCACTCACACTATTAAAGATGTTGAAGTCCTTCAGGCAGAAGGAAAATTATACCAGATGGAAATAGGAAATCTACACAAATGAATGAAAAACACCAGAAATGGTAACTACATGGATACAAAGTCACTTAAAAAATGATTGACTGTTTAAATAAACATAACAATATGGTATAGTGATTATAATATATGTAATAGTTTAATGTATAACAACAATAGAACGAAAGCTAGTAAGAGAGAAATAGACATATATTAGTGTAAGCTTGTCAGTATATGTGAAGTGCTATAATGTCACTAGAAGGTAGATTGCTATATCATGAACACTGAATCAATCAGTAAAATAAAAATAAAGAGTTATAGTAGATAGACCAACAAAGAAGATAAAATGGAGTCATTAAAAATATTCAACAAATCTAAAAGAAGGCAGAAAAAGAAGGAAAAGGGAACAAAGAACAAATGTGACAAGTAGAAAACAAATGGCAAGTTGATAGACTCAAAATTAATTGTAACATAATCACAATAAGTGTAAATAATCAAAACACCCCAATTAAAAGGCAGAGATTGTAAGGTTAGATAAAAAAGCAAGACTGAACTATATGCTGTCTATAGGAAACATACTTTAAATATTAAACTACAAGTAGATTAAAGGTAAAGGACAGGAAAAGAGAATGCTCACAATAATGAAAAGAAAGTCAAAGTAGTTATAGTAACATCAGACAAAGTAGATTTCAAGGTAATGATTATTATCAGGTACAAAGAATATTTTACAATATTATAAATGTATAATAATGTTATTGTATAATGACAGAAGGGTCAGTTCATCAGGAGGGTATAACAATCTTAAATATTTATGCACCCAATAACAAGAAGCAAAACTGATATAAGTTCAAGGAGAAATAGACTAAAATTGATATAACTGCAAGAGAAAGAGTCAAATTTAGAATTATAGCCAACAATCCTCTTGTAACAATTGACATAAAGAGTAGACAGGAAATCAGTAAGGATATAAAAGACCTGAACAACACAACCAACCAGCTTGATCTAATTGACTCTCATAGAGCACTTCTCTCAGCAACAACAAAATATACTTTCTTTTCAAGAGCACACAGACCATTTACTAAGATAGATTGTATTGTGGGCCATAAAACCAGTCTCAATAGATTTAAAAAGATTCAAGTCATACAAAATACGTTCTTTGGTCACAATGGAATTAAATTAGAGATCAGCAACAGAAGGATCTCTGGAAAATCCCTAAGTTTTGGACACTAAATAATACATTATGATAACTCATGGGTGGAAAAATAAATCAAAAGAGAAAAAAGTATTTTGAATTAAGTGAAAATTAAAATATGACATTAAAATTTTGTAAGATTTTTGTAAGAGATGCTTAAGGAGGAAAATTTATAGCACTAAATGCCTGTATTAGAGAAGAAATAAGGTCTCAAATTCCACCTTAAGAAACTAGAAAGAGAAGAGCCAATTAAACCCAAAGAAAGCAGAATAAAGAAAATAATAAATCAATTTAGAAATCAATGAAATGAAAAAAACCAGAAAAAGCAATAGAGAAAAGCAATGAAATCAAAAGCGGTTTCTTTGACAAGATCAGTAAAGAAACATCTAGCCAGAGTGGTCAAGATAAAAACCCTCAATTAGCAATATCACAATGAGAAAGGTGACATTACTACAGATTCTATAGATGTTAAATAGATAATAAGAGAATAGTATGAACAACCTAATGCCCATAAATCTGACAGCATAGATGAGATGGACAAATTTCTTGAAAGACTCACTACTAAAACTTGAGAAGAACTAGGTAACCTGATTAATCTTCTATTTAAAAAATTGAATTTCTAGTTAAAAACCTTCCCACAAAGAAAACTCCAAGTGCCTTCACTATTAAATTCTACCAAATATTCAATAAAAGAATAATACCACATCTATACAAACTCTTTCGGAAAACTGAAGATGAAGGAATACTTCCTACTCTATTTTATGAGGTCAGCATTAGCCTGATACTAAAACCTAACCAAAATTAGAAGAAAAGGAAACTATGAACCACTGTACCTCATTAATATAGATGTAAATATCCCAAACAAAATTTTAGCAAACTGAATCCAACAATGTATAAAAGGATAATGTGTCATAGCCAAGACACAAGGTTTCTGCTAGGTTGGTTTAACATTCAAAAATCAATCAATGTAATTCACAATATTGGAAAACAAAAATTAAAAACGTGATTATCTCGATGGACACAGAAAAAAATTTTTTGCAAGAATCTAACATCCATTTTGGACTTTACAAATTCTCAATAAATGAGGAATAGAAGGGAATTTCTTCAACCTGATAACAGGCATTTATGAAAAATCTCCGGTTAACATAATACTTACTAGTGAAAGACTGAATTCTTTTCCTTTATGATCAAGAACAAAAAAGGATGTCTGTTTTCACAACTTCTTTTCAACACTATAGTGGAATAAGTCACTCTAATAATACAAGAGATAGAAATAAAAGACACATATATTGGAAAGGAAGAAATAAACCTGTCTTTATTTGCAGAAGAATTGATGATCTATGTTGAAAATCCAATGAGATCTACAAAAATATCTACCAGAACAAATATGTGAGTTTAGCAAAGTTGCAGGACAAGATCATTATACAAAAAGCAATTGTATTTCTATATACTAGCAATGAACAGTTGGAAATCGAAGTAAAAAAACACTATAATAGTATCAAAGAATATGGAATACTTAGTTATAAATTTGACTAAAGTTGTATAAGATCTCTACACTGAAAGCTATAAAATATTGAGGACAGAATTAATGAAGACATAAATAAATGAAGAGATGTTTATGAATCAAAAAAGACTGAATATTGTTAAGGCTTAATTTCTCCCAAATTAACTACAGATTCAACACAATGCCAATCACAGTCTCAAGGGTTTTGTTTGTTTGTTTTTTGGTAGCAATTGACAAGCTTATTCTGAAATTTATATGTACAATGAAAGACATAGAATAGCCAAAACAACTTTGAAAAATAAAAATAAACTTGGCAGGCTAATGATACCTAATTTAGCGATTTATTATAAAGCTATAGTAATCAAGACAGTGTAGTATTGGCATCAAGATAGATACTTCTATCAATGGAATAGTAAAGAGAGTTCAGTGGGGAAAGAATAGTCTTTTTAGGAAATGGATATCCAAATGTGAATAAATGAACTCCAAACTGTACCTTGCGACATATACAAAAGTTAACCAAAAATGTATCATGCATTCAAATGTGAAACCCAAATCTGTAAATCTTCTAGAAGACAGCATGGGAGAAAAATCCATATGACTTTGGGTTAAGCAAAGATTTCTCAGCTATGACACCAAAGTGTGGCCCATAAAAATTATTTGAACTTCATCAAAACTCAAAACCCTCCTCTTAAAAACACCGTCTAGAGAGTGACAAACCACAAACTGGGAGAAAATATTTGGCAAATTGTATATCTGATAAAGGACAAGTATCTAGAATCTATGAAGAACTCTCAAAACTCAATAATAAGAAACCATGTAATAAAACAGTGTTAAAATATTTGAACAGACACTTCTCCAAATTCGATTTACGTGGCAAATAATCACAGGAAAAGATATTCAGCATCATCATTCACTAGGAAAATACAAATTAAAATTATCATGTCATAACAGACATTTATTAGAATGACTAAAATTAAAATGATTGACCACATTAAGCGTTGATAAAGATGGGGAGAACATGGAACTCTCATATGCTGCCGATAGGAGTATAAAATGATGTAACCACTTTTGAAAGCAGTTTGACAATTTCTTAGGTAGTTGAACACACAGCTACCTTATGGTCTAGCCATTCCACCCCTAGGTATTTACTCAAGAGAAAGGAAAGCATAAGACCAAAGACATGTGCACGGATGTTCACAGTGATTTTATTTGTAACTGCCCAAATCTGGAAACAACCCAAATGTCTATCAACAGGTTGATAGAGAAACAATTTGTGGCAAATGCATCTAATGGACTACTATTCCAAAATAAAAAGGAATGAACTATTTACAATGAACTATGTACAATGAGCTATGTACAATGACACTGATGAATCTCAAAAGCTTTATACTGAGTGAAAAATGTCAGATAAAAAGCTGTAGACTATCTGATCCCATTTATATGAATTCCAGAAAATGAAAACTAATCTATAGTGACAGAAAGATCACTGGTTGCCTGGGGAAAGGAGTAGGAGGTGGGAAAAGGTAGGGGTGGGGGAGGGATTACAACAGTACACAGGAAAGTTTTAGGGCCGATGGCTATTTCACTGTCTTGAGTGTGTTGGTGGTTTCATGGAAGTACATGTCAAAACTTATCAGACTGTGCACTCGAACACTAAATTAAAACTTCTCTCAGTGAAAACAGCTGAGCATCTCATGGATCAGGTGAGACTGGCCAGGAAGAAGATGGAGGGGCCACACAGGCACTTCTGCCAAATGTAACACCCTCCACGTTGTACATCTCTTCGCTGTTTCCAAAAATCATCTTTGGTAGCAAATGGAGGGTGGTTTCACTTAATATGGATTCTGAAATAGCTCCTAACAGTTTGGGCTGGCTGCAAAGTTGGGGTATGCAGATTCTCTCCTGAAAAGGGGGATGCTCCTGGGGGCACCCAGCATTTGAGGATTAACTCTTGAGCAGCCTATTGCATTTGCTTCCTCCTCTGCCTGCACCGTCACAGGTGGTTGTCCCTGAAGTGGCCCTAAGCAAACTATAAAATTGTTGAGAAGGAACTGAAATGCAGTCGTTGTTCGGAAAAGCCCAGGAGCCCTGTCTTTGCAGCCTGCCGACACCTCTACCTCATCATCCCACCCTCCGAGCTCGACCATTCTGGGGTGAACTCTGATCTCTCTGCTGAGTGCCCCACTGGTAACTGGGTCTGCATATGGTTGCCACCAAGAACCACAGTCTGATGGGTAATACTGATCAGAAGGAAATTTTATCATATTTGAGTTCTGATAGGTAATAAATATAGGAAAAGTATCTTGTAGGTGGTTCTATTTGTTAAAATAAAGTTACACCTACTGGTTATGAATTCTTGGAAATACTTTGGTGGAAGAAATGGCTTAGCCAGCAAGATTCTTAGAGATGCAGATGTAAATGGGGAGATGACATAGTTCTGCTGTGACATGACATGTGTGTTCCTAAACATCACTGCGCTGGCAGAATTGCCCAGTGAAACTGCATGGTTTGGAGCACATTGTTCAAAAACTTCATCAAGGAGACGGTACAAAAAGGTAGAAACCTCATAAAAACGATAGCACAGTTTTACACATTAAATAGTTAAGAAATAAATACACATACTCTAGAATAATGATCACACTTTACCTTGAAAAAGACCTGAAGCTTGGTGTTAGGGAAAATGTAGTTTGTGAGTAACTGGAGGATTTTGAGTTTGTGTGTGTGTGTGTGTGTGTGTGTGTGTGTGTGCGCGCGCGCGCGTGCATGCGTGCACGCGCAAGCACACGTATGTGTTTTACATACTTCTAAGTGCTTCAGTTCAGCTGGTTACAGCAGTCTGCATTTACTCGGTGTTCTTTGCAGACAAAATCGTCCATAAGCAAATGCAAAATACGTGTTATGCTCAAATGGTTCCCTAATGGATCAGTCATATTGGAACAGATACACATTTTCAAAACAAGCATGATTGCAGAACTGGCTGTGTCGTGGTGAGAGCGGGCCCCGTCTGCAGGGACATTTGAAAGGAGTGTTCGTGGGGACAGTGACTGAGGTGATATGGGAGAGGCTCTAGGGTAGGGCCGAGCCTAAGATCTCACGAACGCTGAATAGGGGCGCCTGCCCTTTGTTTTTTTTTTACTGTTTTAAAGCTAAGAATCCATGAGTTCGTGTCTCTTTGTGTGTCCTCCAGTGTTGCTACATGGGAGGGGCTGAAAGGGGCAGCTCTTTCTCCTGGTGGCATCGTGAGCTGACTGGGCCCTGCTTAGTACTCTCGCAGCCGCAGTTGCCACCAAAGAGGGTGAAAGGTATCCAGATGAAGGAAAGTCAACTGCTTATTGATCCCAAACTGAAAAAGTCATATAGAAACATGGCTCCCAGATACTGTTTTAGACCTTTAACATTAAAAAAAAAAAACTGAAGTCACTGACCTATTATTGCCAACGAACAAATATTTATTGACTTATTTGAGCGCCTACTGTGTACCAGGTACCATTCTAGGTACTTTGGATATTTTAGCAAATAAAACAGACAAAAATATCTGCCCCTGGGGAGTTTATATTCTGGTAGGAGAGTCAGATAAATGATGCTTTGTTTTTTTCCCCAATAAGGATATAAAAATTAAAAATTCGTAACAGAAGTAAAAACACATGCTTTCATTAAAGAAAAGAAGTCACTTCTATTTTCAAAGAGTATCATTATACCAAATGTATGGGGCTGACATAATTTCAGTGTGAAGCGCTGGTCTCTGCAGAAAACGTTACATCCACATGTAGACGCTTGGGAACCACAACTGCAGGGCAGGGAAGGATTAAGCCATGTGAAGGACCTCGGTAAGCATCTTGTTTCTGGTGGAAATCTTGTTTCTGGCCTGTGGCTCTCAGAATGAAAACTGCCTGTTGCATATTAAGAGCTCAGAGAGCTTATGTGGCCCTTCGGTTGTGGAAGCGCACCTGGGTTAAAATACCCAGCCCACGATCCTTACTTGTGGTGAGCTTTCTCCTGCTACCTTCTTCTCAGAAAGGTGAATGACTTCCTCTGTCAAGCACTTTCCTTCCCTGTCCTTCCAGCCTGAAAACGCAGCAGAGGTATTTGTACATCACTCTCACGTTCATCGAATGTGTCCTCATCCGTTGAGGCGGCAGGCGTGCCCCAGGACAGGCTACAGGGCATATGCAAGAACTTCTGCAGCCCCAGACACGGCTTGGCTGTTGCATGTGGATATGGTTGGTGGTACTGGCCTCCAGTGGTTCTGACAAGTCTCTCTTATCACTGCTGAAGTGTGGGGTTGCAGCCAGAGAAAGTTCCGGCTTCCTAATGATATTTAGAACCAGATCAAAAATTCCTCCCTGCATGGCCTGCTTTGAGACCATGGTCTATAACATGGGTCTCTCGTCTCTGGCAGTTTGCTGTCAAGCAGTGATGAAGTGTGGGTATTTCAGGGCTCCATGGATTTAGTTCCTCTTCCTATTAGCTATAGATGAGTCAGTAAAACTTTTAAGCTTTGGTTTGCTCATCTAACGATAAGGGTAGTAATAGAATGGACCCCACAGTGTTAGGGTGAAGCTTAAATAAGATAATGTAGTTAGCACATTCTAGCACATGAGAAGAACTTGACACACACAGCTTCTGCCATCAATTTAGTGCAGCTCCTCCGAGGCACCTCTTGGCGATTGCGGCCCACAATGATGATTCTTTCCCTCTGGGCTAGAGTAGTTTATTACCCATTTCTCCTTAGGCTTTTAATCGTATGTTGCCTCCCACGGAGTTTGACATTCAGGGTGTGCCTGCTTTATTCCTCCATAATATTCACTGTCAGTTTATCGAACTGTTCAATGGCAGATGTTGAATCAGACACTCCCCAAATGTTACAACGTTTAATCCTCACACCAACGCTAGGAAATAGGGCATTATTATCCCATTTTTCAGATAAGGAAACTGTAGATTGGGAAAGTTTAGTAATTTGCCCACAGTCTCTGCCCTAGAGCTAGTCAAGGGCAGAGCAGTGGTTAGAAGCCAGCCTTTTCTCTCTGCGCATAAGTTATACGGCAAACTCTCGGAGAGCAGAGTCAGGGTGCGCGATATATTATTTACAACCACAGGGAGGTTGACTGTTACAATAGAATTGGAAATTGACTCAGAGAACTTTCTAAATCTTCCTATCTTCCTTCCAGAGTACTTCTAAGCTGGTAGATTCCATGGTTGGATGATGTGTATTGGTCAGACAATGAAGTTACCACTGCTAAACAAACAGACCCGCAGGCCTTAGGGAAGGTCAAGACTTTTCCATCTTCATCTCTGTCCCCAGCTTGGGGCAAGGACTCACTAGGCAATATGCATGCCATTCATCTGAATATTTTAAAGCTGCTTATTAAGCTAAAACTATTATTAACACATGGAGGGATCTTAAAATTTTATAATAAAATTATTATTTTAAAGCTTTGCACCTTTTTAGTGCTGTGGGGGCAAGCTTTTAGCTTTAGTTCTTTTGAAGTGAGAATTGAGGGTCAGGAAATTTTTGGCTAAGAGTGGGCTTATTCTTTAGAAAGACCCCTCCCTCTATTCTGCTAGTATGATTTATGCCTAAACCAGCATACCAGAATTTATATTGGGGAAATATGAACACATGTTAGTTAAATAACACATTTCCCTCTTGTGGTTATGTCAGTAGAGTCTGCAGAGAGTCCTTGTCATATTAATGCCTGTTTTGCTTTGCCTAAAAAATAATTCCAAGCCTGCCATCTACAGAGAGTGTTATCAAAGGGATCTCAGTGTAAACGGTGACATTCATGACTGGCTGTGGTGGGGGTTTGCCCACCCTTCCTAGAGCTGCTGAAATTGAGCTGTCAGACGAGGAAGATGAAATGCTACTTTGTTCTATGGCTTGAGCTCCCAGAGGCAACGTTTCTAGGTCATTTGACATTAGTTCAGAGAATGGGAAAGTATTTATCTTTTTTTTCATTTTTTCTAAAACTTAAAAAAAAATGTTTTCTGTTTGTTGGTAAGTAGGAAGTGACAGCTCTCCAGGACAGCTGCCTGCATGTCTGAGGGGAGATGTTTACCAGGGTGGCTGGCAGTGTTCGGAGATGCCAGCTCTGCCCCTCCTGGGAGTAGCAGGCACTATGTTCCAAGCATCAGCGTTTAAGCACATCTCATACTGGTAATCTTTAAAGCAATGTTTTCCGAAGAATGTTCCTTGGGACATTAGTTGCATAAGATGCTCCAAGGAAAGAGAGATGCCGTGGAAAAAATTAAAAGTGTTTCTGTGGCCAAATGAATCTGAGGACACATCGCATGCTATATTTGTCCCCTTCCTGTTAACACACAATTCATATTAGTATTTCAAGGCTCTGAGGATTCCTACAGGCAAGAAACTTATTCAACTTTGTTTAAGCTGGAATTTCCCAAATTTCTTTGAATTTTTTGAAATTTTCAAAAAGATTTTTTTTTTCTAGTTTCTATTATGTGTCTGGCACTTTACCAGGCGCAGAGTTGAGAGATACAAAGGTGAATAAGGCAGATGGACCTTATGTAGCGTCATAGAGCTTATAGATGGATAACAGGCAGGCAAACAAATGAAACAGTGAATGCTTACACACTGTGAGCCATGAATAAGCAAGTAGGGTGCTGCAGTGAGGAACAGTGGGAGGGGTTGATCTGATGGAGTACAGGGAGCACCACTGAAAGAAGGCAACTTGTAGTTGAGGACGAAAGCATGAGAAGGAGGCGGTCATGTGACGTATGGGAGAAAATAGCTGGGGAAGCACGTGCAAAGGCCCTGAGGTATCGCAGGTCTAGGAAACACCATGTGAAGATCTGAAGCCTGTGCAAACTACCCTGTGACCAGCAGCTCCTAGGATATTTACAAAAGACCTGGTACAAAGTATGCGATCCAAGTAGAATTGGTCCCCTTCCTTCTCTTGTCAAGGCAATTCTGAACATGGCCATTGAGAAGGGTCTTGGTCTCCTCCAGCAAGCAACATGGCTCTGTTCTGTTACCATCTCAGACTTGCTCAGTGGTGTGTGGGGTGAGACTCTGAGAGGGTTGGCGCCCTCAGCACGGACAGGGTGTGTCTTTGTTGCTCTCCGGCCAAAGCTTCCAGTTCATATCAAGCTGTGCAATTTGGACTCATTCGAGGTGCAGTAATGAGAATGCAAAGGGTTTGGACATCTAGAGCGGGAGTTCTCAAACACCAGTGTATGAAAGAGACACCTGGAGAATTTGTTGAAATGCACAGTCCACAGGCCTACCTGGCATGCTCTCAGACCCACCTGGGACGCTTCACACACCTGGGCCCCAAGACTCACTGAGCAGGGCGCACAGCACATACCGTATTGTGATTCTGGGCTTGCTTAGGCACAGTTCGTATATTTTTTTGATTTATCAACTCTATTAGGAGCATCTTAAAAGCCATAGTAAACCTTGATTTAGAAGCCATTCCTTTGTAATCCAGTGTGGCTATGATCCCCGAATCTGAAATATGGCAGTTGGTAGGATAATAAATCAGGAAACAGACTTATTTATGTACTCTTAAAACAAGAAAAACAAGGCCACAGAGTTTCTGCAGGTGAATGAAACCCACGCCAGGGCTGAGAATCCCCATCAGGGCTGGGGCATGGTCACTGGGGACAGACGGAGGTGGTCCACACCTCCTTCCTTGAACCCGGTTTGACTTCCTGCTCTACAAGGACCCCCTCCACCTGGGGGCTTGAATCCTCTCTTCTCCCGGAAGTCGCTCCATCAGTTTTCTTCTTCGGCTTCTTTTTCTCTTGGAATACAAACTCGTCTTCCTCATCCTAGGAAGAAAAGTCCCTCCTTGTCCCTGACTGTCTTTCTTGCTACTGAGCATGCTCTCTTGCACAAATCTGAAGCTTCAGGGATCACCACCTTCCTTGCATTGTGGTTAGCATTAAGCCCAGCTCCTTAAAACAGTGGCCAAGGGCCCTGCACAAACTACCCCTGCCTATCTCTCCAAGTGGGCATCTTACCCTCAACTGTCCTGCTTGCTGTACCCCAGCCACGCTGAAATCCTTCCATCCTGACTCACCCTGCCCTGGGACTTTCTTAACAGGACCTACTTGTGTACGGATGATCAAGTTTGCTTATTGTCTGTCTCTCCCTGATTAGAATAAAAGACGAGTGAATTTAGGAATCTTGTCTGTCTTGTTCTTTGCTATATTCCAAGTGTCTAAAATAGTACTTATGCAAATGGCCAATAAATATTTATTATTTAAGTGAATACATTTATTCTCTTCTGTGTATTCGAATATGCTGTTTCATTTGCTTGACGGTCTCTCCTCTTATCCCCTTCATATACACACTTTGACTGATGACTCCTATATATTCTTAAATTCTCAGCTCATATGTCACTTCCTCCAGGTAGCACCGTATTACTTCCTCCAGAAAGGATGACCTGATTTCCCAAGTTTGGGATGGATTTCTCCCGTTTGCTCCCAGAGTACTTATCACACTTTATTATAATTGCCCACTTATTTGTTTTATTCCTCTGTAGACTGTAAGCTCCAGGGGACGGGGGTCCTGGATTCCTGTGTATCTCTGAATCTTATGCTCCCTCCTACAAGGTCTTAAATAGTGCCTGTACTTGGGAGGTATGCAGTAAATATTTATTGGGCTGGTGGTTTTTAACCCTTCGTCTCTCTTCTGTCATTTTTATTCAAACATCTCAAGAGGGGTCTATGCCCAATGTCAATTTATTGCAGATTGACTCTTAGATTTGCCAGTGGACTTCTCTGGACAAGATACCCAGGAATTCTGTGCTAGCAAACCCAACAGATACTGTTTATCTCTTATCGTATTTGTCATCCCTGTGGCATTTAACATGGCCAACCAGTCCTCCTTGGCACTCTATCTGTAATGGCAACCACGGAGCCCAGGTCCTGCTGCAATATCAAGATGCTGTGCAATGCAGAGGCATTTTGGCTACCAGAGAATAGGAGATTTCAATGGCTATCTCGCAAACCCCTGCAGCATGAGAAATAGGTAATAAAGAGACTTAACATTATGCAAAGAATGGGCCTTTCATAAAGGCTTTATTATAATTTGGGGTTTTATAAATTATATCAATTAGAGCCCTCCTATCCATTCTGTCCTCCTCCCAACACAATACTGTAACCATCTACATCCTTAGGGCAGAAAGGGCGGGAAAATGGATGGAAGCGACTGGCTGCCTGATCCTTAGTCTTTGGGAGGAGACTTATACATTAATATTTCCAAGAGATCATAAACATTCTCCTCTATGGTCTTTGGTCAAAACTCAAAAATTCTTAATTCTGTATTTTGAATACCAGATAGTAGGAAACAGATGTTTTCCTCCTTTCCTGCCTTATAGACATTTCTGGAAGCAGGTCTGCTTAAGGGAGGTAGTCTAACTCAATTAGTTGGGAAGAAAAAATACAAAAGAAAGCCATTATGCAAATGTCAGGCTGTGTCACCGGGGAAAGGGTGACAAGCCTTTGAATGTATTTCCAATTCTATTTTAATATTAGACCTTTGTATGATGATTATTATTACCAATAATATGCCTCAATGCTCTTTGCTCTGAAAATGCTCTTGATTCTCTTATCTCTATGAGGATCCCCAGTCCTCTCTGGTGGACAGTCTGCTCCCATCTTTTAGGGTGGGTGGTTCACTTATTGTACCCTCATATATATTTTAATAGAAATTACTTGAGGAGCACGATCTTAGTTTTTTTTTTTTAACGACTTAAGTTTAGGGTTATGACCCTGAATTGATGAGAATTTTTTTTTTTTTCCCTAAATGTGTCACATCTGTTGAGAAAATTGAGTCCACCCCATGTTATTTTTTCTGGGACCTCATTCAGTTGTCCTTTGTTCATTCATTAGTTAATTTATTCACTCATCCAACATGGTGCTGTGGATATGAGAACACAGGAAAGATGATCCTTTATTGGCTGTCTTTTATTTCAAGGATGAGAAGCTTTGAAATGCTCGGCACTAATTTTGTCTCTAGCTCAAAAGCAAAGTTCTTTCTGAGCTCATGGCAAGGTTAGAATGACCTCTCATCATTCAGGAAAAAGAAAGATTTGATAGAACAGATTTATTTCCGTTCCATCCAAGTTTATTTTAGAGGACACCATCCGTGGCAAAGTGTGGTAATTGGGGATCTGCAGTGATATGTCAAGTAGGAGTAGAGCCTCCAGCAATTCTACTTAGATGCTGTGAAGGCTGCCTTTTTCCTAGATATTGGAACTGCCAGGGTCAGGATTCAATGAAAGAACCTCTTGGTCTTGTCACCTTTGGTTATGCATTAGATCAAGGCTCTGACGGTAGGTGTTGGTGCCAGGAGCTACTGCGAAACAACTGGAGTGAATAGAACGATTTTTCAGAGTCAGGGGAAGAAGTCGAGAGAACTGGAGGAGGAAAGAAAACTTCAGGGGAAATTGGTCTTGGGATCAGAGCATGAGACACTCTGGCACACTGGCCTCATTTTGAGGGGGAGGGGGGCATAAGGTCAAACTCATAAGCGCTGAGCAATCCGCCTTAATGTTCCGGGTGCAGAGAGCTGGGTGCAAGAGAGCTGGTCATATTCCCCTGCTTTTGGTGTGGCTGCCTCTCTATTCTATAGCTTTTTTTATTTTTAAATAAAAATAACATTTTTATTGAGCTGTAATTTACATGTCACACAATTCACCCATTTAGAGTAAAGTTCAGTGGTTTTTAGTAGAATGCACTGAATTGTGCAACCATCATCACAATACGTCTTAGCACATTTCCATCACCCCCAAAAGAAACCTTGGACCTTTTAGCAATCACCTCCCATTTCACGCCCCTCTCCCTAGTCCTTGGCAACCACGGATCTGCTTTCTGTCTCTTGCCATAATGTACGATTGTACATTTACTTGTGTTTTTAAAATTTTTCGTTTTTACTGTCACTGACACTAGACTGTGAGCTCGATGTGGGTAGGAACCACATCTGTTTTAACCACCACTCCAAGTACACAATACACATTTGTTAAAAATAATAGAGAAGAGAGTTTCTTCTTTCCTCCTCCCTACTGTGTCGCCTTCTGCCACTTTATTATGTCTTCTCTCTGGATTAAAATTTTATTTCCTTTCACTGAGTTTGTCCTTCTGGCTCTTCTTGGATTATTTTATTTCTTCAGTCTAATAAGAAATGATAAAATAGATCTTATTTTTATAACATGTCTATATTTTGCCCCAGTTTTATTAAAATATAATTGACATGTAACATTATGCAAGTTTAAGGTGTTTAAGTAATGATTTCATACATGTATATATTGCAAAATGGCTATTACAATAAGGTTAGTTAACATCTATCACCTCATATAGTTACAAGTTTGCTTTTTTTTTTGTGGTGAGAACTTTTAAAATCTACTTTCTTAGCAACTTTCAAATATACAGTATAACATTGTAACTATAGTCATCATGCTGTACTTTACATCCCAAGAGCTTAATTTGTCTTATAACTGGAAATTTGTACCCTCACCCATTTCCCCGACCCTGTCTTTGTTCTTGGGTGCATACAAAAGTTTCTATCCAACGGCGTGGGCTTTCTTTTCTAATTTCTTCCTATCTGCTAAGGAAATGAGTCCTTCTTCTAGTGTTGGGTTTACTCCCTTGTTTCTCTGTCATGTGAGGGGATCAGTGGGTTTGCCAAAAGCAAAAGGTACAATCTCAGTTACCTGTCACTTAAAAATTAGACTGATTATTTTCAACACCAACAAGGCTTGTTATAAGATGAAAACCATACATTTTGGATGAAGGGCAGGGCCAACTGTCCAGTAAATTTTGGGAATCAATTCCAGTGTTCTTGCTTCTCTAGCTTCTGCACAGTCATCCTGGTCAGAGATCTCACCCGGAATTAGAGACAGATGTCCCGCTGGTGAGATGCCATTGGATCAGACCAACACCTTGGCAGCCACAACCTGTTTCTTATCTGGATTGTTTTTCTAGTTTCTGCAGGTTAAGGGATGGCACTTGAAAGACTCCCAGTCACCCAGACACTGTACTGTTAGGAGGACATGGGCAACATTTGTTCCTGTGGCTGCAACCTTAGGGACATACTGAATGGGAAAGATGACATGGCCCATCCAAATAAACAGGGCTCAGAACAAATAAGAACTGCCTCTTTCTTATCTTTTGCTGAGCTGCCTCCATTATCTTCTGGGACTCAGAAGGAAAAGTGTGTGTGTGTGTGTGTGTGTAATGGCATGCGTGTGTGTGTGTACATGCACCACTCTCTATTAGAATTTGGAAGAGACTTTTCCTCCTTCTTCATGACTACCTATAAAAATAGTAGAGTAGAAGTTGCCTGGAATCTCTTCTGTAAACCATCCTGAGATATTTTTTAACAGCCACTCTGTATAGGCTCGTGTCCTGTGGAAATGAGAAAGGGGAGAGGTTCCTGGGGGTGAGTGAGGGTCTTAATCCAGCCAAATCTGGTCTTGAATTCTCCCCAGTTACTCTGTTTTTATAAGGAGAGTAATATGTTAGCCTACTAAGACTGGCTTTTGTCAGCTCTCCAGTTGCTTTCCGCACATCGGAAGGATAGACAATAGACAAATAATCAAACACATAAATATCCACTTGCAAATGATTGAGCCATATGTAAAGAATATTAAGTTTGAGACATATGATGGCATTTACTTTAGATGGAGTGGTTAAAAATGAAGATTTTGGAGATGGAGTTTAATATGTGCTGACCCACTCCTGCTGGATACTATATTTTGTTTCTGGCTGACTTCCTGAAAAGTGCTAACTTTTTTTTTTTTTGGTATCTTGCCTGCTTTCCTAGAAATTGTAGAAATGCAAGAATAAAACAAAATTCAGCCACAATATGGATAAACTGGATAACTTTGGAGTGCTTTAAAACTGTTCGTTTTTTGTTGAGTATTAGAAAGGGAGACACAAATGAGCCACAAGACAATTCACCCTTAGACACTCCACATCGACTCACTCCCTTCTTGTGTATTTAATCAAATAGCAACGTAATAAATTAGCAGCGATTCGTTTGGACACCAAATACCAAGTTGTTCTCCTAAGTGACCTGGATTGATTTCCATGTGTCGCAATTCATCAGAAGGAAGTGGCTTCTCTGCTGGGAGACCAAATACTCTAACACATTTCTGTTCTCACTTTCACTTTAACCAGCAAAAGACATTGGTTTTCTGCCTTAGATGGTAAGCTTCACAATTAGAGGGACTGGAAATGCCAAACAAAGACATTCAAATGGATCGGCTTTTCCGGAACAAAAAGGCCTTTTGAGCAGATGGAGCCCTCACCCAGGAGAGAAAGGATGGGACATCTGCATCCCACACCTCATGGCCTCGTAAGTAGATAGGCACACATGTATTTAGGGCTTTGTGTATATATCCACACATATATCCAGACCCCGGGGCTGCATCACTTTGGAGTAGTTGTGAATTATAGCACACTTGTCAGATTAAATGCTGATGTTAATGGCTAACATATACTGAGTCTTTAGATGTGCCAAGAATTCTTCTAAGTGCATTACAAGTACTAACTCATTTAATCTTTACAGACACTCCATGAGGTAGGTAATACTATAGTTTTCACTTTATAGACAGAGAAAATGAGTCACCAGAGGGTAAGTAACCTGCCCTTGTTCCCGCAGTAAATTGGTGGTAGATCAGTCTTTAATACTAGGCTTTTTATAAAGAATGGGGCTAATTTTGTATGTCTATTGATGGAGGGGAAACCAGTTCAAACTAAGCAGGGTAATACTCAGATTAACAGCAAAAGAGCCTTCTAGGTGGAAGGGCTCCGAGTACATTTGGATGGAATCACCATCAAAACCACCACCATCATCGCCAACACAGTCATCACCGTTTGTTGTCGGTAAATTTGTTGTCAGTGTTGGTGGAGATTGGGCATGTAGCAGCTTCAGGTGCATGGGGATAAGTGCATAGTACTTTGGAATCTGAGAGTTAGGCATGTAGTGAGGTAGGGATGGGTGAGGGTTGTCACTTTGTGAGCTTTTGTCATCATAGGTTGGCTGGCATAATTCGAATAAATTTCATGTTTTCCTTCAGTTCCTTTTCTGTCCACCATCAATAGAGGTGTCTCCTCTGCTGTCCTTCCTCATCTGGACTCTTCTTGTGTCCTCAGCTTTCCTCAGTGATGGTCTTGAACTCATGTTTTGAAGTCAATACTTAAGTTTCCTCCTCCTACCCCATCTTTGCAAATAACTCAGCCGGGTTTGGAAAGTCATAGCACCTTTTCTTCATGTGTCCTCATGAGAGGAGGTTAAAACCCCTCTCCCGATTCAAGGCGTCAGTCAAACAGGGTGGCATATCTCATAAAGATTCACCACCCCGGTGTGGCCATCCTTGGAGTCAAGTGAATGGGCTCTGAAAACAGACACATTTGAAACCTGGTTCTGATTTTGTCTTACTTTGGGCAAGTTACATATATTGACCGATTCTCTATAAAATGGAAATTTTGATAAGGATTAATGATAAGAGTTTATATTCCTTTTGAGCACCCTCTGTATTCTGGCCACTGGAACTCAATTTAGCCGTCTCATTGGATTCTGGGAAAAGCTCCACAGGGCAGGCACTCTATCACGTCCATTTTACAGATGAGGAAAATGAGGTTTAGAGATTAAATAAACCTCCCAAAGTCAATTAAATGGTGGGACCAGGAGTCTGTACGACTCCAGAACCCCCTCTCATAACCTCTCAGCACCATACAGTGGGTCAGGTATTCAGTTAATGAGTTTCCCTTTTCCCTTCCTGACGTCCCCTCTGTGTGATCTTCATTATGCACATCCTGCCGTGGGGATGAGAATAAGGACTAATTTTCTCCTCTTCCTTTCTTGACACGAGTCTTTCTGTTTGAATATTTTGGGGTTCATCCTGTTCTGTCTCCTATATAAGAAGTTCCTAGTAAAAAAAAAAACAAGACATAATATCAGTCATATTGCAGATATCATAAAGATTAAAACCCCAGGGTAACGGGAACTTAGCAGTTAAGCGAAAATTTCTACATTAGGAGCACGGTTTAAATTTTATCAGACTTTCATAGCACCAACACGCAGCGACATTCACGGAGGAGCATTTTTAGGGCATGGACATGTAGCACATGGTCAGGCACCTGCTCGTGTGTTTCTCACCTGCCAAGCAGCGTGATCAAGCATCAGAGGCCTTTTACCGTCCGTGTTGGTTGTTCCTCCCTTTTATTTCCTCTAACCCAAGGTTTCAGATGCAGCTGTGTTGAACCAGAAGGTCTGGGTTAGAATCCTAACTTTGTTTCTTAATTGCTGTGTACCTTGAACCTCCATTTCCTTATCTGTGAAATGGGGATAATAATCATTGTCATGAGGTTTAAACATGAGTTAGTACATGTCAAGTCCTTAGAATAGCTCCTGGTCCCCGGCAAGCATCTAACAACTGTTCACCATTTCACCATTCTGAGTGCTTAGTCACTGGTGAGGCCAGGTTAGCCCCTGATGGGCAACTTAATGTTGGACATTATGAGCATTTCATGAATTATACTGACTAAATATTTTGGGGACCTTTGGGAAAAAAACAAAAACAAAAACAAAACAAACAAACAAACAAAAAACCCCAAAAAACTAAGACAGTGAGACCAGTACTGTAAGAGTTAGGTATTAGCCAGAAGGGTGTTTTATTCTTTGTGGCCCACTGGTGAGGCGACTCCTTTCCAACTTCCATAATTAAGATAGTGGATCCTTTCTTCTTTCTATTTTTTTTTATAATAGAAATATTACAAAGCAAAACATACGGATGTCTCATGGTACACAGCAACCTTTCAGTACACCTCAGACATGTGTTCCTTCCCATGTGGTAACTTAAATAATTTAGTGGGTGTGGAATGGCTTAATCCAGGTGGTCCCATAGAGCCTTAGGAATCTTTTATGAGGTTCATCCTGTATCAGATAAGGGAGACTGGAACATGGCTCAGAAGCTCCCCCAGGCTTTCTGGGGGAGAATCCAGTCATTTATTTATTCATTCAAATCTTTCAACAGTATTTATTGGGTAGACAGAAACTATATTCACCACGTTCTTCTAGGCAGTGGGGACACAGAAATGCACATGATAGACAACAATCTCTGACCTTGTAGACCTTGCATTCTATGGCAAGATCGCTCAATCTTGGTGTTATTATTTTGGCCCAGATGATTCTTTGCTATGGAAGGCAGTTCCGAGCATTTTAAGGTGTTTAGCAGCATCCTTGGTTTCTACCCGCCAGGTGCCAGGAGCATCCCTTACCTCAGTCGTGACAACCAAAATCTCTCTAGGCATTGCCAAGTGGCCCTTGGGGGTGGGGAGTGGCAAACTGCCCACAGTTGAGAATCATGCTTCTATGGGGTGGAAGATGATAATTTGTGAACCAGTATCATGGAAAAAAACTACCCAAGGGGGAGTGAAGGTATCCCTGGGGTGGGGGATTGGCCATTTTACACAGGGTACAAAGCGAAACTTCGCTGAGATATCTGAGCCAAGGCATAAAGAGGAAAGAGAGAAATGGGGTTGAAGGAGCAACAAGTATAAGAGAATGTGTTTGAAATGGAAAGGGGAAAGGGCGCTAGGGAATGAGGCTAGACAGGTAGTGGTTGTGGAGGTAGTGGTTGTGGTTGTGGTTGTGGTTGTGGAGGCCAGGGGCAGATGACCATGTGAGGCTCTTCCTCTGAGGGAGATGGGAAATACGGGAGGCTTTAAGCAGCAGAGTAGCATGACCTGACTTCTTTTTATGAAGGATGCCCTGGCTATATGGGGCAAGGGCAGGTGCAAGGAGGATATTTCGGAGGTTGTCATAATGGTGATGGTCAGGGTGGCGGAGTTGCAGGTGGCAAGAAATGGGAGGTTCTGCTTAAGTTCTAAGATTCAAGCCACAAGCTGGAGGATTTACTGATGGATTGGCGGTGCAGTGGGAGAGGAAGAGAGGCATTTGGAATGAGCAGTAGAAGAAAGGAGTATCAGAGTTTCTCCAGCAACTGTTGGAAATGCTGGCCCTTGTCCCCAGCCTCAGGTGAGGTGGTAAAAGCCATAAAAGTGGTTCCTCTCCAGCTTTCTTATCACTTCTTTGTTCTGAGCTGTTCTACCCCCTCCCCCACCTGCATCATGATCACTTTTGGATTCTCATTCAAATGCAGATTCCTGGGTGTAGAGCCCAGGAAACTGAATTTTAGGATACGCTGCAGGTAATTTATTTATTTTTTTCTGTCAATTTTATTTTTATATTTTTATGTTTTCAATTATAGTTGACATACAATATTATATTAGTTTCAGATGTACAACACAGTGATTAGACATTAACAAAAGAAGTTATCACCCTGATAAATCCAGTACCCAAGTGATAACATGCATAGTTATTACAATACTACTCACTATATTCCCATGCTGTACTCTACAGGCCTGTCCTGTACCATGTTGTGTTCATAGTTCAGCTTCTTCCTGTTGCCCTTTGATGCCATTTTTCTAATGAGATCTTCAGGTTTTAAGCTATTGTTTTTGGTAAAAGACTGAGTAACTCAAACAACGGGGAGATTTCTGATCTTTGAACGGTAGAATTTTGCACCTACAAGGGACCTGGAGAGAATTGAGATCATCTATTTCATTTTTTCCAGCTGAGGAATGCTCAGAAAGAAGTAACTTTGTGCACCCTGACCCAACGATAATGCTGCTAGGTGCCCTTGTCTGGAAAACATAAGATTGGATCATGTTGCATCAGAATCTTTAGCCTTCCAGCCCTTGGTAAAAGTTTTCACCACCCTCCCCCCCACAAGCCTATCTTGCCACATCTCAACAGCTGCTTTTGCTTTTTAGCTTATGGAAATTGTTGCACGCTTTGCCTTGAGTGTCGACACTTCTCTGTTTCCTCTACATTTCAGTCTCCTTACCTCTGAGCTCTGATTTAGGGAAATTGGGGGCTTTAAGGAAACTCTTGAAAGTTATTATTTTGTTTTCTCCTTTTGCAAGAAAGTGTTGGCTTCAAAAGGGGAAGCTTCACAAAGCTGGCAGTGAGCCGTAGCGATGGTGGCAGCCCAACCACCGAGCCCTGAGCCTGGCTTTTCAAATCCCGCTGCTCAATAAATACTGTGCTAAATGGATTTTGGCCCTGTCCCCGTGACTAACCAGATAACAAATGGATACTTTAATAACTTTGTGATAATAAGGGTCGCTCACCTTGTGGTACAATAGCCTCTGCTGAGGGATTTCACAATGAGATTATTTTATTATCATGGAAGCTTGTTTGCTTTATGAAGAGAACATACTGTACCACAATGGTGAAGCTTCTTTGACCCTAAAAATATCCTACGTGCTCTCCCTGCATAGTCAATTTCTTAGTTTTAATTCTGAGAAAACAGGTATTGAGGAATAGGTAAAACAAAGGAAAAGTAGGTCATCACTCTCATCATCATCATCATCATCATTGTCATCATCATCATTATTATCATCATTAGTACCATTGAATCATCTTCACTGTCTGCACAGTCATCATCTGCACAGCTACCATTTTTTGAGTTAACTTGTCCTTCATGTGCTCTATCTCAGATGATCATCCTAAAAGCTCTGTCGAGTCCAACTTTTCTCACTCAATGGTTGATATACCTGGAGCTTGGAAAAATGAACTTCCTTGTCTCAAACCATCAAAGTCTCCTTGGAAAATGGCAATTTTTGGCACCGCATTCTTTGGCAACTACTCCTGCCATAGGGGAGTGGAACACACGTCTCATGCCAATTAGGGTTAAGGCGACCCATCTCAGAGATAAAGCTTCCAGAGACACATGGAACAGTCAGAAGTGCTACACTGTCTAGAACCAACCAATAAATAATCAGTTAATCTTGACTGGCCTAATTGGGCTGACCACCTCCCTGTCAAAATAGGAAAAAGAGATAACTATCTCTACTCGCTATGGGATGTAACCTCTGCTGGAGCTGGAATTAGCGGCCAGAGCATCTGGTGCCAGGACGCCCAATTTTCCCTCATTTTTTATAATAGCATCAAAAGCTGGCATTATATGAAGTTTGCAGCAAATAGAGCACCAGTGTGTGCACTTTGAATTGAGGCCATCTGCTTCCTTGGGCTGGGCCACTGGGGCTGGAGGCTTTGCAGCAATTTCTTCTTTTGACAAATCCTGTCAAGATAGACTTCACATTCCTTCTTCTCTTTCTCCTTTTCTCCCTCTCTCCTCATTTTTCTGTTGATTCCTAAGTCCAATTCCTGCAAGGAAAGTAGTTTTAAAATTCAAAGCAAATAGCCGCCCCCCCACCCCCACTCACCCAAGAGAAGAACTAAAAAATTTTTTTGTTTATCTGTCAGTACTGTAAGTTGCTTAACTGGATAGTGATAATTTCCCAGATGAATCCTATAAAGATGTGCATCCCAACCCTCTTTCCCAAAGATCCAGATGATATTTTGTATTAACAGGAACTAGGAGAAGTGCCAAAGTCAATTTTAGGTTGGTTTTAGAGATATTGCACATATGCTGACTCGTTTATCTCTTTGCTCCTTCTTGCTTTTTCCATTATGGGGAGTTCCCATCAAAGCCCATTTCTCAAAGATACACCTTTGAGGTGGACATGTCAGCAAGCCCCCTTGTACGTAAAGGAAGTGAGGTGCAGCTGCGGGTATCATGGGGACTAAGAAGCTGAAGTGTCTGAGTGCTGCTATAGAACTAAATAAATACAGGGAAGAGATTTTTCAGAGCTGTTATTGATTGGGTGCTGAGGAGTTATTAAGTTCTAAGAATGGCTTATTATACCACTTGGGCCAAGATTAAGAGGCGTTAAGCCACGATATCCATCGGGACCATTTCTACAGTTTAAAGCCCTCTGCTGAAGCCCTTGCTGTCGCTGTCTCTCCTCTCCTTCCCCCCAGTTTCCCACTTCCTGCCACCTCCAGGTTGTTGGATATAAGATACTGTCAGGACACTTTCCGAGTTGGTTTGTCTGTCTTAACTGAACACCCCTAGAAGCCCCATGTGGGATGTCTTTATTGAATCACGCGTTTTTCCAAGTTCATGCAAACCATTTTCCAAGAGAAAAGAACAGTGTAATTATTTCGTGAGGATCTGAGAACAAGCAGACCTCGGATGTAATGAGAACCTTATTAGGCTGATTAGGCTCTGAACTAACAGCTTCCACTCTTTGAAGCTAAATCGGGGTTTTCCTTCAGATCAGGGGTGTTAGGGAGCCATGAACCTTCTTTGGGGGTAGGCTCACCCCTACACTGTTATGTCGAAACAGAAAGAGGCTTCATCAGCTAGAATTGTAGTGGGGAAAAATGGTGCCTTGTATGTATCCGTAAATTAGCATTCATGAGCTCTTTACTCATCCTCACTCCCAAATGAATCAACTGACCAACAGAGTCTTCTTTTGCATGGAAAGTGTCCCACAAATGGTTTTAATGACCGTTTATTACTTCAGGTTTGCAATCCCCTGGGGCCAGGTGTGGTTCGGAATTAATCATTTTTTTTCCAATTTTAGAACTGCTGTACATTACATCATACCTCCAACGGGGCCCGGGGCAGCACTCCATAATCAAACACATTAATATTTCTGCAAAAAGAGCCAATATCTCACTAAGTGGGATAAATAAATATCATTAAGCTGATGAATGGTTATTCTTTAGGTCAAAAACAGTCCAGTTGAATGTTAGAGATTTCTTTTGGTTCAACCTAATATAATGAGTGGGTAGGTCAGGGGAGAGTTTGCCACCAGATGAATCTAAGTTAAATTGAAGCAGAAAATTTCAGTTTGTGGAGAGGTTTTGGGTTTTAGAATTTTCAATGGGCTTCTGCTCACTTGCCCTCATTTGTCAGAGGCATTTCTTTCTGGTAACCGAATTTTACTTGTTGGATAGTGTGTGTGTGTGTGTGTGTGTGTGTGTGTGTGTGTGTGAAAGGTGGGGTGAAAGAGAGATGTTTCAGCTCCTTCATCCTTCTTGAATCTCAAAAAGGACCTTGGACCCCAAACCCCACCAGGAAGACCCCATCCATGGTCTGACATTTAGAAGTTTATTGACTGGAATGAAAGAATTGTCAATTTCAAAACGCGAAAAAAGCCACTGGGAGATCAGGTGCTTTCTGCAAATATTCCTGCACGGTGACTCCTGGCATGGGAAAAGAAGAAAAAGAAAAAGCTGCCTCGTTGTTTTATTAATTTAGTTCTGACAGTTGTTAGTGCTGAGGCCTTCAAGGTTCTCAGCAGATATTAAAAGAATCCTCAGGAACCCCTCTGTGAAGTACCAATAATGAACCATGTAGGAAATGGAGGTTAAATGAAGATTAAAACTCCACAGGGCTGGTGGTTTCCGCCCCCTATACCCCAGAAGTCCAAGTGTATGAAGCACGCACATCCCTGATTCTGAGGTCAAAACAATCTGCCATCTTCTCCCCAACCTGCACTTTCATGAAGGTCCCCCGGCTCAAGGAACAGCACGAGAGGCAGCCCAGCTGCTCACATAGAAACCTGGAGACATCCTGTCCTCCCTCACTCCCCACACACACCCCTTGAATTATCCCATCCCGGAAAAGCCACTCCCAGAACACTTTCCCCTCCACCCACCCCCTTCTCTCCACCTCCCCAGCATCTCAGATTCCTGGATTCCCCTTGCAGTCTCCTGCTGTGTTCCTGCACCCCGAAATCCAGAGCCAGTCTTTTCAAACACACATCTGATCTTGCTCAAACACCCTGCTGCTGGTTAACAATCTCGCTGTGGTCTTTAAGATCTCGCCGTGGTCTCTAAGATCTGGAATCGGCTGTCCTGCCTCTTTCTCCAGCTCTTCCTGTTGCCATAGTCCAGTGACAGTAGGTTGGTCTCTGAAGTGCCAGGCCGGGGCCTCCACCTGAGCCGCCGAGAGTTTTTCCAGCCCATGTCTTCTGTAGCTCCTGTCGTTCTTTCGATCTGGAAGTACCAGGGGAGGTCTCAGAGCACCCTGGACTTCTTTCATGGCACTTAGGACACCTATAAATACCTGATTAATTCTGCGATTGCCTGCTTGGCACCTTTCACAACAGACTCTAAGCCTGTAGAGGGCAGGAACCCCGCCTCTCTCCCCCGGAAGCGGTCTGGTCACCCTGGGTCTAGCACAGGGATGGCGCGAGGCAGGACCCCAGCATCGAGTGGGTGGGCGAGGATCGCCCCTGAAGAGGCAGTGAGTGCAGTCTTGCTGTTCCGGGTTCCCGTGAGCACTGGCTCTGATCTGAGAGCAGCTGCAGAGACTGACTGGTAATGGAGTTGGTGGGCAAATACCCCCAGCCATGTGGGTCTCAGCTTCACGTGGCACTGGCTCCTTGGGATAAGTGCCGACCAGGCTTGTGGATCTTCTCAAAGACTGGGAGAAGTGGTTCCTCTCCCCGTGCTGGTACACACTGCCCCACTTAATCACCAGCGACTTGGATGCAGCCCGGCATTGGGCTGCCAACATGGCAGGCATTAGACCAAGGCCAGGGCTACTTGGCTGGGTTGCCTCCTCCAGCTGGGCCTGCTTCAACATTCGTCATTGTTCTCCGGAGGCTTTCAGCTTCCAAACATCTGCTTTGTGTGGGCTTCGAGCTCCCCATGCAGGCCATCTTTGTGTCTCACACTGCCCTGGCTTTGCTCACGGGGAGGTGCCTCCTATCGTACCACTGGCCGGGGTGGGGGTGCCTACACGCAGGTTTAATTACAGGCAAACTGGTGGGATTCCAGCCAAGGGCAACCCAGATGCAAGAAGCTGTTCAGCAGATGGCATTACATTTATGTCGTAACCCGTCTTAATGATCCCATTCCTCAAATGGCAGAGACTGGAACGATACGCGTCCAAGCAGGCCCTTCCCTGTCCCTTCCCAGTCCCCCAGGGGGTGAGAACAGGCTAGAACTTTCCTGGGACAGGCCGACTGATGGGCACTTCCGAGGAGGAGGTCTGTGGGCAGCGATGATTCAAGGGCTGAGGTGGGTCTTCAGTGAGGTGGAAAGGGTTGTCTGCCTTCCTCAGTAAGTGCAAATACCCACACTGAGAATCCTCAGAGGCTGCCCTTGACCGATCCGGAGGAGGACAGGGAAGGGGCTGCCCTGGACTCAAATTTGCATTTTTCTGACAAAACAAAAATAGGAGCTCAAGCATGAGTCTGCTTGAAAACACTGTCATTTCAGACTGGGCACTCTTCATGTGCCAGGGACTGTGCTAGGTTCTATGAAGGGAAAAAAATCTGGCGAAGACACAGGCCCCACCTCAAGCAGGTTGCATTCACTGGGAAGAATAAGCCGTTTGTACGATTAAACACTCGTTCACTCAACACATACGTATTGAGGACCTGCCGTATGCCAATGGGTGCTGTGCTGGGGGGTGGGACAAAGCAGCATCTGTGGGACATGGGTGGGACACACAGTTCTGCGGGGGAGACAATCATCCACTTAATAATTATGAAAATGATGCAAATAACGTATGCAAGTTAATAATCACAAGCTTTAGGAAGTGCCGCAAGGTACATGACGCCGCAAGGGTGTGTCACGGGGGTTTCTTACGTAGTGCGCCACATCACAAAAGGCTTCCTAGAGGAGGAGATATTTGGACTGCCTCCCAAGGGATGGGCGGGAGTTCAACAGCAGAATGGACCTAGAGCGCTTTCCGGGCTGGGGCGACAGTGGGTACAGCTGGAGCTCGGAGAGTGAGAGTGAAGAGTGGGGGGAGAGGATGAGGAAGTACGTCTGGGGGTGGGGTGGTCTCATATGCACAGCTTCCTTGGCTCCAGTGAGACATTTGGATTTTTTCCAGGAACAGACAGAAGCCACCGAGAGGTAGGAAGCGATGTGAGCTTTAGAAAAGGAACAGAGGACGTTGTGATACTGCCGAGTAAGTGTAGTTGAAAGCAAAACTGAGAAACTCATTTGGGGTTTATGCACGATGCAGGGATTACACTTAAGCAGCAGTTGTTCCGAACAGAAGGTGGCTTCTAATTGCAGTTGTTCGGCATCGAAGCCACATTCAAACTTGCAATTATTTCACTGTTAAAAGAGCTGACAGCTCGCTCTTCTGCTCGGAGGCAGTCTCGAGGGAGCCCTAATCACCAGGACTTGGCTTACACCAGGGCCCCTGGGTATCCGACCCCCAGTCCCACGAAGCTGTTCTTGTTGGCGGGGCGAGGAGGCAGACAGGGCTCGGGGCACCGGGTAGAGATGGCTGAGGAAGAGCATGGGCCATCTCAGCGAGGACCCCGGGTGCCTCTGGGGCAGCTGAGTGAAAGGAGGCAGTGCCACAGCTTAGCGAAGTCAGTGTCTCACCGCCCATGCAGGGCACGGGACTAGAGCCAGCAGACAACATCGACGGCAATGATTCAGGTCCACGTACTGAGGCGCGGATATGCTATTACGATTCCCCTCCTGAAAGGCAGAGAGGTTAAACAGCCCTCCACAGTTACATGACAAAGTGAGAGCAGAGTCTGGGACTCAAACCCAGACTCTTAAGAGTCCAAAGTACTCTGCTCCACGCTGTGTCTCAGATGGGCCTGGGGGTTTCCTGGAAGAGATCATCATCAGTTAAGCCCCAAGTGCCTATTGCGTGATGTGCAGGAAAGAAGAGTGGGAGCTGCAGCCAGACAGACTATCCCTTATCAGCTGTGTGTCCTCGGGCACGTTGCTTACCCTCTCTGGGCCTCGTTTGTAAGATGAGCTAATATCAGTGACGATATTGATAGTCACATCTATTGAGCCCACACAAGGCTTTATTCTCAGACCATCACACATTTAACCCATTTAGCCTCATAGCAGCCCTCTGGGCAAGGTGCTGTTATACTCCCCATTTTATCAGAGGAGGAAACAGAGGCGCAGAGAGGTTACATAACATGCCCAAGGTCACACAGCTAGGGAAAGGTCCATTCTGGCTCTGAGCCTCATGGGTTGTCGTAGAGGGCCAATGGCATGATTCATACAAAATTCTTGCCGCAGAATCCCACGCACACAGCACAAGCCAATACATAAGTTAGAGACACTCCTGAATGGGCCTCATTTTCCTCTCTGTAAAATGGGATAACAACTACGATTTATTGGGTGTTTATTATTGACTCATTTCACAGTCTCCTATCCCCATTTTACGGATGGGAAAGCCAAGGGTCAGGGAAATGGAGTGAGTAGTTCAGGGGCGTGAATCTACTAGAAGATAGAGCAGGAGTGCCCGCACTGGGTGGCCTGAATCTAGAGCCCATGCTCTTAACCCCGGCAGCGAAGCGATTCTCTGGCTGGTGCCCTTTCCCTTCGTGGGGACGTCTCTCCGGATTGTCTCGGAGAGCTCAAGGCTGCCACAGGCATTTTTGGTTCCACTGAATCCAGTCCATGTCCCTCTAATCAGCCTGCCTCGTGCTCCGTGCTCCCATTTCTGCCACAAATGGCCCATGATGTCACACGGGTTACTGATAACTTCTTTCTCAGGAACCCTGAAGAAATCCTGGGCAGATTGGATAAAAAGCCCTTGTCAGACATCCTAATTTTAGTGTTCTCCCTCATGAATCCATTCAGGAAGTGTTTATTTAACACTTCACTTGTTTCGCCGTTCTCCTAACTTCGTTTTGCAGAAGCTCCTGCAATAACCCCGGCTCCTTCGCCACCCCCCTGCTGTTCTCATCCTTGGGAAAGCTCAAGCGCCGTGTTCAGCATCTCCAGCCATAAATATGTCTGAGTTTCCTGCTGCAGCACGAATGTCCTCCTTTATCTTCATGTGGCATCTCCCAGCATTTTTGCAGACTTCCGTATGTCCCATCCTCCCTCGTCACATGACGTCTCTCTCGCGGATATTGCCGCCCGCGTGCACATGGACACCGTTCATGCCGTGAGTTTCCTCGCTAGGGCACCACGATGAAGGGCTGTTTCTCTCCCAGACTCGTTTTTATCTTCCCTCCCCAACTTTCATTCTCAGAAAAAACAATCTCCCTTCACACGGCAGCACGGGCAGGTGGGCTGTTCTCTCCCGAGTGTCCGTTACCCTCGGCTGTCAAATGCCGGTCCCTGAACCACGGATGGGTGAGGAGGCTGTAGTTAGCCGTGTGTCGCTCACTGATGTGAGATTGAAATTCTTGTCGTATCGGGACCACAGGTCTGCTGTCGCTCACGCTTGTTTCTTGATTCAGTGAGTCGGTAACTCTATTAGACATTCCTGATACAGGATGAATAGAAGAAAAAGCTTCTTTTGATTGTAGAGCTGTAGAAGGCTGTGGTTTTATATATTTATTTTTATTTGAAAAAAAAAAAGAATATGGTTGAGACACCAAAAGAGAGATAGGAAGTCTGGTCTGTTGGGTTTCGTTGGTCTTTTTTTTTTTTTTTTTTAATTGAGGTAAAATTTACATGAAACAAAATGAACCATTTTGAAGAGAACAATTCAGTGGTATATAGTACATTCGCAGTGTTGTACAACCATTGCCCATCTAGTTCCAAAGCATATTCATTGGCCTTAAACAAAACCCTGTAGTCAAATCTTGTATCTAGAATATGCAAACAAACAGCCACTCCTTATTCCCCTCTGCCCCCAGCTCCTCAAAACCACGAGCTGTCTTTCTGTCTCTACAGATTTGCCTGCTCTGGATATTTCATGCCGGTAGAATCATATACTATGTGGCCTTTTGTGACTGGCTTCTTTCACTTAGCCTGATGCTTGCAAGGACCATCCATGTCATGGCATGTGTCAGAACTTCACTCCTTTTTATGGCCGGATAATGTTCCATTGTATGGATGGACCTCATTTAGTTTACTCATTCATTCATCAAGGTAGTTTTTAAACTCTGCAAACTTCGTCCCAGATCTGTGGCTGTTCTCCGCATTTAGCTGTCCCCCGACCCTGCATATCCTGTCTCTCTTCACTTGACTCTCTTTGGAGAGAAAGAGTTAGAGGTTTAGGACTTACCGGATCTCACAACAGGGAATCTGGCACTGCTACTCGGAGTTGTCCTGCCACCCCATGGGGTGACCTTGACTCCCCAAAAGACAGCCCCCTCCAGGACTACCACAGTATCTACTCAGGGCTTGGACCAGTGGTTCACAGTGTAGTTGTACATTGTTATCATTTGGGGAGATTTAAGAATTACCCTAACTCCTGCTCACCGCCAGAGAGTCCGATTTGATTTATTTTTCATTTGTATGTTGAGTGGGTTGAATAGTGACCCCCAAAACATATGTTCAAGTCCTAACCCTCAGGGAGAACAGGGATAATCAGCTCTGAAAAGGTGCTGTGACATGCCTTGTTGGCTGCTTATCTGAAACAGACATGACCAAGCTGCTTTCATATAAGACATGGTTTAAAAGTGACCAGACAGCCCAAAGAATGGGAGAAAATATTCCCAAGTGACATATCTGATAAGAAACTTATACCTAGATTATTTATAAAACTCTCACAACCCAATTATAAAAAGACAACCCAATTTAAAAATGGGCCAGGGATCTGAATAAACAGTTCTCCAAGGAAGATATACAAATGGCCAACAAGCACATGAAAAGTTGCTTGACATCATTAGCCATCAGGGAAATGCAAATCAAAAAACACAATCAGATACCACTTCACACCCATTAGGAGAGCTAGAATAAAAAATACAGGTATAACAAGTGTTGATGAGAATATGGAAAAATTGGAAACTTCATACACCACCGTGGGAATGTAAAATGGTGCAGCCACTTTGGAAAACAGCGTGGCAGTTCCTCAAACAATTAAACAGAGTTAGCATATGACCCAACAATCCCATGGCAAGGTATTATACACAAGAGTACTAAAAACATATGTCCACATGAAACATGCACACCAATGTTTTCAGCAGCATTATTCATACCAGCCAAAAGGTAGAAACAACCCAAATGTCCATCAAATGCTTAGTAGATAAACAAAGTATGGGGGACCTGGTGAAACTCCTGGATGTGGTTGAAAAACAGTGCTACGTGATGCCATCTGTCAGGTAAGGCCAGAATTGGGGTGCTCCGTGTCGACTGAGGTGAGGAGAAACTGTCTCCTGATGTGAGAGGTACTGCAGATGGCCTTCCTTAGACTCCTGGGTCCTGGACCATCCGTGAGAAGATGCCGGCCCTGTTCTGTTGCCTCTTTGTAGGTGGTTTGTAGGATGCTGGCGGAGGGAGTAGGAGCGGGTATGGAAATGCCTCAGTCACTCACGGGATTTGCGAGGGGAAGGCTTGGGTGTGCTGTGGTCACCTGCCTGAGGTTCTGGGCTTTGTGTGGCGCCTTCTCCACCATTGTGCCAGGAAACCTGAATGGCAGTGTTGCTTGGGGGAATGACACATGGCTTTGGATGCAGGGGTTCCAGGGTTCAGACCTGGAGCGGCCCCATTTAAGGTGTGCAACCTGGGCAAGTCACATAACTTCCCCGAGTCCAGTTTACTCATTCACTTAAATGAGTGTGACAGTTCTGTCTGTGTAGAAATGAGTAATGTCATTACTTCTATCTTCCAGAGGAAGAAACTCAGGGACTAGGAGTTCAGTGTGTTGTCCAAAGTCATGCAGCTCAGAAGTGGAAGAAAGAGTTTGGGCACTGGCAGTCAGACTCCAGAGCCTGTTCCCTTGACCGCTGTCTCGTGATGAAGGGTAGCTTCGTAAACCCCGGTGTCTAACCTTTGACGAAGTCCACAAAAGACTGGGTCGAAGGGTCCTGTAAGACCACCTTAACCCTCATTTTAAGTGATTTTACAGATATACATTCTGAAGCTCAGAGAGGTTAGGTAACTCTCCCAGAGTCACACAGCAAACCAGCCAGACTCCTGTCTGAAACCCAATTCTACCTGACTCCCATTGCCCCTCTCCTTCCGCTCCCCTGCCCTGGCCTGCAGAGGGTTATTGTGCTGAGTCCTGTCAAGCCTGTCCTTCCTGAATTCACACTCAGAGCCATTGGGCCACAGGGTCAGTGTCTCCCCTGATACTTCCCTGATTGATGTAAAGCTCAGTTTTCTGTCGCTGCATACTGACGCGTTAGACAACAGCCTAGCATTTCAGAGGAGTCTGCATGTAACAAAAAAGGGCAGCAGGTGTTATTTGGGCTAAATTGACCTTGAAATTGATTTCTTTATTTTATGACTTACTGAGAGGAGATTAATACTTTTTTTTTCCTGCAGTCTGAAACAATTTACATGGTAATAGAAGGCATAGTCAGTCAAATAAATTGCTGGAAGTGGTCGTGTTCCAAGAGAGAAAAAAAATACAGAGCTTACTCACATTGATTTCTTTGCCCTGGGGGGAAGCAGAGATTTTAACATCTGGGAATAGGGAGCTAAATTTTATCTCTCATTTTAAAAGCAAAGGAATGAAGAGCTTAATCTGACATTTGCACAGAATTTTCTAAGTTGGAGGAAATGAGGGAGACTGAATTCCTTGCTGAAGGTTAACCAGCGCTTCCTTAGAAAGGCGCTGGGTGGTTTGATCCAGGGTTGGCGGGTGGGGCCCAGATGACATTTTCAGAAATGGGCCTTGGGAAGTTGGCTGCCTCACTGCTGGGCACTGGCGGGGAAACAAGCCGGGGTGGCGAGAAGCTGGTGACAGAAACTCATACCCAGGCCCAGGTGGGGTTTCTGAGAAACCTTGTGAATGGAGACCCTGCTCCCAGGTGTCTGGGCTTTGTTCTGTGGCTACCCTCCCCAGGGACAGGATGTGGTCTCAGCTGGCACATCATCGTGTGGGTGGGCATTTCTGAGTGTGTTGGGCTGGATTCTGAGACGGCATCTGGGCTCATCAGGAAAGTGCAGCATTTGATTAGTACTGCCTGCCCTGGCAACAAAAATGGCAAGAATAGCTTATGTGCCACATATTTGAATTTCTTGGTAAAAATCATTACAGTATTCCCCCTAGTGCCAACATTTCTGCATTAGGCCACATCGACAGGGCTCTTGTCCTTCAAAGAAATCTCAAATCATTTGCCATGTCGCCTGAGCTAAATTTTTTTCAGGAAATGTCAAAGAATGAATTTCGTACCTAAAAGGCTCTGCTAGTATCACCATATGTTACTCTTTTACAATATTCTTCTTTTAAAAATAACATAAAAATTTTAAGGTAAAATAATTTTTAAACATCAGAAAATACATGCCCAGGGTACACAATTCAAGAGTCAGAAGAGTACAATGAATTTCCTGCTCAGCCAGCTACTTCCTCTCTCCAAAGTCAGCTTTTTTAAACCAATTTTTTAATCTATCTTTTGGGGATTTCAATGCATATGCTACATATGCTACATATGCATATATTCTTAAAACAATGAACAGATTGTGGCACGCGCGACATACCACTCTGCATTTTACTGTTTTCCCTATCATTCCATATCGAGCTGCCTTGTTATCTTTCCTGAGGGTGTCTCAATGCACTGTAATTTATTTACTTGGTCTCTGAATAATGGAAATTTATGTCACTCCCAACATTTTGTAATTAAAAAAAAAACACACTTCAGTGAATCCTTGGCATCAGTAATTTTCCACCTGTGCAGGCATTCTATAGCAGAAATGCCAAGAAATGGAATTGCTAGTTCAAATATTATCAACTTTTAGAATGTTGGCCAATGTCTAATTCCACGAGGTAAACAAAACACATTTTTCTCTACACTCTTGTGACCTCTAAACTTTGCCCAACTTTCATCTTTGCTAGTCTCAGTAAAAAATAATATATCATCTTAATTTGCATTTCTTTTATTATGAGTGAAGTCGAGGATCTCTTAATGTGTGTAACAGACATTTGCATGTGAATCGTCTGTATGTCTCCTTGGCTCATTTTTCCCTTTGACTTCCATTGTTGATTTTCTTATTGATTTAGGAGACCTCTTTATAAATGTAGGAATTTTTCTTTGTTCAATGGGTTATAATTTTTTCATCTTATTTTTCGTCTTACACTTTGTTTAAGGTTTTATTTTTCATGAAGAAAATATTATTATTTGAAATTTTGAATCACTCATTTGTATGGTTTTTGGGTTCTGGGTCATAATTAGAAAGGTCTTCACCACAACTCTGAGATGACAAGAATCTACATGTTTCAATTATCTTATGTCCTCTAATCGGCCCATATATCAAGGAGTTATTTTGATTTTTTGCTTTGGCAAATGTGCTCTTCGTGGTATGGTAGAAATATGTGTCATCTATGATCGATCACCCAGGGGCCATAATCTGGCCTCGTAGCTTCCTCAGGCTGCCCTCTTTCTTTCGGTATCCAGACTTCTCAGGAAGCATCGCAACCCTGTGGTCAGGACATTTTAGGGTACAGTGGGCCCAGGGAGCCTGGCAGACATTTAGAGTGCTGACCTCACCTATCTTTCACAGCCAGGGTCCCCACAGGTCTTACTGGCTCCATTCCTGGAAACCCACCACGCTCTCAGCCCCTCACCTTCTGTCCATTGCTCAGGAAGCTTTTATTAGCCTTGGTCTTGGCCTTCTGTTAACCCAAAGGATATAACCCTTAAGGAATGTCACATTCTAATGACTCTCGCCACTGTTCTCTGGGAGCTCACACTAGTTCACGCCAAAGCCCCAGAGAGCGGGGCTTCATGGCTTCTCTCTCAGAGGCATCATATCTGGTCTCTGTTTTCCCCAGCCCGGCCTGGCTTACTACCTATTTATGTATGTGCAGCTCCCCGTTTTCAAGGCGAGGAGGGATGTGGGCCTAGGGGATTGGGCATAGAGTCATCCACTTTGTTCAGGGATTGTGCTAAACGAGGCGGGTGGGACTCGTGGATCCAGTTGGGCGCACGCATAATTCCAGGGTACGGAAAGGTTTAAACGTGGCAGGACGGGCAGAGAAACTCTCCCGAGAAACACGACTGGGTTGCGCCATCTCCGTCTCCTAGGGGCGAAAGCTCCCTGCGGTTCTACTAATTAACACGATACGGAGGTGTGGCACAATGAGGGACAGTCCGCTAAGCAGGAGAGCGGGCCTCTGGGGCGTTAGGCCCAGGGAGGTGGAGAAGGGAGGCCCCTGGCTGGTGGGAGGGTGGGGGGAAGTGTGGGGACAGAATGTGAGCTTAGGCACTGCTGGCACTTTTGAGGCAGGGACAGCTCCCCATGTCCCATGTGCCGTGCTCCCGTGTGCCGTGCCTCGTGGAGAAGTGGATAAGGCATCAGAGGAGGAATGCGGTGATGTGGGTGATGAACGGCCACCCTTAACATCTTGGTCCGAGCCCTGGCTCTGCTGCATCCCTGCTGAGTTACTCTGGACAGGTTTCTCCACCTGCAAAATGGGGCCGAGACTGAGATCTCCTTTTTACATCCTTGCAAGGGTTAAAAAAGAAAATGCAGGAGGAGTACTAAGCACGGATAAAATGAATTGTAATAATATATTATATTTTAAATACTCATAATATATTTATATTTTTAAATATAATAATACTTTACTTTCATGTATTATTAAATATTATCATTCTAACATGTAATTGATATAAGAATGTTAATGAGATATTAATATTAATGAGGCATTTTACATTTTTCCATAGTGTCTTCAAAATCTAGTGTGTAATTTATACTTACAGCACGTTTTAATTCAGACTAGCCAGTTGTGGTTAGTGGCTGTCATATCCGTCCATGCAGGTCTAAGAGAGGGTTAGAGAGAGGAATAGAGGGAGCTAGAGAACATGAATGAGTGAATGAATGAATGAATGGATGAATGAATTTGGCTACAGGTAGTGAGAGACTCGGGGTTATTCCAAATAGAACTTTTTCCTCAACTTGTGTTCTCCCATCTATTTTGTTTTTGTTTTTGTTTTTTACCAGGACTACAAATCTGAAAATTCAGCTCTCCTCTCGAGTGCCAAGAACGGTTCAGAAGACTCCGTAAGTAGAAGCGTTTCGCTGATCAGATTAGATTTTGAAACTGCTCTTGCATCCTTTTCAGCCTCCTTGGTCTCCGTCATCAATCATCAGGAATGGTTTTTACCTGAAACCAATCTTGCTGGAGGAGTAACTGGGTTTGAAGGGAATCGAGGTTCCCAAGCGTTCACGGAATTTCTATGAGGAAGCACCTGGGGCCAGAGTCTGAGCCCATGTGGTGCATAAGTGTAGCAGCCCCATCGAACGAAGGGCCAGGCCCCCTTGGGGAATGGAGATGGGGGAGCAGTGACTGGCAGAGGGACCACGGGCTGGTGTCTTACTTCTTGATGTGAGGATGGACCCAAGGGTCCTGGGAAAAGAGAAGGAAGTTTAACATCATTTGATTATACCCATGATAAACAGACAGGAATGCCGACTGAGTTCTTCAGGGCCCTGTGTTACGGTGTTGGACTTGGGTCATTAGGGTATATGACTGTGGCTGGTGACGTGGGTACCTGTGAATGCCCCATCAGAGGTGACAGTGGCGGAGATGCTCTCTGCACTTACAGTTCCAAAAACATTTGTACCAGCCTCTCCAGGAAGTGATAATTGTGTGGTGTGGTCCAGAATGTGGTCTGTTTGTGTATTGTTGGTGACTATGAGATGATTTCAAGGGGCACATAGACTTCTGTTCCTTGTTTTGTAGTAATCATTTTGTATTTGGTTATACGATTATCTTCATAGCCAATGATGCTGGCTTTCCATTTATGGTAGTGACATGGAATTTCCTTTGAAAATATTTAAGTAAAAAAAAAGGTGAGTTGATTTAAAGAAAAAAATTATGGAAATAAGAGCTTGGAAAGAATAATGTAGATATGGCAAGACATTGTGATAGTGAGAAGTGAATGGCTGAGAATAAATTCTTTTATCAAAAGATATTTGCGTACCCCTGGGCAGTGTCCGTGTGTGTGCTCTATATTTGGCATGCTGACCCAACTTCGTGCCCCATCCGTGACGATACTTGGTTCAAACTAGACTCCCCAAAGACCCACCCCTTGGCCTCTGTCTATTCCACCAAAATGACTTTCGAGGCTGGGTTTTTATAATAAATGCATTGCTGGGTCACCCGAAAGAAGTGTTTATCTGTGATGCCGAGAGAAGTAGGAAGAAGAGGAAAGATGATAAGAAATGACAATCACACAATCAACTTTCTTGTCCCACTTTGCAACTGACCAAGTGTTTCATCTCTGTTCTCAAAAGTCCCTTCAATGTCCTCATAAAGTAGGTGCTGTTTCTATCTTCGTTTTGTGGATGAGGAAACCAGAACTCCAGTGAGGGAAAGTAACCTGTCCAAAGTCACACAGGCTGGACTCACCCTATGACCCGCTCTGCCATTGGAGAACAATCTTGTAGCTTCACACCAAGTCTATGAAATAGTCTTCTCATTTTATAGATGGTGAAATGACTCATGGAGCAGGAAAGTGTATTAGTTATCTCTTGCAACATAAAAAATTTACCCTGGACCTTAGTGGTTTAAGAGGACAAACATGATCTCTCAGTTCCTGTAGCTTGGGTGGGTGGTTCTTGCTCAAAGTCTCTCATCTGAAAGCTTGACTGGGGCTAGAGCAGCGGTCCCCAACCTTTTTGGCACCAGGGACTGGTGCTTCTGTGATAATCTAATGCCTGATGATCTGAGGTGGAGCTGAGGTGGGGATGCTCGTGCTGGGGAGTGGCTGCAAATACAGATGAAGCTTCGCTTGCTTGCCCACAGCTCACTTCCTGCTGTGTGGCCCAGTTCCTAACAGGCCATGGACCAGCACTGGTCTGTGGCCCAGGGGTTGGGGACCCCTAAGCTAGAGGATCCACTTCCAGGATGGCTCACTTATAGTGTTACTATAAGTGTCAGGTGGCCTCAGCTCCTCCTATGAGGACCTCTCTCCATAAAGCTGCTTAGGTGTCATGACATGGCTGGTGGCTTCTCCTAGGGTAAGAAATCAAAGAGAGAGACTGAGGGGGCGGTGGGTGGTGTGTGTGTGTGTGGGAGAGAGAGAGAGAGAGAGAGAGAGAGAGAGAGAGATAAAGAAGGCAGGGAGGGAGGGAAGGATGGAGGGAGGGGGGAGAGAGGGGAGGGCGGGCAGGCAGGCAGAGAGAGGCAGACAGAAACCATGATGCTTTTTATGACCTATAGTTGGGGCCGCTTTAGAGGCTGCCTACCACACTTTTCATAATCCTAAAATAACTATGTCTTATAGCTCCACACAGGATTCTTGTAACCTCACATGATGTCTGTGCAAAGAAAACATGAAGATACTAAACCCATTTTTCAGATAGGAGAATGAATGGTGCCTGGAGCAGGAACGTGAATCTTGAAGTTGGAGGTACAGTGCAGAGGCCCCAGTGATCCCTCCTCTGGTACTTATGTCCATGTGTAGTCCCCTACCACAACTTCATTGGGATTGGTTTGCATGAGGAATAGAATATGGCAAGGTGACAGCATATGACTTCCCCACTCCTGACCCCCTTGGTGCTGCTGCTCTGGGGCCTCCTGGTAGGAATCCAGGGGTTACCCTCCCATCCTAATGTGTCATAGGTAGAAGCAGTCATTTTTGTGACCTCTCTTGGTGGCAGCATGTGGTGACCAACCATTCTGGATGGCAGTTTATCTTACGTGTTCAAAGCATAAAACAAGTTCACTCTTTGATCCAGTAATCAAACATCCAGTTATTTATACCTTGGGGATGATTGTACACATGGGGGAAGCTGTGTTTGTGTAGGATGATTGTATTAGCAAAAATAATAGTAGTAAAAATATACACCCTCATTATCCATCAGTAAGGAATTGTTTCAGTAAATTCTGTGCATCTGTAAAGTCCTGTTCAAAGCTGCTAGGATTTTGTGGTGAAAACTTGTATCTATTAACATGGAAAGATGCTCATGACAGACTGTTGAGTGAGAAATACAGTATATCTTATATGATTCCAGCGATGTGCAATTATATTCATATATCTCCCTTTCTCTGAATGCAGAGAGAGATGTCAGAAAGGCAGATGTGAAATTAAGCTAAATTGATGGGTTTTGCATTTTTCTTTGGACTCGTCTGGTTTTATTGTATCTTTTTTTTTTATTTTTGCATGAGCAATTATTTTCCTTGAAAGTAGTAATAATAATAATCTTTATCATGATTATTTATAAGATTAATCTATGAGTTCTGGGCTGTTAAGGGAGGTTTCCAGGACACCTGATGGCATTTTTATTAACGTTTCATTCTCAGTTGCATAGAAATGCTGCAGTCCTCGTGGAGGAGGGAAAATGAGGCTTCTCAGACTGAACCAGGGCCTGGAGACAGTCTTCTGGTCCTCGGCTGCCCCAGGAGGCGGGCTGCCTCAGGCTCCTGGTATCTCACCATCCTTTCTACTCACTGCCCTATGGTGCCAGCCAGCTCTGCAATTTCTGACTGCCCGCTTTCCATTGTAATAACACCTCACAGAGAGGGCCTTTCTTGGATACAGCAGGTACGATTCACTTGCATCCAGAATAAGAACATAGGATGATGATGATGATGATGATGATGATGATGATGATGATGATAATGATGATAATGATAGCTGGCATTTTGGGGCACTAAGGAAGTTCCTGGCATTGTGCTTGGTATTTCAAAAGCATTGTCTTCTTTATACCCTAGAGCAGCCCAGCAAGGGATGAACTGTCCCTACCCCCATTTTCACAGGTGAGGAAACTGAGGCTCGGAGGAGAGTGACTTGTTCAGAGTCTTAAAGCTAATGGGTGGTGGCTCTGGGACTCTACCTGGATTAGACTGTTTCCTGAGCTGAGCTGAGCTGAGGGTAAGGCCACCTGGTTCTGTTCAGTGGTGCAAGAAACATTTTCGGGAACATCTTAGATGTAGGGTTGATTCTGGAGTCATCAGGTAAGGCAAAAATCACATCTGGTCAAAGTTACCTGTTAAAGATCCCACTGGAGGATGTCAGGTTAGATACCAACCTTTCTGCCCTTTGATACATCTAAGACAGCCATGCTTTCCTCAAATATTAGAATGGACTGGAGTTTTGCTTAGGTACCAGATAAAGTGGTTGTGTTGAGGTGAAACACTAGATGCATTGACATAGCTGTCTTTAAACATCGGGGTCATCTGCAGTCAAATGGTCACACGATGAGAGGTGTTTGGGAAATAAGGCTGAACGAGAAGCTTGCAAATTCACGCTCCATTCTGGGGTTTGCTCTGGAGTGAACGTGTGTCCTAAGGTGGATGGAAGTGACACTGCCCAGCATGAAGAACACTTCTACTGTCATTTTTTCGGTTTCTTGATTAAACTGGAGACACAGTACAGTTAAGCGGCAGAGCCCAAATTTCCATATTGCTCTGCCTTGTTCCAGAGCCATATTTTATAACCTCTTTACTTTTCTGTAACAGAAATATACTGTATTAATTTTCTCTTGCTGCCTGAGAAATCACGGGAAACTTAGCTTAAAACAACACCCATTTATTATCCATGTGTCAAGGGTCTGGGCATGGCACGCGTGCATCCTCTGCTCGGTGTCTCATAAGGCCGCGATCGAGGGATGAGCCAGTCTTATCCAGACTTGGCGTCCCTTTCTGAGCTCACTGGTCATTGGAAGAATCCAGTTCCTTGCAGTTGTAGGACAGAGGCCCTCTGCTGCTAGAATCTGCCCACAATTTCCTGCCACGTGGCCCCTCGTAGGCAGTTCACATCGTGGCAGCTTATTTTCTCAAGGCCAACAGGAGGGTCTCTCTAGGGCATGCTAGCAAGATAGAGTCTTACTATATATGTTCTAACGTAGTCATGGGAGTGGCGTCTCTGTCACTTTTTCTGTTGGTTAGAAGCAAGTCACAAGTCCTGCCCATACTCTATAAGAGGAGATGTAGCCCGATGTCAGCACAGGTCTGTCTACCCCTGATTCTGTGCTTTAAAAGTCCTGAGACTAGTCTTACTTTCTCCTGTCTCGGGGCCAAGTACACTGCTCCAGTGTCTTTCTGTCCAGCACCCTTCCTTCGTCCCTCAGTCAAGGGCTCACAGCTCCCCTAGACACCAGCCCCCCATCAGTGCTGGACTCTGCAGCTCTCCTGGCCCCTGACCAACTGGGCATCTTAACTTCCTCCCTATGTCAATTGTATAGGATGCTCCCTGCTGCAGCCTCGGCAGCAAATGAATATTTAATGGAATGCTGCCACCTTTTGGAATTTAGCAAAAGTAATCTGTGCTGTTTCAAGAAGTGGATGTAAAGCTGGAGGAAGATAACGTGGTTATCTTCTACACACCCGGCATCTGCATACCCACTCGCCCAGCCTTTATTTCCAGTGGGAACTAAAGTCTGATGCCAGTTCCTCCCTGAGGCAGGTTTGTTTGGTCGTCGATGCTCTGGTTCGTGATTACTGTGAGCGCTGACGGGCCTGTGCCCTGATTTACACTCCAAGAGTCAGCAGCATGTATGAGCAGGAGCTTTGGTGCCGTGGAGGGGATTCCGTCCCTGGTTCTGCTGCCAGTTCTCCAAGGACTTCGGCTTCCTCATCTGTGACATGAAGGTCATTTCAGGCTCTTTCAACTCCCAACCCCCTGACCCCAGGTTATGATGCCTGTGATCAGGTGTGGGAGTGAGACAGCGCACCATTTAGAGAGGACTCAAATAGGAGCCCTGCTAAGGCCATTTCTGTCCTCAGCAGGGAAGAGAGGCACCGCTGATTAGTGATATCTACATGGCCACAGGAGGGGAGAGTGCAGACGGGTGCCATCCCAGTGCCAGGTGTCTCATGCAGACTCATAGCGGCCGACACGGAACTGCCTGGCTGCCCTACTTCTTCTATCGCTTCTCTTCCTGTCTGTTCAAAAGCACTGCTGTCCTCCCTGTTCCCCAGCATCCTTTGCGATTCCCTCTCTTACTCCCAGTCCGAAGTCAGCAAAGCTTATCCATTCTCCCCTTGGCTTGTCCCCAGGGGGCCCACCGCTCCGGTGCATACCTACATTATGTAGCTTCCAGATTACGTAACCAGCTCTAGCCAGTCCTCCACTTCTGGCTTTCCCCTCTCCAATTTGTCTGCCTCGCTTGCTTGGCCACGGCTCTCTCTTTTTGAGCATGTTTCACTAGCTCTGTGTGATGTGAGAATAGAGGGCAGATTCCTCTGATTCCAGGTTGGCATTTGGCCCCCATCTTGCCACTCCCCTCACTCTGATCTCCTTGTCCCCGTGTGCCATATTCCCTGACTGTGGGCCCTCGCTCAGGTTATCCCCCCTGCTCGAGGTCTCCCCTCAAATCCAACTCTCCAGATTCCCAACCGTCCATCAAGATACATCAGAAGAGCCTTGTCCAAAAATTCTTCCTAAGTCCCTCTGGTTGCTAGGTACCCTCTGCCCTCCATCGCTCCCTCCTTTTCACACCTCCCCTTCTCATCTATCCCTCACTCCCACCCCCACCCCTTAAACAGACTCGGTTCCATTCATTGCTAAGAGTTGGAACATACAAACACGAATAAGACCCAAGCCCTCCCCTCAAAAGACTTACAGTCTATAAGGAAAGACAAACAATGAGTAAAAAGACACTCATAACTGAGGCACAATCTGATTGCTTTTTAGCAGAGACAGAATACACAATTTGGCGGTGGCGCAAATAGGTAATCAGAGCAGGCTTCATGGAAGAGGTGACACCTAGCGTCTTGAAGGACAAGGGGCGGTCTTCACACTGATTGTCGGGAGTAGGGGGTCCAGGCAGCAGGGGCACGGCTTAGGTTCTGGAGGAGGGGATGTTGGAGATGGGCAGGAGAAGCAGGCACACCCGGTGCTCCATGGGCCAGGAGTTGAGTGTATGCAGTGATTGGTGTGGGGCCATCGAAGGGTTTTAAGCTGGCGATTGTCTTGATCCAATTTGCATTTTAGAAAGATCTCCATGGGACCTGGCTTAGGAGGCTGAGTGACTGGAGGAAGCCTTAGTTCCTCTCGGGGCATAGTTCCTCCTACGCCCCACCAGAGCTGGCCTCCAGAACAGAGGGATCAGCAGTCTGACACCCAGGCTTCTCAGCACGCTCTGCTTCTCCTCACTAATATGCCTTTCTATAGCATCTGCTCGGCAGAAAACCAAGTGTGCGGACGAGATAACAGCATTTAGAGCAGAAGGACAAAGCTGATACTCGGGGCAGTGAGAGACACGGAGGCTTAAATTCTTTCCCTTCAAAGTCTCACACATGGTTGTGGCCACGTGATCCTGATTAAAGCAAGCCGGCTTGCCAGGATGAAATGCTAAGTGGTGCTCGTGACCTTGGGCACAGCCAGTGCAGAGGTCTGCTGCCCTGACGAGCTTCCCTGCCATTTCTCCCCACCGCATTCTGCCAGATAAAGGGGGAAATTTATTTAGTGATTCTTCCAAATCCGTGAGGATGGCTGTGCCCCCTGGAGACACGGTGACACTGACAAGTTTCCAATGTTAGCATTGAACTTCAGGTTGGGAATGAGTCTTGTCTCTGAGGGTGTGCTTAAAATACAGTGGACGCTTAATAAATGCTTGTTGCTAAAATGAATGAGTGTGTGAAAGAATCAGTCTTATTGATTTGGGGTGCCCCAAAAGGCTCCGTCACACCTCTTCCCCATCCATACTACTTTCCAACTACCCTCCTGGTTCTTATCACCAGAGACTGATTTTGCTCATTCATGAATTTTATGTAAATGGGCCCTTTGCAATATACATACATCTGTCTTCTTTTTCTCCACAGCATCCCTAGGAGATTCAGGAACATTATTGCATGTGTCAATAGTTGTTCTATTTTCACTTGTTCGATAATATTTCATTGTATCATTGTATCATAATTGATTCATCCATTCCCCCATCGATGAATATTTGCGTCGTTTTTAGTTTGGGGCTCTGTGCACTTGTGTACCTGTTGTTCGGTAAACGTTTGCCTCCATTTCTCTTGGGAATATACTGAGGGATATATTTGTTTGGTCATAGACTAGGCTCATGTTTAGTTTTAGTAGGTACTAGCCAAAAGTTTCCCAGAGTGGTTGTACAAATTATCCCTCCCACCAGCGAAGAGAATGAAGGCCACTTGAATGCATATGTTGTGAATTGTTACAACACCCCAGAGGGGCAGGTGTGGGTATCTCCACCCCCAGTTCACAGAGGGGCACGCTGGGTCCTCACTAACTTGGTGAAGCCTGAAGTGAGGACTCTGCCTCCAGAATGGCAGCAAGTTTTAAACTATCAGAGTATCATGGATTCGGGGCAACCAGGCTCTGCTGTGGGTGTGCTGAGGTCTGGGGACGGCCACATGAGAGAGGAGTGGTTACATGCACAGACTTGGGGACGTCTGTGGGCACTGCTTCTCAGCTCTGCTGCTTACACCTCATGTTAGCCCGGGCAAGCGGCTGGACCTCTCCATGCCACGCTTTTCATGTCTGTAAAACGGAGTTTTTTGTGAGGATTAAATGAGTTCATATAGGTAAAGCCTTAAGGGTGGGCACTAGGAAGAGTTAACTCTTATCACTATTACTTCGGCGCTGCCCAGTTTGAGTGCTCCTTGGGGAAGGGGGCTGCAATCTTAGCCAGCTCCAACAGTTGTCGGGTAGGCTGCATATTTCTCACCCCTTCCCCTACCCTCTGAAGGTAGCTGACTTTTCTGATGAAATCTGGAATCCAATTTTGAGCTCTGACTTTTGGCTTCACAAAGCCTGCTGGGGTGCAGTCCAGCAGGTCCCTTCTGAAATGAGTCTTTACTCTTTAGTGCTCCCAATAAGAAATGCAGTCTGTTTGCTCAAGGTTTTACCCTTTATAGAAATGGCCGGATTCCTTTCTCCCCACCCCCCGGCTACTTTCCACAAATCCATGTCAAATATTGATGTTTGATAACTACAAATATCACACATAGCTTTTAATCAAGAGAGACGAAGGGAAGATAGGGGAGTAAATATGTCTCTGTAAGGAAGTTCAATATTCTCAGTAATGATTTTGCTAAGAAACGAAATGACTGGAGGGCGGGGAGAGAGCTCTGTGATGTGCATCGAAATGGGCCGGAACACCTGGAACATGCTGGACCATGCCTGGGCCCTCGCTCCCAGCCCGAGGCTTGGATTTACGTTAGATGTTCATTACCCGATCGGTAGATGCTATCTCATTTTACACAGAGGAGAGATGTATTTTTAAATGTGAATTTCCAATATGCCATCGGTCTGCACTATTACCAGCAAAACACATTGAGCCAACTTCTGTCTTCCATCGCTCGTCTGAGATGGGAGTGGAATGTGAATGCCTGCTGTTCCCCACTCTAAAGAGTGGCCTCCTGCTGGAGCCCAAAGGGAGGTCCGTCTCCAGGCTTTTGTGCATCAACATTGTATCTTCGTCATGTGGGGACAACGGGCAGTATGATCCCAGACTATTGGCATGTGTTGAGCATTTAGAGATATTTGGCCAAGGTGGACCCAGGGCTACTCCAAGCCAAAGGCTGGCCAAACCAAGGGAGACCTCATGACCCGAATCTAAATCCTCGTCCACAAGGTGGCCTCCACTAGCTCACTGCAACCCCAGCACCACCCCAGTGCCTGCTCAGTGTGGGAGAACAGCACATTCTAACTGAGTGAGTGAATGAATAAATGAATGAATGAATTGATGGGCCTGCCTCCCCACCAGCATCACTGCTGCTGGGGTTTTTTTTTTGGCTCCAACTTTGGCTTTTCTCACCCATCAATAGCCTTTTGCTTTGCATTTTGATGTCCTCAACTTCTTCTAACTGATAATAATAATCAATCTCAGAAACCAGTGTCAACAAAAACCAGTGATTCACTGGCCCGTTTATCCATTCATTCATCCACTCATCCACTCTCCCACCCACCTACCCATTCATTCACCACTCATCCATCCACCCAATATTGGGCAACCCACCATGAAGCCAGGCCCAGTTGTTGAGGCTGTAGTGGTGAGCCAAGACTCACCTGGGCCTGCCCGGCCAGAGCCTACAGTTCAATAGGAGAAACAGATTAAGCAGATAATTACACTAAAGAATATCTGTAGAAATAAGTGCTTCACAAGGAGGAATGTGGCTCTGGGATGGCCTGTTGCGATGAACCTGGCCCAGACTGTGGGTGTGTCTGGGATTTCCGTGAGAGGAGACTCGTGAGCAGAGCTCTCAAGTAAGAGCCCAAGGTCAGGGCAAGGGCAGCTAGGAGAGCACTCCAGATAGAGGGGGCAGTATGTGCAAAGGCCCTGAGGCCAGAGGGGTGTGTGTTTTTTTTTCCCAGGCACTGTCAGAGGTCAGCCAGAGTGGTTATATACTAGATGAGGCCAAAGGGATCCACAGGATAAAGGCCAGGCCATACATGGCTCACAGGCTATGGGAGGATACTTTATCCTAAAGCAGTGGAAGTTCTTGAAAATTTTTGCAGGAAGTGATCTGATTTGTTTTTTGGCTCCTTTGAGGGGCCTCGGCTGGAGTGGAGGCAGAATCACAGAGCCCACGAGGCGGAAAACAGCTGGTGGCATGGCAATAGTTGGCCTCCTTCAGGCTTGAGCAGGACCTCCACCTGCCGTCCAGGCGGATTTCCTCCAGAAGTCTCAGAACACACATATTCCCACAGTTCATTTGCATTTGCACAGTTGAAGGTGAATTCCCCAACATAAGCCTTCCAGTTCTTGGCAGAGGGAGCTCACATAGACATATTTCTGTATGTGGGCTGGAGCATTACCCCATGCACACGGGAGTCCTCCGCATGCCTTCGTATCTGCCCAGCATGCTGATGGAGCCAGGTGGCAGCCCAGAATATGAATGACTCCCAGAAGCTTAAGTCGTCTAAAAATAGGGAGAGGGGGTAAAAGAGGCATGGCCTAGTGGGGAATTTTCACTCCTAGTTGTCTACAAGTGGATAGCCACACCAGAATGTCAGATGCAGCTCATGGGACAGGTTCAGACTTTCATTTTGTGGGAGAAAGCCATCCAGCACCAGGGCTATCCCGGGGCTGTGTTTATGGGGCTGGTTCTATTACCGAGTGAAGTCCTCGATACCCAGGTGCTTCTTTGTGTGTCTCCAAGTTTGTGTTCTTGCCTTATCCTTGTTTTACTCCCCAAATCAAAGTAGATGGGATCATTTTTTCCCCCCAGCCAGCATCAGATGAGCAGATTCACAAACGGGCATCAGAAATCCCTCTTTCTGGTCTCTGTCGCCTCCCATTCGCTTCCTCCAGGGTCTCAGCTCCCCCATCAGTTCCCCTCTCAGTGGGGCTGTTGGAGGTAGTGTCAAATCCAGCGGGATTCTTGAGAAAGTCCAGCCTTTTACTTGCGAAGACTGGCCACCTCTTTTGGAAGACTCTTGTGTGTCCTCGCACTCACCAGGTCTCTTTTCTATCTTATCAAACACTCCCTCTTGGTTGGGAAGTGGGGATCGAATGATCGAAGTGGGGACCCTGTTCTGTTACACGCGGCTTGAGATTTGTATTTTTCTTTCAACAACTGGGACTGCAGACATTTTTAAACCAGAAGCATAAAGCAAATTTGGGCATGGCTAAAAACAAGCTCCATCTTCCCCCAGGGGACTGTGCAGGAGGAGGGCTCTGGACAGGTTGGGGGAATTTTCAATGCAACTTCCATCTTTTGGTTCTCCTCCCTGAGTCCATGGGGATTTCATAAACATTATGTTGTTCAATTTCAGTTCAACGGCACAGAGTTGTTGCAATGTGTTCTAATTACTCAGACATAAATGATTTCTGGTGCACTTTAAATGATTTCGGATGCACTTTTGTCTATCAGGCTGCTGATTTATAACTCCCTGGGACTTTGATGTTGTGCTTCATTGATTTCTTTTAAGGCTCTTCAGAGGTATATTTATTATAGACGATACATTTCCCTGTTCATTTGCTCCATAATTCTGAAACACTCTCATTTTCTAGTTGTCAACACTCCACCCCTACCCCCTGCCCTCATGCTGTACCAAGAGCAAGGAGACACACTGCGTGCTTACCGAATGCACATCCAGGTATTAGACACGATGGGTGAGTGATATATACTCAAGAATGACACAAATTAAATTACACAAACGCATCCCTACACACACACACACAATGCCACAAACACAGCGTGCACACACACACACAGGCTCACGTGACGCGACAGGATAAAGAACACAGGGAGGCCGTGGGGGTTCGGTCCATAAGCTGTGAAGTTTACTTGGAAGAGAAGAGGGATGAGAGGTGGGTGGGGTCAGAGCTTCGTGGCCAGATCTCTGCAGTGATAGTGCACCAGAGTGGTGCTTTGACAAGACAGCTCTCTGTGGTCCTGATGTGGTGGGTGTCCCAGGTGATTCCCAGTCTGATGGGTCTCGAGCTTACTGCTTGCTATTCCTGAGCCTTAGTTTTCTCATCCGTAAGATGGAGCACGGATGAGAGTCCTATCTTGTTGCTTAGCCACATTGGATTGAGCACTAGTGTGTGGCAGGCAGGGGCAGATCCACGTTTTGTGGGACCTGAAGCTTATTCAGTTTGGCCCCTTTAAGAAAAAGAACCTCCAATTATGAGTGTCTGGATGGGTTTCTGCCCCATGGTGGAGCCACTAGGGTTAGTGCCGGGGTCGCCAATGCTTTTAAAGTTCTGATGTACAAAACAGATAATAGCGGAGTTTCTGTGATTGGGAATTGTTTCTTTCCCGCTGAGACCAGGCTCTGAGACGCCTTCAGGAAATGTTTTCTGTGACTGCTCTTGGGTTGGAGGCAGGGTCTGCACTCAGCCCTCCTCCCCACTCCTCATTCCCCACTCAGGATGTTTATTTGGGAACATCTCTAAGGCAGGCCCTGTCTTGAGAAGGACAGTATGGACCAACTTCATGGGCAGAGAAGGGTGATGGTTCTTGCCACCACAAGCTGCTCTGTGGTCCCCAGGCTGGCTTTAGGTGGCCATCAGTGACGGGGACCCTTCCCTTCCCTGAAGCTTCAGGTTCCTGCAGTTGAAAGGACGATAAGGAACACACGCCACCTAGTGACTGTTTCCAGTAGCTGCTACACCCAGTGCAGCCTCCTAGAGGAATCTTATCTCTGGGCAAGGATGAGTCCCGGGATGCTGGCCAGCAAGGTCCTGATGCTGCTCTTGGAGAGGGCGTGGCTCAGATTAGCATCTCGCTGCATCAGAGCGGGAGTGACTCATGTCGGATTGCCCCTGATGCTCCTGTGGCGGCTGTGCCACTGTGAACGTGGGCTCCCAGGGAGGTGACCGCCTCCCTCTCTTTTCTCCCTTCACCATCGCTGTCCTCCCTCTCCTCTCTGCTTCTCCTTCTTCTCTCCCCTCCTCCTCCTCACCTTGGTTTATCCAGCCTTCCTTTAACTAAATAGGTATTGTTGGTTCTGTTATTTAGCTCATTTGAAATGGGAGTCAGCCATTGAGTTAGAGACGAGACCATGAGCCCAGCTGTGGGCATTGAGGGGTTGAGATTTCCCTCATTCATTCATTCATTCATTCATTCATGCCTATATGCATTCATTCACTTATTCATTCACAAGCATATGCACAGATTCAATAAACACATTTGAGGCCAACTATGTGTCATACATTATGTTGACAGACTGCACTTCTGGCTTTGACCCTGGGATGTTTAGCACACACCATTCCTCTCTCTATTCCCTGCCCGGAAAGCTACTACTCACTTTCAAAAGCTGGTGGAACAGTGCCCTGCAGTCTGAGCTGCACATCCTCCCTCCTCTCGCCCACCAGCGTTGGGGGTCTTTGGACTGTTCTGCTTCTGTCTCCTCTGAGCCCAGTCCGGGGGTGCCCAGCAGTCAAAGCCAGCCTTCCATTGAGTCAAAAAACCCCGAAGCTGGTTTTCGTCTGTCTCAGACTCTGCATTTGCCAGTGGTTACATTGATTCCTCTCCGTAAGGGTGCCCCGTACACAACAGCATCCCTAGAAATCCAGGAAACTCAACATCACCAAGGTGTGAAAGTCAGGTGACACGTTTTCTGTTTACCAATCCTATTCTCATTGAGTTGTCTTTATTCTTAGGGATTTAGTGAAAACGAGTTGTTTCTGAGGACTTACAACTCGAGTTCTGTTTTCGGGTTGCTTTATTTCTCTTCCTCTATCTTGCCAAGTTGATGCAGGAAATGGGGAAAATAGGTTTGCACTTACATGTATTATTACAGAGCACGGGTTAAGGATAAATTATGAAATGAGGAGGAAAGGATGATGAGAGAGTCTACGCTTTTACTTGGCCACATCTCACAGAGTTATCTGTGGCATCGTGGAAGATACTACCCTCATCCGAAAAAAAAATGTCCGAACTGCCAGTGACCAAGATCTCCTACACATACTCAATAAGTGGTTGGCAATTTCAGAAATTACAGTATAACTTGCATGCCATAAAGTACCAATCTTAAGTGCACAGCTCCATAAATTTTTACATATATGCTCCCCTGGGATCCACCCAGCTAGATCAAGAAATAAAACAGTTTCTCACTTGGAAGGTTCCCCTGTCCCCTCCCAAGCAGAACCACCCCCACCCAGAACCCCGACTACACCACTCGCTCCCTCTTTAGATCAGTTTGGTTTGCTTTTGAGCTTCATGTAAATGGAATCCGGACTCATTTCACTCAACACTATGTGTGTGAGCATCATCCACGCTGCAGATGGTTGACAAATCTGAACTTGAACTAAGCATCCACACTTTGGGCTTCTTATATTGGGTCGCGTGGAAGCAAGCTCAGGAACGTGAGTGAGTGGGATTGTTTCAGTTCAAGAGCTTTTGTACCTCTTTACCTTTAATGTGGATTTTGGTGAGCCCTGGCACCGGCGTGTGTGGGATCCATTGCCCAGTCTCCCATTGCTGCCAGCCAGGTTCAAGGGATCTGAAGAACCCTGTGTAAGGTGTGAGTCACTGGGTCACTGGTGGACACAGGCTCCTCCCAGATATTTGCTACACGTGGTTTCAGGGAGCTCAGGCTATTTAGAAGGCATCCAGTCGTCATCCCTGGACAGGAGACGAAGTCGAATGTATATACAGTGGCTGTAGTTCATGCCCAATATGCAAAAGTGCCAGAGCCTCGTGAGGAAACTGACATGTTTATGAGCTGTCCTAAGGGGTCCCCTGTGATACTTTAGCTCTGAGGGTGTGTTTATCCTTGAAAACAGTGTTGGCCCCACTCTCTCCTTACTGAGGCATCTGGAGGATGCCCTCTGACAGGCCTCTGAGCTCCTGCTGCAAGCATCAGGGTGAGACTGCCACCCCGGGACAGATGGCCTCAATTCCTGGACAGAAGTGCCCATGGAGGGACATGTTCTACACGAGATTAATAGGCTCTGGAGGGAGGCTTGGGGACCTGGGGCTGGACTAGATTGCTTTGCGAAGTAAGCTCTTGATTTCATGACCTCAGCTCTCGCCCCAACCCTGAGACTTCACTCACAATCCAGGTTGTTAACACGGAGAGATCTTATCCTGTTAGCCTTTCACTTGAAAGAAATTGGATTGAAAATCTCGCCAGACTGCCTCTGGACAGAGCTTTTCCACCAGCTGCGAATGACCCTTCGACAGGGAGAGTTGCTTTCCTTTACACACCATTAGCGGGGGGACAGAGAGGAGGCGTCCTTCTCCGCCTGGCTGCTGTCAGAAATTCTTGGACAGGAGCCACCACCAGGAGCTTGCTGCCTGACCCATGTCAGGACCCGAGAAAGTCACTTTCCCTCTCTGTACCTGGACTCACCTCTGTTACATATGCTTATCTCTTAACAGAGTTTCTGCGAAGACAGTCACACCTGGGCAAGTCACCTGGGGACATGGGGTTCCTACCCTTCTCTAGGCGGCCCAGGGGCCTTAGAGAAGGGTACGCCCCCTCTGCCGCAGCCGTTATGTTTACTGTGCTCATTTTGCTTTTTAGTAAATCTCTGTGCAGTGTAGTGAGTTCTTGGGGTACAGGAATTCCTTAAAATCCATCCACCAAAACCTGAACTCATGGCACCCCCGGGTTGGCGCCCACTCTCTCGTGGGTCTGGTCTGCTCTCCTGGTCTCATGAAAAGTAACAATGGCTCCATCTGGAAAATGATTTTCAGACTCCACGTCTTCGGACATCACAGACTTAGGAAGATCAAGTCAGATTTTCTCCAGCCAGACGGGCTGACGATGGTGTGGGTTGGCCACCAGGTTCTCAGCATCCTGCTCAGCACCTGCATTTCCTGAGCGGTCATGGTAGCCCAGGCCTGGCTACCTGGGCTCTCCTGGCTTTGCACACATTTCTGTGTGATCTATTATCCTCGGACCATGAATATTAGCATTATCACCATTAAGTAGATGTGAAAAATGAGCCCCCGAGGGATCTGACATAGCCTATCTGAATTCAGGTCTGTCTGATTTCTAAACGTGCTTCCTTCTCCGCCTCACTGCATTGCCTCTCTGCAGAACGGCAAGAGCTAACATGACCGGCGGACTTTGTCTTCTAAAAGCTGTATTAATTTTCTTGGGGCCGCCATAACAAAGTGCCACAGACTGGTGGCTGAAACCACAGAAATTTATTTTCTCACAGTTTTGGAAGATCGAAGTCTGAGATCAAGGCTGGTTTCTTCTGGGGCCTTTATTCTCAACCTGTACATGGCCATCTTCTCCCTGTGTCTTCATATTGCCTTCCTTCTGTGCCTGTGTGTGTCCTAATCTCTTCTTCTTCCAAGAGCACCATTCGTATTGGATTCGGCCCACCCTAAAGACCCTGTTTTAACTTAATTACCTCTTTAAAGACGCTATATCCAAATTCAGTCACCTTCTCAGGGACTGGGGGTTAGGATTTCAACATACGAATTTTGGAAGGACACAGTTCAGCCCATAATAAGTGCTTTGCATGTATTTAATTCATTTGATCTTGACAACACATCGTGGACTAGATATCATTGTGAACCACGTTGAATTGATGAGGAAACTGAGGCACAGAGTGTTTACATAGAAGATGGAATGCAGGCTTCAGTTGGGCTCTATGCTGATTTCCCCTATCCCAATGCTATATGTGAAGACTAATTTTTACAATCCATATCAGCTCAGTGTGTCACAGGATGATTCAGGAAGGGGAAGATCTGAAAACTTTAGGAAGGGGAGTTCCTAAAAACTTTCCAGGATGGAAAGGATTTTCCCAGGCTAAGGACTTTGTCCAACCCCACTGAGAAGGGATTGTCCATTAGCCACCATACCCAGTGAAGCTGTCATCCAGGTTACTGTACTAGGATTTTACACAAATGTGCATATATCCAGGTACATAGCAATGCACCCAAGGGTTCTTGGTTTAGTGCTTAGGGATTGGGTAAAAAGATGCACAATGTTGACACTTCTCTCAAGACTCAAAGCAGCTGCTGGAACCACTGGTCTAGTGTGTCATGGGAGGGATGGGGTCCTTGTAACAAGATCTTGGCCACATGTTCAAGGTAAACATGGCCATGGGGAAATAGAATTATCTGGGTTACCTGAAACTTTTCCAGAAGCACATGGATTCCAATTTCCCACATTATTATTATTTTCTTTTCCTGAAAAGTGTATTCCCCCCAAAAAAGTGCCATACGTCAATCAAACCTCCCCCAAACTTCATCCTTTTCTAGTACACTGAGGTCTTTTGGAGTCAATATTTCACAGTGAAGGCCTTCCGACCTGAAGTCCTGGGATGGCTATGCTCCTTCACAGTATAAAGGCTTTAACATAACAGCTTTATGAAATATAATTCACACATTAAGAGTGTGCAATGCAACGGTTTTTAGTATATTTATAGAGTTGCATAATTATTGCCACAATTAACTCTAGAACATTGTTATCGCTCCCCAAAAGAAATCCCACTGAAAGCCTTTTGCAGACTATTTCATTTTCTCCTTATGGAATTCCATGAAAAGAGTAGGACAGTTTCTACCCCATTTTACAGATGGGCAAACAAAGGCTTGGAGAGTTTAGAGATTTGCAAAAAAAAAAAAAAAGCTTAGGGATAATTTTAGGCCCTTTTAAACACAAGCAGGTGCCAGAGAGTTCCTAAAAACAAGTATTTGGAGTATCTGAGTTCCCATAGGTTCCTGTCCCTCACTCCTGACCTGGGAGGCACAAATACAGCGGTGGAGACTGCCTGGGTAATGGATTCAGACTGCTGGCCATTCTCTGAAAAGCTGTCTCTGTACCATCATACATATGCATCAGGCAGGCTGGCTTGGACAAAGCCAACAATTTGGGGTGACAGGACCTGGGGATTGCCTCCAACACCCTTCAGGGACCTCATACATTGAGTGCCAGGTGGCACTACGAAGCTCTTATGTGGGATGGGAAGACAGAGTCAGAGGGAGTCACTTGCTGATGGCTCTGGGAGAGGAGACAGGCCTTATGACGACTTGGAGATCAACTGATAGGTTCATCTGGAGCCAAACAGCAAAATGCACAGATATTTGCAAGTGACCTAGCCTGGCTTGGGGCAGTGTGAATGCGGGTGACTTGGTGCCAGAGAGCCTGGCATGAAAAAATATTAGCCATCAGTGCCATAGGCTACTGCAGATTACATTTTACATGAGATTCTGGGACACTACTTATAGTGCATGGATATGGACCGAGCATCAAAATTCTTCATTTAAGCCATCCTTTCTCTCCTTATTAAAGGACCCTTATTATCATTATTAGCTAACCTCCACGAGAAGATAAGCCCCACAGAGCAGGACGTTTTGTCAGTATTCCCATATTTAGAGCAGTTTCTGCACCCCGTGTGGGCTCAGGACATATTTGTGCAATAAATGAAACAGTGAGTTTGCTGAGTAGTCCCTCTGTGTCAGGAGCCACTCTACTTTGATCCTTGCTGCAGTTCTCAGATGAGGAGCCTGGCACAGAGAGTTCAAGGAACTGGCGTGGGTCATGTAGCTCATCAGAAATCTGGTTGGGATTTGAATTTGAGGAGTCCCAAACCTAAACATTGTGCAGTCCTTCCTAACTAGCTGAGCTGTAAGGACTGGTTTGAATTTACTTTATGATTTCTCATGTCTTCCTATTTATCCTCCGTTGGAAAAATGATTTGGTTAATAAATCTGCTCTATTCACCACTGACCCAGCAGGCTCTGCTCTCATGGAGTTACAGTGTAATAGGAAGAGAAGAGACAGACTCTGTAGCTGAGCCAGGATATCTAAGACCATGTGTTAGTCAGCTCAGCAGCCATAACAAAGAACTACAGACTGGGTGGATTAAATGACAGAAATCTGCTTCTTGATCTCCTCTCCTTATAAGGACATCAGTCGTATTGGATTAGGGCCCACACCAATGACCTCATTTTACCTTAATTAGCTCTTTGAAGACCTTCTCTCCAAATATGATAACATTCCAGGATACTGGGGGTTAGGACTTCAACATATGAATTTTTAGGTGACATAATTCAGCCCATAATAGACCCTAACCACAAAGGGTCAGGTATTCTACTTCTAATCCCTCCGGCATCATTTGTGCCCTTAGCCACTTGCCTCTCCCTTGGGAGTCGGATGTCAAATGTTAACAAGAACTCCCATATTCTCCAGTTCTAAACAGCTGGTTAGAGCAAATGCGTAGGTGGAAATGAGTTCCTTTATTTTCTTGTGGTGGATCTTACTTGTAAATTGGGCAGAGGTTTCAATCAGAGGTTTAAAAAAAATCCTCATATCCCTTGTTTTCTTCTGCTCCCTTCTGAGCACATTTGAGCAATCGTTTTATTTTCCATAAGAAAGAATTTTGCTTAATTGGATCTCATTTCTGTTCTCCCCTTAACAACCAAGTGTCTACAGTTCTTTTGGGATTGAAAGCCCCAATCAGTTCAGATAAATCAGCTTCTTTTTAAATTATGATCTTGGAGGAAATAATGATCTAACTTACTTTTTGTTAATTACTTTTAGGTGAATTAGACATCCTAGCTTTGCAGTACCTGATTTCCTCAGAAGTATTTAAGCCCTCAAATCTATTTAAACCTTTTCTTTTACTCAAATTAAGATGCTGAAAAATTCTGCTATTAGAAATAATTTAGTTTTTCTTTTTTTTTTTTTTTAAGTTCAGCTCCATGGCTCTGTAATTTTAAATAATTGGAGCTGCAAATGATTCTATCACATCTCATGTAGTGGCACCAAATTACCATTTTTCCTTCAAAATTGTCTCCTATTATTGATGTGTCAGACTAGTAAACAAAGAAATAGAATAGCAAGGTAATGAATAACATAATCAGGTAGAATTTTAAAACAAACAAAATTGTGTACCCCACAGATAGGAACTGTGCCTTTAACCATAGTGATCATGGTGTGTGTGTGTGTGTGTGTGTGTATCCCTATGGAAAATATCAGTTGTAAAGAACAGAAAGTGCTATAGCTTTTTGCACACGGCAACAGATCTAAAAATAAATAATTTTGTTTGTTTATATGAAAAATTTTAAACCTTAAGAAGCGAAGCAACAAGCTCATAACTAATAAGGTTATTAAGAAGGTGATTAATATTTCACAAGAGATGCACATAATTAAAACTTATAAGAAGTGGCCAAAGTAGTACTTGGAGGCATTTTCATAGCCTATGTTTTACTGCCTCTTCTGTCATCTGAGAGAGGAATTCTTTATAGTTTGAGTACTAAGTAAGAGTGTGGTCTTTCTACCTCTGCCACCCTCATCTCAATCAGTAAGAACTTTGTATAGTTAGCATATAAGTGCTTGTAACAGTTCAGTATCTGTCACAGGGCAGCTGCCCTCATATCAGATAATCTATTGAGAAATATAGCACAGCCCAGTGTCTGAATTAAGACTTGAGGGGACGAAGGAACCAGGAATTGACGTCTCTCTCTTCCATGCAAATGGTGGTCCTGTGATGCCATTTCTCATAGGCTAAATTTTCTTTTTTCTCTTTTCCCCTTTATTTCTGCTCTTTATTGATCTCTCTGGATTGTGGGCACATTCCCCATTGCAAACCAAATCGGAAGGAGCCCTTGAGTTCTGGGGAAAAGAAACCATTGGAATAGTTTAGGTTTCTAGGATCCAAGCTGGGGAAGGAACCCTTTAGGACAGCTGGGTAGTATTTAACTCTAGGAAAGATCCAAGATCTGAGGCTGGAAGTCACCTGGTGTTATTACTCTGTCTTCATCCCCAGTGAAAGTGGAGACACTCCAAGGACTTTGAGCGGAGACAGCTGGGATAAATGATGGAGGAAATCTTGCTATTATGGTCCTTGATAGCCAGCCAGGGCTGGCAGAGCTGTCTCCGGTTTCTCACCTGCCAAGTTCCAACTAGAGCAATTCACAGCTCCAAGAAATGCCAAATACGAGCAGCCTCATGGCTAAAGTGAGGTCCCACGGGGCTCATGTTTATTCTTTGTCAAGATGTCTTTTCTTTGTGTTCTGTAATGAATTCTGTGGCATCTGACCAGTTAGTCCTAAACTAAGTCAGGTCATGCACAAAGGCATCTTGTAGCTTTGTGTGGATAGCAAGTTATGGCTGATGTCAAATACTGTCAGAGTGAACTGAGTGATTGACTGTCTCTCTAATGATGCTATCTAGGCCCCAGGCACCCATCATAGAGTGAATGAATGTACTGGAGCAGCAGGAAACACTAAAGAGAAAAGATAAACTAATGCTCCAAAGGGAACAAACTACTTTACTCTTCATTCTCCACTCATAACATACTGAGAGTTCAAGGCTGAAAGACTCAGACTGGGGATAGGGGTGCCACCAGGACCTGAATTCAACCCGAAGTGATCTGGAAGACCTTTCCTCTATCCCTTCTTCTCAGATTTTTAAGGACACACTAATGTGACATTTAATATTTCATAATCTATAGGGGTTGGATACCAGTCAGTCCAAATTGATGCAGCAGCTAAACAGAACAGACTCAACTATAATGCCTGTACATCTGCGCAATGGTGAACCAGCTGACGAACAGTGATATACCACACCTTCCATTGTCTCTTTGACACTGTCTACAAATTCTCAGACAGTTTCCACAGACACAAAGCCTCTGCCCAAAGAGGGATGCATGGGCTATATAAGCACTGGAAAGCCAGTAACAAGAGTGGGGCCAGTGTCAGAACAAAGACTAAGAGGCCGGTCCAGCTGAGGGCCGATGCCACAGCTGCCCTCCTTGTTCATGCAAACGATTCTGCCCATGGCACCTGCCTGGGGCCCTGGTTGGATAATGGTTCCCCTGAGTCTTATTTTTCCTGTCCTGATCATTCTTCCTCATACTTTAAGGTTGTACTTAGTCAGCTATCTCTTTCAGCAGGAATATCTGGGCTCAGAGTTCAGCCTTTTGGGTTCCGTTGGAGGTAAGAGAGCCAAGAGGTTTTGAGGGCATATTTTGGAATCTATTAGAATTGGGGTCAAATCTTGACTTCTTCCCAACTTGCCTTCAAGTCTCACTTTCTAAATCTTAATGAACATAAAGTACCCAACTTTATGATGTTGTAGGCAGGATTCAATGAGCTAGTGCTTATCAAGCACTTAACTCTTAGCAGTGCTCAGTGCTTGGTAACCCCTACTTGGTTGGGGAGAGGCTCTCTCTCTGTTCTGAGATCAGTAAAGATACATCTTAGAACCCTCCCGCCTGTTTTTTCCTGTCCAACTGTATCCATCTCTCAGCAGTCATTTGTGGCTCAGAGGCTCAGGGTCATGGTGCCTTCTGCAGGAGAAGAGAGTGAGAAGGAGGCATTGAGACTGTACACATTGCTCCCCACTTTCTGGTTAACGATGATATCGAATTCACAACAGTTTTTCAGGCTCTGTTCACAGATCACATCAAGTCTTTCAGAGCATCAGCAGGTGACTTGCATGATATTCTCCATGGAAAAGACTTGTGTCTCCAACTCTTGGTGCCAGAGCCCTCATCAGCCAGCATTCCCCAAAGATAAACCCACCTCGTATTGCTTTTTTCATCCTGATGAAGACTTGTCATTCAAAAGGGCTTCCTTTTTTTCATGTTGGGCTTGTCATTCAAATCTAGGCAGGATCAGGTGAGCTGACCCTAAGTCCCACCTTGTGACTTTAAGTGTTGGAATAAAGACAACAGGGAGATAAGATGTATGGATGAGGGGGCTATTGCAGAGGGGCAACCTGAGTTTTAAGTTTCTTTGGTTGCTGGTATTTAACAACCAAATATGGTTTTTGGATGGTTTCTAATATTATTTTCTCCATCTATTGCAAAACAGCGACAAAATGGCAACAGTTGACATTTAAGAGGGGGAAAGTAGGGCAGTAAAGTTATTTTCCTTGGAAAGGTCATACTTGCATCTGGAGGTTGTCCATGACAAATGGCCAAACCAGTTTCCAAAACTGTGACCGTAGACACTTGGAGGTGCTGCATCTATGTTTGAAAAAAAAAAAAAAAACAACCAATACCAACAACAACAAAAAAACAACTCAACTGGCCCTTCACTGTATGTCAGAATTTGTTCTGGTGAAGGTGATGAGGTCGATTATCCACATTGTTGGTTAGATACTCTGACACTTTTTCTGATCCCCCCATATGCATTTACAGGTCTCTCTTCTATGTATCTATTACAGCCTTTATTTTACTTCTATTATATACAATTTGTCACGCACTCCTGTGCCCATTGATTTTATGTTTCCCCCTCTCTAGAGTGTGGCTGCTCACGATCTCTCTTTTCTCTTTGATGCTTTGCACCTGGTATGGGTCTTACTGAATATTCCTTGAATGAAATAAGTGTTCACAGTCTGGTGAAAGGAAATTGACTGTTGCCTGGATGAAGGGCTCTCTTCAGGAGCCAGAGTTTTGCCGAAGGCATCTCCCAGGGCAGGATCATTTTCTGGGATGGACACAACACTGGGGTAGTCCATTAGGGCTTGGTCAATGATAAGGTGGCACACAGGTGAGAAGCCATCCCCCTAAAGAAGAGCTAAGCCTCCTCATGTTTGCTTTCTGTAAGATTCTGTCCAGAGATCTCAAAGAGGAATTGGATGCCTGAGATTTATTTTCCAGTCCTACTTAGAGAGCCAGGGAGAGCATGGACATACCAGAAGAAGGGCTTTGCTGTGTGTGCCTTGCAGTCTCTTCGTAAAGGACACAGAATGCATGACATCTGTCACATGTACACAGTGACGTCATCATCATCATCACTATTATTTTATATTAGGGAAGACATCAAGAGACAACTCAACTAGCCATGGTCTGATGTATAAGAGCAGGAATGGATTGGGGGTTGGACCTCCTGGGTCCACAGTCCACATCACTTTGGGCAAGTCATTTTACCTTTCTGAGCTGTTTCCTGGTCACCGTTTCTTTATCCCCCGCGAGATGGAGACAGTTATACCTCCACTTTATTTTGTGGTAAGGGGTCAAATTAAGTAGATGTGCCTAGCAGAGTAACAACTCAGTAAGAAGAGCCATTATTATTGTTGATGTATTGTTATTATTTTATTGTTCAGCAAGGCAAGAACTTCAGTGTCTTTTAGAAAAAGTTGAATTTTGATGTCACACATCATATCAGTGGTGACTCATGCAGAAATAACCATTGCCACCAGGCTCTGCAATCTAACCCTGCCTATGTTTATTTTGTCTTCCGCTTTGAGGGCCTGCGAGGGAAAAGTGAGAAGGGTGAAGATAGGCACCGTAACTGTGATTTAGTGAACACTTACTATGTGGCAGATGCTGTGCTAACACTTGACAAAGATGATCTTGAATTAGCCCTCATTTCATCCCTGTGAGGTAGGTACTGTTATCATCCTTCTTTAACAGACGTGGAGATTGAAGTGCATAGAAGTTAAGCAACTTTCTCAAACACAGCTAGGAAAACACGGGGTTGAGGAACCAACCCAGTTCACCTACGTGCAGGGCCTGCCATCTTAACAACTGTATATTGGTGTAATTTAAAAGGTCCCGAGATTACTGCTCCTTTCTCTGGAACTACACATGTGTGGTTTCTTTTCTCATTCCAAAGCATAAACAGATACACTTTTTTTTTTTTTTTTTTTTAATAAAATGATTAACGAAATCCAATAAGTTTCAAGTGTACAATTCAACAGGGTAAGTCATACATATATCACGTTACATGTTCACCGCCCATGGTTCGATTTCTTTCTGTCACCCCATATTTGACACTCTTAATGGCCTACTCCTTAACATTAGCAAGCTCTCCATGAGTGTAATGGTGAGTGATTCCTCTACTGCCACCTAGGGACTTGAATTTAAATAAGTGACTAAGTTTTTGTTCAATTTCTGAGACCCAATTTTCAAATGACCCTCATTCTTTATCTTTTAGCAAATTAACATTTTGGATTATTTCATACTGGTTTTGCCTGCTAGATGCTGGTACAGTTTTGGCAAGGTCAGCAGTTTTGTTCTTAGAGTAGTGTTAGTGCAATTTTTTGCCAATTTTATTCCACTTTTGTCCTTAATACTTTACAGAGAGTGGAAAACAGGCGAATTAAAATGCTCATATGAGTGATAAGAAGCAGATCTCAAATATAATTGAGACAAAAATAGAGGCTATTTAGCTTTAATTGGATACCTACTAGATTTCAACTAATTAATCATTTTAAATTGCAAAGGGGGAAAATAAAATTAAGGAACTTGTACAAAATGCTAAATATATTTTATCAAAAACCTGTGTGATTGAAGACGTATCCATCCTTTCTGTAATCGAGTTCAAGTCAGAATGTTTTTAGTGACAGAAACTACTTCAAATCATTTAAGCAAAGGGGAATTTATTGTCTTACATAGTTTCGAAGGGTCCTATCAACCTGATCGAGTCAATCGGAGAGTTAAGGAAGGATTGCAGGAACCAGGAAGTTGGAGTGCAGAGTCAGATGTCAGGACCACTATGCTCTCTCCACTTATCTTTCATTTCTGATTAGCTTCATTCTATAGATAGACTCTGTCCAGATGGTATAGATGGTGGGGAAGATATCCACCAGCTCCTTGGCTTTATAACCTCCTATTATCAACACCAGAGGAAAGAGAATCATCTACCCACAGTGTTTGTAGATCAATCTTAGGATGGATTCTAATTGGCTCTCCTTGGATGATGGAGAGTTTACCTACCTCCCCACCAATCCTTGTGTCCGGGGGAAGAGAGTTACCGTGATTGGTCAGGACTGGGTCACATGATCCCTCATGTGATCAGGAAAGCCCAGAGTTTGCTGCTGGAAGAAGGATAATGGAAGAAAAATAGGCCAGGTGGCCGCAAACAGCAGCCATCACAATCCATCACTGAACCATACTACTTCCCCATCTTTCTTCAGTATTTCACTTTTGACTTTTAGGTAAAGCTTCATCACGTTTAAGAGAAAAGACCTGATTGTATCAGTGGGCAGCCATCTGATAGAATGTCAAGCTATTCAGCTGTATCAACCTCACTGCACAAATTGAATAAATAATTTACATTCTGTACAAGGATCATACAAATAGTTTTGGCATGGTGGGAATTTGGGTCCTCCCAACCCATCCCTCTTTCTGAATGATGTTCCCTAGGCAGCAAAATAGCAGCATCTGTTTTGAACACCTGGTGGCCTCCATCCCTCAAGGAGTTAAGCTGAAAGCTAAAGAGAATGAAAATAGGGCCAGGGACTGGAGGGTTTGTTGAGTAGAGTCTTCTGGCTTTGAGTGACAAATGTGTCGAGATGTGAAGGAGAGAAATATGTATCCCATACAGATTTGTTTTTCATGTAAATAAGTGTTTTAGCCTCAAACTTTCTGGCATCTCATTATGCAGGTGACTTAGTCATTGACATGCATACAATTTGCATTTCCCCCCTTCTTTGCCAAAAGTGCAGAGACTGTAACTTGGCTAAATTACATATCCTGGGTGCACAAGCAGACTCCATCTTGGGTGCATTTGTAAACGTGGAGGGATGGATTCAGCCATAGTAGGACAGGGATCCTGTTGATTTGTAGCACTATGCTTTTCTAGAGGATTTTATCCGATTTCATTGCTAGCATCTAGCCTGTTTCTCATGTTGTGGATACTTCAAGCAGGCATGTCTGGGGCTGGGTATGGAGGGTGATATGAAAAATATTTAACAACCAGTCAGGTGTGGACACCTTCCGATTAGATCGAATACTGGCCGAAGAGCTGGAATAGGATCTGAGGACTTTCATGGTGCCAGACATTAATCCTTTAGGTGCTGGGTCACAGAGAGGTTGGGAGGGTGGTCCCAAGGGCATTTGGCAACATTGGGGCAGCCATCATTCACTAAGCAGTATGGCAAGATGTCAGTGATATATCAAGTGGTCTCGCCGCTCCGGTGCATAGGGCTGACAACCACCTCTCGCAGGCCTATGGAACTAGTGGAGTTCTAAGTAGACTTGAGCTCATACCCTGGGAGAGCTGCCCAAGGAGCCCTGGGCAGCCGACCAGACACTACTGCAGGGCTGCCTTCCAGAGTTTCTCCTGCTTGCTTCATTTTCAAATGGGAATTTGATTTAGGACCAGCGTTTGGTTTCTCCCAGACCTAGGAAGTAAACATTTCTCATTCTCAAAACCCACAAATTAATCATTTTTGCAAATCAGAGCTGAGCTCTGAGCCTCTGACCAGGAGGCCCGAGCCTGCTGGCCTCGGGAGCCTGGATTTGCCAGAGTGCGTGGCTCATGCATATGCATTTGTTCTTCTCGTGGGAGCTCAGGCCCGCAGGCTTCAAGGGGTGACGCTCCACTCACTAATCATAATGCAATATCAGTGTTTTCTGCAAATCCCCTTATTATCTCTGCATCATTAGCAGTTTCTGAGCTTGTCTACAACTAATTTCACAGTGAATCTTATTTCTACCCGATATTTTAAATATGCTATCATGCCGGGCAGCAGCTGACATGCCGCTGAGAAAGAAGCAAATCAACCTAAAATGGGCTTTCAAACAGCCTCTGACAATTAAGCTTTGGGTCATCATTTAGGGTGGGGGAATGTGGCAAGTTTCTAGAACAATCTCTGCCCCTGATTTATTTAGTCATACCTTCATAGTTAGGGCAGTGATCTCTAGAGCCAGGTTTCCGGGGTCTCATTCCTGCTGTGCTGCTTCCTACTGAAGATCCTTAGCATATGAAATAATGTCTCTGAGCTTCAGATGACAAAATAATATCTACTCGTAGGATTGTGTGGATTTAATGAACAAATGTTTACAATGTGCTTAATGTAATGTACCTAGTATATTGAGCACCTAGCGTGTGCTCCATAAATACAGTTCTTATTATTTTTTATTCATTTATGAACTATTTAGGGAGTGACACTTTTGTGTTTTGCGCCGCACAAGGCACTGACATTAGTCGGCCATTTTTCACCTCTGGTCAATCCAATTGTCCTCTGAGGAAGCTGATGGGAAGACATCCTGAGAGTGGAAAGAGATTTATACAGCAGATCCAGACAGTAGTGAGAAAGAACTCATGTTCCCATGTTGAAGAGCTATCCCTGGTGAGCATTGTGGAAGGAGGGCAGCTGGGTTTATACCTACTCTGGATTCCAAGGACTTCTCCTACCCCTGAGCCGTGGCTAGCTGCCACGCCACTAGAGCACATGCCACCATTTCTTTGACTGAGCCCCGCACCACTTTAGGAAAGCACCTGGGAGTCCAACTTTTTGAAATATTTCCAATATGAAGATGCAGTAAGTCCCATGGCTATTTATCCTTTATGTAAAATGGATAATCCCCCCACTCTCATCCCACCCCAGCCCCCCATATGGCAACTCTTTTTCAGAATAACTGAAAGCAATCAGGAATCAATTATAGCAAATGTTACAGAGAATTCTCATTCCTATATACAATGCTAACTGCGGCACATATATGATTATTTAATACCCACTCTAGCCCTGTGGACAGAGTGCAATTATTGTTGCCATTTTATAGCTAAGGGGAGTGGGGCTCAGAGAGGTACTGTCACTTGTCCCCAACTACCCTGATAGGGGGTGGGAGAGCCCAGAGCCTAACTCAGACATTCTGATTCTGTCACCACTATCCTTCCCCACCCCATGCCATGGCTGTGACTAAAAATGCTAAAGGTTGTTTGATCAACCTTTAGCAAACAGCCCTGGCATAGACATGGCTCCCTGGTAAATAACCATCCTGAGTTTGTAGGCTGGGATTTACAGGGGCTTCCATTTCATCTTCCTTCATCTTTGCCTGCAGCTGCCTGGAATATAATCTCCCTGCCACACCCACTGCTCTTCTCAATAAACATACTGCTCTCGTGGAAGTGATCCAGAAAGCTGTCTTGGGGACCTGAAGGAGATATGGGAAATTGGGACTGTAGGAATGGGATTATGTCTCAACACCTCCCCCTACCCCCATTAACATTTGATATTAATAATTTTTTAATTCTCTCTAGATTCTAGATGTGGAAGATTAGAATGGGAGGAAGAAGGGAATAGATTTTCCATTTACTATCTGTCCCCATGGATACTGGTTCTCTATATCATAAAGCTTCAGTAAGACACTGTGCTTGTTCCAGAGCATCCAAGGAGAAGAAAAGAACAGAGTTAGGTTCTGGGCTGACTGGTCTCAGAGAAAGCAGGAAGGGAAGATGCTTTGGTACTTACAGTTCCTCTGAACCACATCCTTTCTCTGAGAAAACTCCTACATATCCTGTAAAACCCAACCCAAATGGCCCTTCCTTTATGATGCCATCCCTGATTCCTACAGAAAATTCAATTCCCTTCTACACAGGTCATTGTAGCAGGAAGGAATAGCATACTTGCTCAGAAGAATTAGGCCTCCTAAGAATGCCGAGCCCAATTCTTATCTTGTATACTCACCTCCTTCTTTTCCCAAGTCTCCTTATCCCACTCTATGAGATTTCTTTAGGCTAGGAACTGAGTTCTGCTTGTATCTAATCCTGAGGCAGAATGGGCTTTCTCTACCCACTTGGTCCTTTTGTTGGCTTTCTATCACAGAAGATGCTCTGGTATTGTGTGTGTGCGTGTGTGTGTGTGTGTGTGCGCGCGCGCGTGCACGCTCATGAGCGTGTGTACAGAAGGCACCCTCCCTATGTGTATAATTGTTCTGACAACTGCATAAAGGCTAGAGCTTCAAATATCTAAGCTGTTTTTCTCACAAGTATGATAATATGGGTGTGTCTTGTTCACACATGTATTTTATTTGCTTGCTGAGTTGTTAAAATTTTGGATTTACTTGTCCATGTTTCAAAACCAGGAAGTTTAATGAGAGTCTCAATTCATAGCTTTTCTTGAAAAATCAAAGAATCTGCTAACACTGGGTCCGCATCCCAACATGACACTGGTCAACTGGAATTGGGTAGCAGCTGCCCGCTTTAGAAGGGGCATGGACTGTTTGCTGCAGTCCCCCCCACCACTCCGCATGGCCTTCCCAACACGAGCATTGGGTTCAGTTTTCATTTATCATCACTCTGATGCTGCCATCTCTCCCTATCTGCCCTACTGCACTCATGTATGTGACCTGTCAGGCTGTAGGTATGTGAGGCAGGAGCCTGATTGACACTTGAGTGGAACCAGGTGACTGTATGTACTGGGGTGTCTGGCAGAGTGTAGGCATGGGCTCCAGTCCCCTAGGCTGATGTCATTTGATTCTCCTTGTTGTGATTGTCGATTCATTCATTTTGTGACTGCAAAGCCACACAGTATTTGGTTAGGAGGTGTTTTCTGCTCAAGTAAGAAACATTTTGCTAACCAGACAAACTAAGCATCTCCTTTACCCCTTCCTGCAAAGAGCTTTGCTTTCCAATCAGCACTGTTCACTGGGCATTTGACTCTTTCTTTCCATGGTGCTGGTGCTACATCCAGTGACGATTATGTGGCTCATCTTTGCTGTATGCAAACCCTGGGGAAGTAGGGAGACTGCAAAGGGGGCTTCTGGAGCAGCTAGAGAGCAGAAGGGGCCACTTCCCAAGTTTGGGGGCCCATTCCTCTCCGTTGAGCTGGATGGCATCACTCAAGAATCTGCGGAAATGAAAGGGGTTACTATGCAGAAAAGTTCAGTTTATCTATCAATCCCAAGCTATTGTGAATCAGGGGAGAGAGTCTGTTTAACCTTGCGCACGTGCCACATGCACACATACGCATGCACAAATTGCATCCCAGTTATTAGATAGGCTCTGTTCTAAGTGCCGAAATTATAGTGTGTGTGTTGGGGGGGGCGGGGTTGTTAAAGGCCTTGATTTCATGGAGAATGAATTACAGCAAGGAAAGACAGGTAATAACCAAAATAAACGAGAGATTTGTGACGTAATGTCAGGTAGTGGTGAATGCTATGAAGAACAATAAAGTGCGTTGAGGAGAAAGAGCCACGGGAGGCTTTTTTTAGATAACAGTGATCAGGAAGCCTTCTTCGAAGAAGTGACACTTATGTAGGTACTTGCACAGAGCAGCCATGCCACCCAACTTTTGGAGACACCATTCAGATTGTAGCCTGGAGCTGGGCTGCAGGGGGTGCCATTTATGTTGACAGCCACATGAATGGCGTTCCCGGGAGGTGGTCCCTACAATGGCTTGGGGAAGCATACCTGGGCAGAGAGCTCTTCCGGGGCAAATGTCTTGAGACTGGGGCATGCTTGCCGTGTTTGAGGAACAGCAAGGGAGCAGGTGGAATAGAGTGAGGGAGTGGGTCCCCTGACCCAGAAGTGGTCAGGAGTCAGTTAATGAAGGGTCTTAAAGACCAGCACATCTCAAACTTTGATGTGCACATGATCGCATGGGGTTTTGACTAAGATGCAGATCTGGTCCAGTGGGTCCGACGTGAGACTCAGAATTCTGCATTTCCAATGACCTCCCAGGTGATGCTGAGGCTGTTGGTGCCTGGACCACACTTTGAAGATCAAGACTGGAGGCCGTGGTCCACACTTAGTAAAAGCCACTGGAGGGTCTCGAACTGGTAGTTTATTCTGCCGGGCTGAAGAATCATTCACATTAGAGTCCAAATGCTCATCGAATCAGTCCGTGAGGGGAGCGTTTTTGATCCCTTCGCTGCCCAAGCAAGGAAAGGGAAGCTGCTGGGAGAGATAAGGACAGCTTTATTTGTGTAGCTACTCGAACTTGGGGCTGTTTATAGTCGATGAATATCTGTCTTTAAGCAGCTGTGTGAATTATCCGAAATACATGAAAGCAATCCATTCGAGATCAAAAATCCTTAATTCCAGACCTTTCCAGGTTGATACATCTTAAAAGAGGGTGGTTTGGTAACATTGTTGAACATTAATTAGGCAACACTTGTGCGGGACTTGGAGGATGAAAAGCCTCTGTGTGTAAGTGCTTGGGAGCGTGGCTGTGAAATGGTGCAATCTGAGGCTGGGATTGAAATGAAAATTTCACATAAGCAAGTGCTCATCCCCATCAGGCGCGGTGATTGGAGATTGTGCAGAGTTTGAATGTGCCCTGCGCTCCCCCTCCCCAGCAGCACAGCCCCAAGTCCTCCCAGAATAGAAACCGGCTTGCAAATGAATGGGGAATTTACCAGAGGTAATTACAGAAGGAGGGAGGGAGGGAGGCCCCATGTGCTCCCGGAGGGGAGGGGTCTTTCTTTTTCCTTGTCACAAAGGACCCTTTCCTCTGGTGGTGGTATTATATAGCCTTTGTTCCACCCAGGACTCTGTGAAGAGAATGTACTGGGAGGAAGGTGTTTCTTGTTGCCACGTGGAGCCCCCAGGAGGGGTCTCTGTTCAAAAGCACAGGCTCCTTGCCCATCTCAAATGTCCTTCCCCATAGGCCCACCTGGTCTTCCTTTTCAGTTGCTCCCAGGGCTTCTGATCCCAAGAGCAACAAGAGTAAAATTCGAGGGTTTAGGGTTCCTGTGCTGTCCTGTGAACCCTCTTCATCTGGCAAAGCCCACTTCAGTGCCACCCCAGGGTGAGGTCTCCCTGATGCCTAAGGCAGGGCATTCACTACTCCCTCTGGGAGGGACTCCCTGGACCCCTGGCAGGAAGCAGAAAAGTTCTGTCTTCACAGTAGGGTTTCATCTACACCTCTCCCCACCCCCCACTACCCCCCCTCCCCGCCTCCAGATTCCGTGACATGGGAGGTGCTCTGCATTACCCAAAGTGGTGAGCTATGGTCATCATTCCCATCGAAGACATGAAAACCAAACAAAATGACTTCAGGCTCAGGATAGTGAGGAAACTTGCTTAAAATCCTATGTCACATGAGTGGGGGAGCCCTGCGGTTAACCCAAGCCTGCCTCTCCATAAAAATGACGATGCCTTCTTGGCCAGTCCTGGTCATCTTTCTCCCAGGGCACACGGATCTCTGCTCATTTTCTTGGTCACTCAGAAAGGTGGCTGAGCCTGATGCAGCAACATTTCCATTTCAATGCCTCCATCATGTGGACTTGGCCCCATTTAGCCCCTGGAACCCCAGCCGACTTCCTAAAAACATCAAGTAGAGTTGCTGTGCCGAGTTGTAGGGATGCCTCATATCTGACTTCACAAACCCAGCCTGAGGAAAGTCCAGAGTAAACCCCACATCAACCGGGGCAGTGAATATTTCTTGAATTATTGTTGTCAAATACCGATGAATCACAGCAAGCTATTGTTAGGTATGGTGTCCCCCGAAAGGGCTGAAATGATAATTTGATGTCCCATTGTCTGCTGCTTTCATAGCCTGAGTCTGCTCAGATGTGATGGCACCCTCTTATTTATTTTATTGATTCTTTTACTGATTCAAGACTCCCCATTCTACCAGAATCTTTCCAGCCACCTGTGTCCCTGACTCACAAGGTAAGCTGACAATGTGCCAGGCATGAGAAGGGATTCACCTGGAACCAAGCTCAGCTTGCAGGCGCGTAAACAATATAAATAAAAATTAACTTAAAAATCTTTTCTCCTTCCTTGAAAATGACATTATACCAATGGGCCCACTTAATTTCTTACATTTGTACCTTTTCAAAAGGGCCCGCTGTTTTACGATGTCAAATGTGACCTTTACAACAAAACGTGCAAACTGCGTCGTACACAGAGGACTCTTCGAAGCTAGTAATTTTCATGATGCAAATTTCAGAGCAGAATGAGCCCATTAACCAAATTAGCAATTCATAAAAGCAAAAGTTCATGGTCAGGAAACAATCACGTCTTTTCACAAGGTATAATTTTAGCCCATTGTAGAGTTAAAGTGTGTTTTTTTCCCCCCTTAAAAAAAAAAGTAAATTAGAGCTCTAATTAAATAGGTTAAAGCTATATGTGAAAGAGAATGCAGGTTATGTGCAGGAAAGTGAATTAGTGATTCGTAAGAAGCCAAAGATCCTTGGTAAGGGCCTAGTCATGTTACCCCACGTAAATGAGTGATTTTGGCCATTGTGGGAAGGAAACTCCTATGGCGGCGGTGGCAGAGGAAGGGAGAATTCGGTAAGGCCACGCAAAAGAGTCTCAGGTTGAGGCTGGATTGTATACAGCGGAGGCAAAGCTCCACCCTGCACTCCGTGACTATACATGGGGCACCCTGGGGGAATATAAGCCATGGAATCAGCCCAAGATCCATTTTCAGGAACACAGCCAATGGTGAAGCAGGTAGGACTGGGAGACACGAGACCGGCAATGTTTCTGATCCTTGATCTTTTCATCAAAAACTTGGGGGATAAAATACTATGTATTCCACAGCCTCATTCTAATCATTAACTGAAATCATGTCCACAAAAAGCCTCAAGTATGGCTGAGTAGCATTTCATTGTACGTTTATACCACATTTTTTGTTATCCACTCATCAGTTGATGAACATTTGGGTTGTTTCTATCTTTTGGTTATTGTGAATAATGCTGCTATGAACATTCACATGCCAGCTTTTGTTTGAATACCTGTTTTCAGTTGTTTGGTGAGTATACCTAGAAAGAATGAAGTACAGATGTATGTTGCCACATGAATGAACCTTAGCAACGTCATGCTGAGTGGAAAAGCTCAGATATAAAAGGTCACTTGTTATATGATTCCATTTGTATGAAATGTCCAGAACAGGCAAGTCTGTGGAGACAGAGAGGCTTGGTGGTTGGGGGAATGAGGACTGACTGTTTAATGGTCCGGGGTGATGACAGTGTTTTGGAATTACATAGAGGCAATGCTTACACAACTCCGAATATACTAAATGCCAGCGAATTGTTCACTTTAAAATGGTTAATTTTATGTTTACCTAATTTTTTGTGTTATGTGATTTTTACCTCTATTGAAAAAAAGGCCCCATGTAAATTGCCACAGGCTGTACAAGTTGGCCTAGCCATGTCTTGTGAGCTTCCTTGGGACAGATTCTGTGTTTGCTTTATTTAGAAATCCTCATTCCCAGCACAGTGTTTGGCAACTCGTGGGCTCTTGGTGAATAACGCCAACTACAACAACAGTGGTTAACTTGCATTAAGTACATGTGCCATGCCGAACGCTGGACCAGATCCTTCACAAGAGTGAGGAGATGGAGAGCTTGTTCTCCTAGTTCCTGGGAGGAGCATGCAGAGAGGTGGAGGTGGGATCTGATGTGCCAGAGGGCCATAGGAGGTGGCATGGCACAGGGGAGGGGAATGCCCGGGGGTTGGGCAGGGAGAGGAAACCAGGGTGATGGCAGAGGGACAGCATGGAGAGGGCACAGGGCTGCTGTAGAGGTTCTGACGGGAGGATGCAGGTGTAGATGTTATTCCTATGTGACTCACTGTGTAAACTTATGCTCCCCTTCCAAGGAATACTTCATTGTTCCTAAATGCTTATGGGATAAGTGTGTGTATGTGTGTATGTGTGTGTGTGTGTGTGTGTGTGTGTGCGTGTGTGTGTGTATTGTGTGTGTGTGATGCATAAGTGGACAGAATCAGGCCTCAAGGCAGCTCAGTTATATCTGGGTTACACATATACCATTTCATTGAATGTGATCCCTGGGTTTATAAAACAGTGGCGCATAGGAAGGCTAGGGCATCCACCCAGGGTCATACAGCTTATAAATGCACATCCAGAATATAATCTTATTATATTCCCTCAGATGAAAGTGGGTTTTAGACCTACCAGAAGGCTCTTAAATATACCTGCAATTGCCACAATTAAATATGATTCTTTGGTTTTATGTCGTTTCTTAAGATGTGAAATACGAATACTGTTGTCTGCTTTGCAAGATTATTATGAAGTCAACAGAGATAGATTGTTGAAAGCTCGTGGCACACAGTAGGTGCTCAGCAAGTGTTAGTCCCTTTCCCTGACACCTTGCTCCCTCACCTCTCCCTCCCCCACTTCTCCTATATGGGGCAAGAGGGAAAGAAGAGCGAAAGAATGGATTTCGGGAAGAGAGCAGGTTTTCTGGTTATTAGGGTGGGAAAGACTAAACTACGATTCAGCAACATGAACCTGAAGGCCCAGGTTCAGGACCACATGCTGCCCCTTGCTCAGCTACGGGGACCGGGACAGGTCGCGGGGCTTCTTTGAGCCTTAGTTTTCACATCTAGCCAATGGATGCTGGTGGAGTTCAAAACCAAAGAAGAAAGTGCATGCAAATGCCCTCAGAAAACGTCCAAAATACCAGCGTGATTTTTGCTCCCAGCCCAAGGACGCTCGGCGATATCTGGACGCATTTTGATTGCTACAACTGGGGGTGACATGCCATTGACATCTGGTGGGTAGAGGCCGAGGCTGCTGCTAAACATCCCACAATGCACAGGACTGCCCCCTACAGTAAAGAATCGTCCTGCCCAAAATGCCAGCAGTGTCAAGGCTGAGAAGCTCTGATCTAGAAGGAAGAAAATAATGCGTGGAGATTTGGTCAGGGTGGGAAACATTGAGGACAGTAGAAGTAGCTTTTCTTTTGTCTAGATTCCCTTTTGTTTTGCTTGTTAGAAAAATCAGATGTAGATGAAAGGTACATGAAAGTACAGATAATGTAAAAAAAAAAAGAGAAATGAATGACTATGTTCTCACTACCCCAAATTGATAATTGTTATCTTTTTCTCAATATTTTAAATAAAAATTTAAAAATCACAGATAAGTTACCCCATCATCTCCCTTTCTCATTTCCCTTTCGTCCTCCAGAGATGCAGCCTCTATCATGAATTTTTCTCTTTTATCATCCATTTTTTGTGTGGATTTACATTTCTTTTTTAATGGATGCAAATAGAAGGGTATCTCGTGCATTGTGTTTTTTACCCCATGAAACAACTACTCGTGTTGGTCATATGTAAGTGGGGCTGGATTTGATCTGGGTCTTTTCAGTGTGATTGATTATCCAAGTTGAACCTTTAAGTCCTTCGTACTGTGCAGATCATAGAGGACAGCTAACTGCTTCCTCGGAGTAGGTGGCACTTGCGTTCCCAAGAATGGCCTCCAGTTCAATACCTCCCAAGGTGGCAAGTCCACGAGAAGATGTAAAAGCAGATGTCATGCAAATATCACATCTGTCTTCACGGTCAACATTGATCGTCTGGGCTGCTTAAGCAAACACAGGCTTCGAAGGCACGTTGGGGTCCTCACAGATGAGCTGCTGCGTTATTTTTCCTGTCAACAGCCCCTACGGTTTGGACACAGCCTCCAGCCCTGCACTCCTGGTGAAATCGTCTCAAGATGAGACTCTCAATCTCACCTGAACAAACAGATCAATGCTTGGGCCAGAGAGGTTTGCACTGACGGCACCAGGAGACGTGAAGTGCCCTTTCTGGGCTTTCTGGCTACACTTGTCACCCCTCTTCAGAGGCAGCCGTGGTTGCAGTGGTTTTGGGGAGAGGAAGGCACCCTGTTGAGTGGCCCTTCATTATCCTGCAGTCACTGGGAGAGAGGGGAGGTGAATGCCCAGTCTGCATTTTTTTTTAGAGACAGAGATGGAAAATAAAGCAGCGGCTTCCTGCTATTAAATGAGAGTGTGATTAGTTATAGGAAAATCAATTCATTCTTTGGCTTTGGGGAAGGCTTTTAAGTGTGAAAGGGGATGCTAATCCCTTGGGAAATGATTTTTAAGCAAAACTGCCTTAGTTCTGCCAGCTGCTTAGATAAACACCAGAGGGGAGGGGACGGCTTTTCTCTCCATGTGACAGAGGTTCCAGAGGAGACTCCTTTTCTCCTTCTTCCCACCACTTCTTTCCTCCCTCCCTCCCTTTCTCCCTTTTTTCCTTTCCTTCCTTCCTTCCTTCCTTCCCTTCCTTCCTTTACCTTCCTTCCTTCCTTCCTTCCTCCTCCCTCCTCCCTCCTCCTCCCCTCCCTCCTCCCTCCTTCCTTCCTTCCTTCCTTCCTTCCTTCCTTCCATCCTTCTCCCTCCCTCCCTCCCTCCCTCCCTCCCTCCTCCTCACTTCCCTCCTCTTTCTTACCTCTCTCCCTCCCTCAGCCATTTATTGAGAGCTCACTTTGTGCCTTGACAACAGATACAAACAATCTATTCTCCTGGAAGGTGGGGCCTAGGGTGGAGGTAGGGGTGGAGACAGGAACTCAGCCAGTCCAGGGCTTTTAGAGAATACCTTCGGGCAGGGATGAGTGCCTTGACTCTCTTTTTAAATTTTTACCCGCTCTTTTCCCACTGCTTCATTTCTTCTCTTTCCTTACCCCTGCTGCCTTCCTTTCTGATCACTTCTCTGTCTCCCCTTTTCTCTTCCTTCCTTTCTCCTCATCTTCTCTGGGAGAATCTTAGCATCTTGGGAACCATCCCTGAAGCAACGTGCAGAATGTTGGGTGGGGAACCCAGGTGAGCCCAACCATCCCCCACCCCTTCCCCCACCCCGCGGTTCACCCTGGTGCGGAGACACACAGAATCCTGCCCCGTGGTGCCTCCCAGAGCTGCGGAACCCAAAGCACTACTCCCCTTTAAGACCTGTGTCCATTTCTGTCCTCCCAGCCTGTCAGGAGTCAGCATTCCTTTGCGGGGAAGAGCACCCTTTGTTCTGCTCTGCGTGTGACCTCCTTCACCACCACTTGAGCCCTGGTGTCTACAACACAATGATCCCAGTGCTTCCTCCTGAGATGTTTTATCCTGCCTGTGTCCACACTGGCTCCCATCCCTCCATCTTTTATGCTTTCCTCTCTGGATATACACGGGGAGTGCTTGTTACATAATTTCTTCTGATCAATCCTGCCCAAACATGTGTCATTTGCATATCAGTGGAAGGGTATAATGGTAACAAAAATATTTTAATGATGACAATGTTGATATTTACAGGGCTAACATAACATGAGAGATTACTAGTCATCAGATAGTACATAGCACTTTATATTTTTGATCTCATTTAATTTTTGCTGCAACCTCATAAAATAGCTGCTATCATCAACACTTGTTTTTCAGAAGGAAAAAGTGAGATCAGTAAGAATAACTAACTCCCCAGAGGACCAGATCTGAGAGATGAGTGCAGACTTGTTTGACCCCAAAGCCTGTGCTCATAATCACTGGCTTTCCTACCCCCTGGCATAGAAGGAATAAGGGAAGGAACCATGTGTTACAGGAGGCTAAGAATACATTGTTTTTCAGCAGAGTCTTCACTCTGCAGGAACAGTGACAAGATCATACTCGTGTAACCCTTTTGTGCTTTGCTGAGACCATACCATCCTGATCTCTATTCCAGAAGTCTTCCCATGTCCTGTTCCAGGCCCCTGCCCGGCCACCCAGCATTCAGAAGCTTAATTAAAGACCAGTGGGTGCAGAAGCCCAGCTACTTGGGATGGGCACCGTGTCTATTTTAGAGAAGTACAGAGGCAAGAACATAGGATTTGGAATCAGACAGACTAGAACCCAAATTCCTGACCCACCACTTCCTAGCTGGAGGATCTTGGGCATGTGATGGATCTCTTTTTCCTGGCTCATCTACCTCATCTGCAAAAGATTTCCAAGTCACAAGCTCGCTGCAAGGATGGGTGGATTACTGTGTACCCAGCACATAGGTGGTTCGCACCACCCCTATTCTTTCTCAAGTCAGGGGTGAATGGGATCTCTTCTTGTAGGTCTCTCTGTGTCTCAGCCTGTGCATGCACATGAGCTCGCCTATGTGGTGAAGTTGAGGGTACTGAGCTGTGTGTCAGGTTTGGGGTGACTACCTCTTGCCTGCCTTCTTTGTGCATCCCTCCCCTAACAGAACAGCTTTTTTTTCTGTCTCATAAGGAGCTGCCCTTCTCTCTTTGGAATGCTTGACTTCAGGGACAAGTGCCGACTATGGGAGATATTATTCATTTTCCAAAAGTGCTTAGAGCTACTCATTTCCACAGGTCATGGCTGGGGTGGCTCGAGTCCAGCCGGGTTACCTGCAGCCACTGAGTCCAGGCCATATGTGCCCTCTCGGAAAGGATGCAGAGTTTAGGGGGCTGTGCGAAGCTCAGCCAAGGCCAGCAGGCAGGAGGGCTTCTCTCCGCTCCTGAAGGATGAGGGGATAAATCCGGTGTCTGCTCTTCCATCTTCCTTCTCATTTTGTTGATGTTCTCAGATCCCATCTGGTCGGTCACTCACCCAGCTGGGTGGGCAGGTGGGGGCCCAGCTGGTGTGAGGTTTTCATTGATGAGCCTGATGTCAAGAGTTCGATGCCTGCAGTGGAAGGTACATAGACTTTGCCGTCTGATGCATTTGGGTCAAAGCCTAGCTCTGCCATGCTCTTGCTGTGTCACTCCGGACAAGTCAATTTGTTCACCGGCCTTAGTTCTCTCATCTATAAAATGGACTCATAATCACAGCTTCCTAGGGTTGTGTGACTGTTCACTGAGATAATCCACGTCAAGTGCTTTAAGCTGCACTTTGGCTCATAATCAACAATAATACCCATGTTGGCTTCTGAGAGTCAATTGTTAAATTTTTGGGAATCTTGCAAGCTAGTGGTTAAGCCATTGTAATTTGCAATTAACCATGCCATATCAGGAGATGTACACCATGGATATCAGAAAATACTATAAATCAGGGCTCCCTCACCCTCCCTGGAGCCCATACAGCTGCACATGGAGGTTGCTGAAGGAATGTTTGTTCCTTTCTCTTTTCTATCTTGGCTGTGTTCTCTTCTCTAATTTAAAACCATCCTCCAAGACTCAAAACACAGACATTTCTGGGCCATCCTAGCCTGTATGGGATGTAAAAGCACACTGTTCCTTTCCCACCCAGCTCCACTGAGCCTTGGAGAGCCCTGTTTTCTTTCACATCTCTCAAAATCGACACGACAGCCTGGGGATGACATAACCCAGAATCCCAAAGATTCTCTGCCTGATGGGATGTGCCCCTCCTTCCTACTGCCCCTGTAGTTCTCATCCTCTCTATTTCCCTCCTTCCCTTCTTCCCTCCTCTCTCTCCATCACTCCCTTTCTCCCCGTTTTTCTCTCTCCCTCTGATTTCCAGTACACCCTGCCTTTATTTATAAACTCCCAGAGGATAGAAAGTGTCTTTTCGGCATCTTGGTACGATTTCAGCACCTAGGACAGCTCTCCCCAGTTGGAGAAGGCTCTTCTGCTGTGGATTATGTATTGCATTGTGTTGCATTGTGCTCTGGATCCAGCCTGCACCTCTTATCCCAGACCAACATTTTCAGATTCAAGCAAGAATGCACTCACTGAGCCTTATCCATTTCCACATCTAGGAGAACAATCGCAGGGCGGGGCTGACAGGTGGCACCATCTTCAACTGTGACCCGTTCGATTAGTATCTGGAATTTCGGTTCCATGACGGTAGCATTTGCACACCGTCTTAATTCCAGGTCTAGCAGAGTGCCTAGAGCAATGGCTAGAACAATGCCGGGCTCTCATAAATATTTGAACTAATGAATAATAATCTGTAATTCCTTTGTCATCTTTTAATAACCTTTGGATACAAAGCAGAAATCAACTCTGCTCGGAGTGGAGTTGTGTGGCTGGAACCTTCAGTGTGTCACGGCATTTTCTTTTCTTCTCCATTGTGTCAGCCTCACGCTCCTTCACAAAAACCCAGACACTCAGACTTTAATAGAATTTTTCAGAAAAAAGATCCCAGGAATTCTATTCCCAGGGGATCAGATATCTTCTTACCACCACCCTTTTACACAGTGGGAAGCTGTAGTCCAGAGAAGAAATGAACTATTCAAGGTCATTTATTTAAGGAGAAACACAGCCCTCTTCTGGGCACACATAACCTTATGCGAGAGCCTGACTGTTTAACTGTTATGCTAACTTGCCTTTTCATTTTCCCTTGGCATCTCAAAGACATTATCGATAAACTATAGACAGACTGGTTAACCAGCACTTGTCACCTATAGGTCCCTGTCTTGTCCAAATAACTTATTCCTGTATCGGTGTTGGGGAGAAGTACATTAATTAGCTATCATGTGCCAGGCACCAAGCTGAGCACTTTGACATTCTGTTGCCTCATTTAATTCTCCCTACAGTTTTAAATGTTAAAGACTACTTTCCCCATTGTCCAGGTAGGAAAATTCAAGCTCCTAGAATTTAAGCAACTTGTCCAAGGTTATACAGCTGGTAAGAGTCAGAGCCAGCATATTTATCAATGAGTTGATTGACTCTCAAAATTTTTTGTGCCTTTTCTTGTAATCTAAGAATATTCTTAAACTGTTTGCTCCTGGGAAGAGATAAAATATGCGATAGGTTTAAAAGAAACAGCAATATGGTAAATAATATGTGAAATGGGTATTAAATCAATGGAACTAGGCATGATAGATTGAATATGTATTTAATTACTGCCATGTGCTAGGCATTAAAGTGAGTTAATAAACACTGGCTGTGTGGATACAAGGGCAGAGAATTTAATTTACATCAGCTCCAGAAAATGAAGTCTAGGGCTCTTGTTTCTTAAAGGACTGCCAGGTTAGAAGAGATTTCAGAATTCCAATCCTCACCCTCATGCAGAATGCCCTCTACAATGTCCAAAGACTCCGAGTGACTACCCCATGTGATGAGAAACTCACTATGCTCCATTCTTTCCTGAGATAGCTTCAGTTATTAGCAAGGCCATCCTCACGATGCGTCTCAGGGCCTCTTCTGTAACTCCGATCGTCGGTTCCCAGGCTGTGAGCTTCACAATAGCCTATGCCATGTCTGTCTTGCTCTCCATTGTTCCCCTAGCACCTGACACAGGACCTGGCTCATATTAGGTGCTTGACAAATATTTGTTGAGCATATGAATGGATGGATGATGAATGGTACCAGTTCTACTCTGAAAACCCAGAATAAATATGATCTCTCTTTCACATGCCAGTATTTTGAGCCAGAAATCACATCTTTGGTGGGAGACTCTTTTATTAACTGTTATTTTATTTTTGGAGAGGTGGCGGTGGGGGTGGGGGGAAGGACTTTCTATGGATTAAGTACTTTCTATATGCCAGATGTGTTAACCACTTTACATGTGTATATATTTTTTTATTTCATCCTTCCAACAGCTATGTGAGGTACTGTGATGATTTCTCTTTTACAGGTACATTGAGAGTTTTTGTGTGAGTTACTTAAGATGACACAATAGCTGAGTCAGGATATGAACTCATGCATCTCATTAATCATTTTAATCCTCTTTAGGTAACAAGGCTTGCATTCACTTGAAACTCGGGGCTTGCTTGGCATTTGATAAATGTGGGGGAAATTCAGGTCTTAAATTTTCTAGCCTCAGAATTGGAAAAGAAATCATGAATAATAGGAGATATGCATTTCTTGGGATGGCATGGCTTCAATAATTATGAAAATTGCTGCTTGTGATACAAATGTGGGGTCAAGGATAGTTGATGGGTAAATATGTTCCATGAATCTTTTCAGTACAGACTCCATGATGGCTTTTACCCGTTTCATGGGGGTAAGAACTGCTGTGGAGAAACTAGTCAAGAGTCCCGTTGCCTGAGAATGGAAAGACCCTGAAAGTCGTAAACATTTTCCTGCTGCTTGGGATTGGAAGTTGATTGAGGCTTTTTATGAACACATCTGGCAGGAAGTGACATCTGTAGCAACAGCTGTCTGGAAAAAGACAGGATGGGTGGGGCTAGGCTCAGTGATGAATGGTGCTTTAAATTCCTTACCAGAATTTTCCAAAGAGAGTCCTATTACAACTATAGAAGGAATAATTGGCTGAGGAGCTGTCAAGTTTGTCTTTTGCACAGCAAAGTATTCACACATCTTTGTTCAAGCTTTGCAGGCAGATGAAATGGGTGTGCATTTTGTACTTTTCTGTATCTCACAGGCACAGCACAGTCTTTGAGAGGGCTGGGAATTAACATCTCCTAGGAACTCGAGAATATACCTAAGCCTTGACCTTGCAAACAGTGTGAATAGGAAATGCCACCGATGCCCCCAAATTATTCTCTATTTCTCTCTGGAACTAATTTACACACTGGGATTTATCTTTAAAAGCGTGTGTAATTATCGACTAAGTATCTTTCCTATCTATTTTTAAGTTGTGAGCTCTGGGAGGGGCAGGGTGGAACCCACCATGTCTGTCTTGCCATAGCAATTTTCAATGTCGAGCTTGTAGTAGGTGCTCAATAAATGTTTATTGAGTGAGTGACTGGGAATCAGTGTTCTAGAGTAGTAACATCAATTATAATAGCAAAAATATTAATCATATAAATGATTTTGGGCTCGGGAAAAAAAGCGAGGTTCAAATCTTTGCTTCACTACTTCTTAGATATGTGTTCTTAGGCAAATCACTTTGAATCTGAAGTCCTGAGTATCTCATATTATAAAATGTGAACAATAATACCTGCCTTAAAGGGTTTTTGTGAAAGCTAAAAGAAATAATGCACCTCAAGCACTTAGCACAATGGCTAGCATACAGTTAAAATTGCTATTTGTTAGTATAATCATCATTATTAGTGTGTCTTGCAGCTCTCTTACATTCGTTTAAGAGTGCTGGCTGGATGAAGGTTGCATTATTATTTTTTAAAACACCTTATTAAGATATGACTGACATATAAAAATCTGTACATATTTAATGTATACAACTTTTGGAAATAAGTGTACACCCATGAAACCATCTCCAGAATCTACACCATAGACGTACCCATCACCTCCAAAGGTGTCCTCTTGCCCTCTTATTTGTTATGATGATAATAATGATGATGGTAAGAACACTTAACATAGATCTAAAGCTCCTACAGTTACACCCAGTGTCTTTTAAGTAGACCTACTGTGAAAGTATGTGGTTTATATATTTTTTAAAATGTTATTTTATTTTATGTTAGTTTCAGGTGTATGGCACAGTGGTTAGAAATTTATATAATTTATGAAGCGATTCCCCTGATTACTCTAGTACCCACCTGGCACTATACATAGTTATTACAATATTGACTATATTCCCTATGCTGTACTTTACATCCCCATGAATACTTTGTATCTACTAATTGATACTTCATAATGCCTTCCCCTTTTTCACCCAGCTCCCCAGACCCCCTCCTATTTAGCAATCACCAGTTTGTTCTATCTATGAGTCCGTTTTCATTTTGCTTGTTCATTTTTTTTCTCTTGGATTCCACATATAAGTGAAATCATATGGTATTTGTCTTTCTCTGTCTGACTTATTTAACTTAGCGTAATATCCTCTATACCTATCCATGTCATTGTAAATGGTAAGATTTCATTTTTTTTTGTGGCTGAGTAATATTCCATTGTGTATATGTACCATAACTTCTTTATCCAATTATCTATTGATGGACACTTTATCCAATTATCTATCGATGGACATTGGTTTATGTCTCTTCATCGAGGATTTATTTACCAATTTTCACTGACAAACTGGTTGAATTTTAGACCTCTGGTTTCACCAACTTCAGAGCAAGCCTTAATGGTCTTAGACCCATACTTTTCTAACAACTACATCACTAATAACAGTTAACATATAAACTCTTACTGTACGACCAGCCCATTGCAGTCTTTTTCATACTTAATCCAAGTAACAGGACAGTGAGGTGGATCCTACTATCACTATTTCACAAGGGAGGAAATTGAGGATGGAGTAAATAAAATACTTACCCACAATCACAGGGCCAGTCAGTGGTGGCGGAATAAGAATGTGAACCCAGAGGGTCTGATTCCAGAGCCTGAAATATTGACCAGGACACTACAGTTTCTCTCTTACATAGAGATACTCAGTATTCACTTGTCGAATAAAGTGTGCGTGTGTGTGTGGAGAGGGAATAGATTGTCATTTGTAGATCCTTGATCCTATTTCATGATCTAGACTATAGGACAGGGCTGGGGAGGGCATCTGCTATAGGGCTAAAAGTCAATTGTACACAGAAGCAACGCCAGGATTAACCCAGCCAGAATGGTGGTGAGAGGAGCTGAAGAAATGCCAGCAGGCTTGGAGTGTTTATTCTCTTCAGCTGTTTGAGAACTTAGGCAAACGACCTGCTAGAAAGCTTAGACTCCAAGGCATCGGTTAGAAGAGGAAAGATATCCTGACAAAAGCAGAGCAGAAATCTCATTGCAATCCAAGTCTGGGGCTGAAACAAGCTGAGGAGAACCAGGCTGTACTACGTGAACATGGACCTTGATGACTACCATCTAGGGTCATTGTCTAACTTTGGTCATCAGATTGGGACACTTGATTTACTTGATGAAACTTAGAGTGATGCTTTTTGACTTAGGACAAATTGCAGTGAGGTTCCAATTCGATTTACTCTGATGATGGGTCATCTGTTCTCTGCCATTTCTTCACCAAAACAGAGTTTGACCATGGACATTGCATACAGGAGAATTCAGGGCCCCAGTACCAGACTGGGAAAGTCAACTGGCCATTTTAGCTAAAAGAGTAAAGGTGTGCCTGTGATAATGAATATCAAAAAGGTAAAGAATAATCTGCCCATCCACTTATCCATCTATCCATCCATCCATCCATATACACATTCACCAATCCACTCACCTATTCATCATTCCATACAAATATCCATCTATCCAACACATACTTCTCAATGCTTCCATACACTCACTCTGCTGAGCACTGGGAGTATAGAGTGAAAGTCAAAGACATGGTCCCCTGACCTCAGAAAGTTCACAGTTCTAGGGAAGGAGGATATGTTGCTTCTCATGGTTGGCAACTGCATCCTTTATCTTTGTTTATTTCAGATTTGAAACACTTCTTGTTATTTTATAGGCACCCAAGAAATGTATGTTGGATGGATGAGTGCACAAACCACATAGACGCTGTTAAAAGAATGTAAGGCCAGGAGAAGAGGAAGCCTGGCCCAATTAGAGAGGCAGGGCATGAGGTTAGGCAGAAAGGGAAGCAGCATTTCAGGGCCACAGGCTGGTTAGGTTAGGAAGGCAGAGACATGTTCAGATGATGAGCCCTGTGCCCAGGAATATACCTTCCTCCAACTGACTGTAGCTTGCAGATTAACCACTGCCAAGATTCTCGAAGGTTCTGGACCACACATGCTTACTCTGGGGTCCATGGATGGAATTCAAGGAGTCTGTGGACTTGGATGTGAAAAAAATAACATCTTTATTTCCGATAACTCTTAACTATAAAGTTAGTATTTCCTTCCATTATGAATATAGACAACAAGCAGAATCCGTGACTGTCATCAATCGAATTATAGATCTCTTCGTATCACATTACGATTGTTGCCGATATACCAATGTATTATTTATGCCCATTACTTACAGCTTCGAAATTATGATAGTCGCTACAGCTACTGCTAGATCTTGTTATTTAGTGCGTTAATAAAGAAATTGACCTCTTGCCAACTCATAAGTTGGTTTAAAAAATATTTTGGTAACTATTGCAATATCATTGATGTTCTTTGTAGTCCTTTATGTTCTATTTTTATGAGTTTAAAAACATTCTGAGAAGAGATTCAATATACTTCATTAGTCCAAAGGGGTTCAAGGCGCACACACAAAATTTTAGAACCTCTGGTTTAGCATTAATGCCTTTTTTCTACATACTGAAAGAGTGAGATTCAGGTTGATTGTGGATGCTGGAAGATTGAGGTCAGGGAAAGGATGTTTGGAGCCAATGTCTTTTGTTTGACTGGCTGGTGTTAAATGGTATTCCCTAGTGACCCATTGAGGGAGGGTAATTTAGAACAAGCTCTTAACTCTCTGTTGAGTCCTTATGACCGGGTTCCTTTTTGACCAGGGAAACATCACCAGGTTTTCCTCACTGCCCTCTGATGTGCTTCCTTGGCAAAGCCCATTAACTAGGAAGGAAGCTTTAGGTGATCACTTCACCACTAGAACCCATCTGCCCTCCAAATGCTTGTACCAGACTTTCGAATTTATTATCGTTTGAAGGTGAGCAATGAATGTCATGCGTTGTGCGATGTATTCTTTTAGGTTTATTAAATCACCTGGATGCTATTCCAATTGAGTGTTTTCATCACCTCTTGAAGAGATATGAAATTTATGGTTGCAGTTTTCTCTCTTTAGATAATTTCAACATCCCCTCCCCCAATACGGTTCATTATTTTTTGTATGTGCCATTGAAATAAAGTGCTTAAAATAACTAATTTAGAGCTATGCTGATAATGCTAACAGATCCGTAAATCGGGCCATCAGTGATCCTTTAAGATGCATGAGGCGAGCTGAAGCAGGCTGAGTGGCAGATGAGCCATTACACTTCAAGGCAGGGGGTGGTTGGGGACGAGAGTCCCAGTGCAGAGCACGAAGTCCCGGTTGCAGTTGTGGCTGCAGCTGCTGTGTATGCAAATTGAAACTGAACTGTCAGCACATCCAGGAGGGAGTTCTGTCCTTCCAAGAATGGCTGGAAATAGGGTTGAGGAGGTAAATGACATGTTACATTAGCCCCAAGCTTTGTTCTGACATGGCCAGGGGCTCTGGCTCAATGGCGTGTCCATCCAATCATCCGCTCATTTTGCCTCTGCCGTTTTCCTTGTAGGGCTTAGAAGAGACAGAAACTCAAAGGTCTCCTGTTTTCCTTCATCAAGTCCCTTCGTGACTCAAAGTGGAATCTGTTTCTCCCACTTATTTTATTATTAAACATACATAGAATTTGAAAGAATAATATAATGAATGACTCATATAATGTGTCCTATATATATATATACTCACCACCCAGATCCAATGACTGCGAATGTTTTGCCACTATTATGTTGTCTACATATATGTGTGTGTATTAAAATGTGTGTGTGTGCATGAGCCACAATGAGTTGCGGGTGTCAACCCTAAAATCTTCAGCCTGCATCTCCTAAGAATAAGAACATTATCTTTCATAATGACAATTTTCACACACCCAAGGAAAAAACTAACAAAATATTCCCTAATGTTATCTAATATACAGTAAATGTTTAAAAATTTCCCAGTTCCCTCAAATGTTCATTTAAATCTCCCTTTAAAAACAGGGATCTCATCAAGATTTACACGTTCTATTTGATAATTAACCTTTGAGTTTTATTAACTCCACAGAAAACGTTCTCAATATTTTTGTTTTCAAGATCTTTTTATGCTCTTAAAAATATCAAAGAACGTTTGTTTGGGTTACGTCTGTTGATATTAACTGTTAGAAATTGACACTGAGGTCTTCTTAAAATGCAGGAATACATGACCACGTATTCTGTTATCTGCTACAGCAGTGATAACATCATGCATTCTGTAATCTCTGGAAAATGCCAATGTATACTCATGAGATATGACATTAAAAAAGGGAAATACCATTATAGTATTAGACTATGAAATCGCAGGTCCCCTAAAAGAGTCTTGGGGACCTGGACCATGCTTTGAGAACCACTGACCTAGAGTAATTCCTTGCAAGTTTTGCTTTATGACAGTTTTTTTCTTTCTTTAAAAATATGTTCATCAAAATTTAAAACACACAAAAAGTAGAGAATCATATGGAATTCTTTTGAATCTTTGCAGTAAAAAAATTACAGAGAGCAGTGTGGTATCGTAGGTAAGAGAGCTGTCACTGGTTGGAACTGGACAGTTAGGTTAGCTCAACCACCTTTGAGCTATGTAGCAGCCCCTTTGTCTCAGTTTTCTCATCTATAAAATGAAGGTAGTAACACCTATCTCATCATTGTGTTGCAAAGATTAAATAAAAAGTGTATATCATATGGCTAAGACAGTGTCCAGCATCTAATAAGTGCTCAATAACATTTATTGAGCACTTACTATCTATAGCAGTGGTTTTCAATGGGGAGTGATTTTGCCCACCACAGAGGACACTGGGCATTGTCTGGAGATATTTTCATGTGTCACGGTGGGGAGAGGGGATATGCTATTAGAATCTAGTGGGCAAAGGCCAGCTATCTCAATCCATCCAGGCTGCTATAACAGAATACCGTATCTCTCATGGTTCCGGAGGCTGGGATGCCTAAGATCAAGGTGCCAGCGGATTCAGTATCTGATGAGGGCCTTCTTTCCGGTTCATAAATAGCCGCTTCTCACTCTGCTCACATGGTGGAAGAGGTGAGGCAGCTCTCTGGGGTCCCTTTTCAAGGGCACTAATCCTGTTCATGAGGGCTCCTCCTTCATGACCTAATCACTTCCCAAAGGTCTCACCTCCAAATACCATCACACTGAGGGTTAGGTGTCAACATATGGATTGAGGGGCTGGGATAGATGCAGACATTTGATTAGTAACACCAGGGATGCTGCTAAATATCCTACGATGCACAGGATGGCACTTCTATGACAGAAAATTATACAGCCCCAGACACCAGTAGGGCCGAGGTTGAGAAATCCCCGTCTATAGCGAGCTAAAATGAGTTTAGTCAAGTTCAAGCTCTCAATTGTTGAGAGCTCGGGAGATGCAATCTAATTTTTAATGTTAGCCTCCTCCAAAGCTAGTTTATGTACTGATTGTAGTCAACATTTACGAAGGCCCTACTCAGCACAAGGCACTGTGCCAGGTGCTGTAGGGGATGCAGCCATGTAGGATGCTGTGAGTCAAGGCAGCATGAAAGCGGATGGAAAACTAAAGGGACAGTACTGTGTTCCAAGTCACCTCTTGTCTGTGTTTATCTCAGCCACTCACACTTTCCCCATCACAGACACCCAGGAGGGAATGGTGGGTCTTCAAGTTGGTAACTGAAACTGGATGGGGAAGCAGTGATGGATTCTGCTATTTTTTGTCACAAGCAAAGCAGATATTTGTAAATGAGGCAATAGCCTTCTCTTTAGGGACAAGCCAGCACTCAGATGTTCCAGGTGCTGTGAAATTCCTTGGCATGTGGGAATCAGAGCTGCTCCCTGGAACCCCTCACATTGAGCAGACAGATGTTTATGGCACCTTGTCTTCTCCCATGAATGACTGCCCTTCTTGTTTTCATCTTCTCGGCGTACCTCTCACTATGGCTGCCCTGTCTGTCTGTCTGCTTCATCCATGTTTCTTTTCTTTGCGTGGCTGACTTTTAAGTAGTAATCCCTTCAAAGGCAGCATCTCTTGGCTCAGGAGTCCTCAAGCCAAGCTGTACACCAGCATCAGTGTGATCTCGACAGAAGTATAGATTCTAGTCTTCCTCCCAGACATTCTGCTGCAGGATCCAGGAAGCTTGTTGACGAAGTCCCGCAGGGATTCTTGTAGTCAAGGTGGAGAACCTATGCAAATGTGTTTTATGTGTCAGAAAATGAGAATTCCATTTCTGAGAAAGGCTAGTACTTGGTCCTGATGGGCCAAGTTCCTTTTTCTCTTTTCCTAATTCCTGGATCCCGTAGAAGGAGAATGCTGCTCCCGGCTTACAATCCTCCTCTGACTTCTCACTGTCTTCAGGATAAAATACCCATAGTCCTTTCCTGATGTGCAAGGCCCTGCACACCCCACCCTTTGTCCACCTCTCTCATCATCCTGGGCTGCTCTCTCCCTCGGTCACTCTGCTCCAGCTGCACTAACCTGCCAGCTACCTCGACAATTCGTTTTCTGTCTCAGAACCTTTGCACCTACAAGCCGTCCCCTCTGCCTTAGTAGTACCCTGCCTCTTGCTTTCTAGTTAGCTGGCTCCTTCTCCTCCTTCAGGGTCAGCTCTAAGGCCACCCCCTCAGACAGGTTGTCTCTGACCTCTTTAGTGCTAAAGCAATTAGTTCCCTCTTAGTATCTCACATAACACCCTCTTTCTTCCATTTCTAGCAGTAGACAAAATTGACAAAATATATGGTGTTGTGTATTTGTTGTCTCTCCAACCAGCTAGAATCACAAGGGTAGGGAATCTGGGGTCACTATTGTGGGCCCAATACCTGGTTCATTGTTTGGCCTATCATTAGCACTCGGTAAATATTTAGTGGATGAATGAATGAGTGTGTGGCTAGACTTTCTCTAACTGTTTTCTTATATTTGCCAAGTGCCACTAATCTTAAAACAGATCCCAGAAAACTCAGGCTGGGAGGAAGGAGGGGTTTGCTCCAGCCCTTTGGACTCTCCTGGGCCTGACTGTGTTGAGAAGCCTCACGTCCACATGCCTGCCAAAGCCGGGCAGGGCCACACCATGCCCTGAGAGCCTACAGAAGTGGGGGCCAGTGTCAGCAGGCCCCAGCTTCTCAGAGGCCTCTGCTGAAAGCAGTTGTTGGAATGAGTGTCAGGAGAGAAGAAGACCTGAGGAAATGTCAGAGGGTGAATGGGATAATCAGGCCCCAGCCGTCAAAACTGCCACCCACTTAAGCCTGTCAGACTCTACAAGAGAAATCTGCCAGACGTGTCAGCTTCTTCATGTGTCTAATGGCGAAAAGGATGCACCCAGGGAGGTTCCTGGGGCTGGTACTGATTAACCAGAGCCTGCCCCAGCCCCAATCAGGCAAATCCAACGTGGGTATGAGGTCATTTAGAGGGGGCAATGGCTGGAGAGGAAGGGGAGTTCTGTCAGGGTGTGGGGTATCTGATTAAGTTCCCAGTGTGTGAAATAAATTCCAGAATGGAGCCTCATTATTCCCTTTTATTTCTTCCACGTGGGTGCTCATGAAACTAAGCAAAGGCCTTGCAATCCCTTGGCATGACAAACAGAGCTAAGGAGCGTCTTCAGTGATATTGCATGTTATTCCCACGACGAGGTGCATTTCTTCATTCATTTAATTAATATTATTCCCTGGATCTCTCAGGTATTATACTAGAACCTGGGGGAGAGAGCAGCAGGCAAAACAGACTAGATCTGTGCCCTTGGAGCCTGCATTCCAGTAGGGATAGACAGACAATGTGTTAATTAAAGACACAAGTAAACAAGATACTTATAGACTGCTATGACGTGCAGAAAAGAAGGAAGCAGGTGATGTGACTGGGAGTGGCCTGGGGTAGGGTGAGGATGTCTAATTTAGACGAGAAATGACATAGCTGGAAATCTGGAGGAGTTATAATCCACATCCCCCCTCAACTCCTTTTTATTTTTCTTGAATAGAGAATAGAGCTCTATTTTTTTTTTCTTGTTTAAAGAATCAAAGAGAAATTTTTATTGGAAAACATCAGGGTGGTGGAGATGTGATCTTTGTGAGCTAACCCAGGATTTTTCATTGAGCCCCTGGAGGACCAGTCTTGATTTCACCAGTCCTCAATTTGCGTGGATTAAATATCTCAGCAATGTGGGCTGCCCTAAGTGTCTCATTCTTTCTAATCAAATGCATGTGGGGGAAATGGGGAAAAGCCTACAAATGTTTGGCCCTGGGGTTTGGCTTGTTCTTTGAAAGGCTGTTCAGAGTCTACCCCAAAGTTAATTGAGGTTGATAAAGATGTCTGTGCCTTCACCTTCTTTCAGGACAAATCATTTCCTAGTTTCCTGATATTTACAAAGTAAAAGCATTTGCCTTTTTTTTTTTTTTATTAATACACTCCATTGTTTTTGTGGCTGTTGTTGCTTGCTTTTTTGTTTGTTTGTTTTTGTTTTTGTTTTTTGGTTTCATTAACAGTTGCTTTTACTTTTAAAATTCTTTTGTTATAATTTCTGTGGGTTTATTTTACCCCTCAACCCCAGATTCTTGAGTTGAAAACTTGATTTCATTCTTTACTCCTTCTCACTTTCTAATGCATACATTTTAAGGCTATTCATTTTCCTCTGAGGCCTATTTTGGCTGCATCATGTCATTTTTTTCTCTGTAAAACTTTATCATTCAGTTCTATATAGCTTGCAAATTTTATTTTTCTTTCTAGAGATATAATTTTAAATTATCAAATATACATATAATTCTAGGAGCCAATTTTGAGTTCTTAATTTCTAATTTTATAAGATAGAATGTGGTTCATTAACTATTAAACAAAATCTTGAGATTTCCTTTGTGGTCTGGTACATAGTCAATTCAAATTTGTGTGCTGAAAGAGCATATGTATCTTGTTTGTGTTATTTGGGTTGATTAAATGCTCTATAGCTTTTCTTATTTTTCTGCTTTATCTATGGCTTCCTTTTAATTTATACTCTAATTGGTATTTCTGTGGGGAAGCTCTATTTGGATTAGTTGTTTGTTTGTGCTTAGCTGTAGTGCCAAGCCAGAAATGCCAAAGTAAAAAAGAAGAAAAAGAAAAAAAAAAACCCTTCATTACCTCTCCAGGTTGGTCAAGGGGACAGGTCTGTTAATGAGACTTTGCAGTAAAGTGGGGCTGAGCTTACTGATGCAGTAAAATTTCCCATGGCAAGGACACCTCTGCAAAGACTGAGGGGTCTGCCTCTGGACCACTTTTAGGGGATGCAGTGGCTGCATTGGTTGGCTTCTTAATGAGACATTTCTGGAAATATAGCACTTTGTTTACCAGAGGGGAAAACATTCCAGCAACCACATCATCAACCGGCACACTTTTTAAAAAGCACTTTTAAAAAAGACTCACAAAAATATAAAATTAAGGTCAGCTCTGAGGTCTTTGGCTGAGCTGAATAAACCGTGAAGTAAAAATGATATCTTTCCCCAAAGCTTAACACAGAGCTTTAGAGATCTGTGAGAAAGAACAGCACTTCGAACATAAGGCTTGATTGGTAGCATAAAGCACTGGAGGTGGTTCTAATAACCACTGAGGCTACTGGAAAGCACTTCAAGAGTGATCAGTGACACACTTGTAAATTTCCAGGTGTTTCCACAATCCCTTATCTGGGAGCATAAACAGGCTGGATCTAAGCTGGATTATTTTCCAATTCGATTAAACTGTAGCCTTTGGGGAAGTGACAGGTAGGTGGGTATGTGTGATAATTCTTCATTTAACCAAACCAACAACTTCTTCCTACCCTTTCCACTATTCTAAAGATGTCACTATTCTTCCTTTGTGTATGACAAAGCTTTTGACAGCAGGCTCCTCCTCGTCTCCCTCCCACTTTTGTTTTTTTATGCCTGTTTTAACACATGTGGTTGTTCACCATTATCTTGGAAATGTGTATGTCTGGTCTGAAGTCACTGGACTGGTAGCAGAGCACACTTTCGATTCCTCTGGTTTGTTTATCTCATTCAATTGCTCTGGCTGCCCAGGCTTTGGGTAGGAGAAGCATTACTGTAATAAGATGCTGTTTTAGTCAGGGTTCTATAGAGAAACAGAACCAATAGGATAGGTATAAATATAGATATACAGATAAGTCTGTATCTGTCTCTTTAAAAAAGACTCACAAAAATATAAAATTAAGGTCAGCTCTGAGGTCTTTGGCTGAGCTGCATTTATTGTAATAAATTGGCTCATGCAATTACGGAGGCTGAGAAGTCTCAAGATCTGCAGTCAACAAGTAGAAATTCAGGAGAGCCAATGGTAAAGTTCCAGTCCAAGTGTGAAGGTCTGAAAACCAGGAGAGCTGATAGTGTGAGTTCTAGTCTAAACGCAGAAGACCACTGTTCCACCTTGAAGATAGGCAGAAAGAGTGGGGGTGGGGAGAGAGAGAGAGAGAGAGAGAGAGAGAGAGAGAGAGAGAGAGAGAGAGAGAGAGAGAGAGAGAGAGAGAAACCCTTACTCAGTATTTTTGTTCTATTAGGTCTTCGACTGATTGGATGAGGCCAGTTTGCATTGGGAAGGGTGATCTACTTTACTTAGTCTACTGATTCAACTGTTCATCTCATTCAGAAACACCCACATAGGCACACCCAGAATAATGTTTAACCACATATCTAGGCACTCTGTGGCCCAGTCAAGTTGACACATAAAATTTCCTTCACAGCTGCATATATAGTATTCATGGTATATTACAAAATTTAAATTAAAACAATTCTTGCCCATTTACGGCCATACCATACCACCCTGAACAAGCCCGATCCTGTCTGATCTTGGAAGCTAAGCAGGGTCGGGCCTGGTTAGTACTTGGATGGGAGACCACCTAGGAAGACCAGGTGCTGTAGGTGTAAAAAATAAAAAAACAAGGGATTGTAAGCAGACAAGGTCCTTGCAATCTGTGAGGTCAACCAAGGGTTGCCTCGCCTAAAAAAACTTAATAAATAAAATAAAATAAATAAAACAGTCCTTGCCCACTCAACCCATCAGTATCGTCTGAGCATCCATATATAATAGTTGGACGACAACAACAAAAGTCTGAACTCAAAAGTAAGTTGTATAAAAACAAATCTTACAAAACTGAAAATTCCAGAGGGTAGGGCTTTCCTGTTAGTCATGATGGAACCTGGTTCCTCTGATGATGCCTTGAGGGACCTCCCTTTTCTCCGCTTTGGCTCATTCTCAGGCAGGCTTTCTCCTCTCTGGGATGATGGCCTCCAGCAGCTCCAGACTTGAGTTTTATCACCTTGGCTCACCCAGCAGTAAGCATGAGCTGAATTTCTGCAAATGCCACAGGACTTCTCTTCCTTGGGTCAACCTTGGTCAAGTACCCATCCCTCAATCAGTCCTATAGAAGGGGGTGAGGATAAGCTGACTGCCTGAGATCAAACCATGGGGAAAGAGCATGAGTAAGGGGTGATTCCTGAGTAGAAATGTAGGGTATCAAAACTAGAAGTTAAACATAGAATTACCATATGATCCAGTAATTTCACTAGTTCACAGGTCCATACAAAAACTTGTACATGAATGCTTATAGAAGCACTCCTCACAATACCCCAAAGGTGGAAATTTACCAAATGTCCATCAACCGATGAATAGATAAATAGAGTGTGGTCTATCTAGTCCATAGAGTATTATTCAGCCATGAAAAGAATTGAAGTATTGATACATACTACAAGATAGATGAACACTGAAAATATTATACTTGTATGAAAGAAGTCAAACACAAAAGGTCAATTAATTTTTGGTTTCACTTATATTAAATATCTAGAATATACAAACTCATAGAGACATGAAGCAAGTAGATGATTGGTAGGGGCTAGAGGAGGGAGATTGAGGAGTGAATGTTTGATGGATGTGGGATTTATTTTTGGAGAAATGAAAATGTTCTGGAACTATATAGTTATGATGGTTGCAGAGCGTCGCGAATGTACTAAATGTCACCAGTTTTATGTTACGTGCATTTTACCACAATGAAAAATAAATATGAATCCATTTTGAATTAAAAGGAAAAACTCACGGAAGATAGGAATGCTGAGTGGGCAAAATCATTCTGTAGCCCATATCCAAAGAGAACTCACCCTGATCAAACCCAACACCAATAAAACTAGCGATTGTGGGGTAAGATGTAGAAGAGACAGAAACATCTATGCATACACTTCTCATGCCACAAAACCTAATTTTTATTTGTAAGTTTCTGCTTTTTGATACTGTCTGAGGTCCTGGGCATTTGCAGAAGAGGCAGCTGTTACTGTTTACAGTATGAATCCTATACTCACACACATTCCTTTTTTTTTTTTTTATTCAAATACAATCTGAAGTCCAGGGCACCCCACAAGGATGTCTTTCTTATTGGTTCAACCACATGAGTTTTTTGAGTTCTTGTTATGTGCCTGGTACATTTCTTAGACACGTCATCCGAAACTTGGGTGCGTATTAATGGCAAATCTAATAACTAAGTTTAATAAGTACTTACTATGTGCCAGAGTTTCTACTAAAGACATTACTTTTCTCATTGGATTCTCACAACAGCTTTTTGAGATAGCTACTGTTATAATCTCCTCCTCACAGATGAGAAAACAGGCTCAGAGAACTTGAGGAAATGGCTCAGCTACTAGGTGGCAGAGGCAAGATTCAAAACAGAGCCCCCTGATGTCAAAATCCTGCTCTAAACCATCCAACACAGTAAACGAGGACATCACCAAATGCTGGGTGCTCTTAGGCCCACACAAACCAGAGAAACATTCATTAGAAGCACAAATTAGACTATCTTGCTGTCGTCTGTGGTGTCCCTATTTATGGAGGGCCCAGTGGATGCTATCTCTAACTTAAACTAGAAGGTTTTCTTTGAAAGTTTCAATCTGCAACTTAAGAGCAGAGCGAGAGAAGAAAAGAGCTGGGAGTACACGTCACCAAAAGCTATTCTGAAATCTAAGAGCAAGGACACCGGAGGAGAAAGATTATCATCTTATTAGCGTAGGAGGATAAAGATGATCAGGCAGGGATGCTCCATTATTTATAGGAATCCAGCTCTTTTCTATACACTTCACTGAGGCATTTGATATATTTGTGCTGGAGATTAACACTGATGTTATTTTCTTTAATGTCTGTTTTTAGCGTATGCGATGCATGTTGGCATTCAGGAAATTCAGCCAGAGGAGAAAAACAATAGTATTAATTAGGAATGTCAGTCATGGGTGTTATGAAATTCAAAACTGCCAAGTTTCTGGAGCATTTAGTGGTAATTATAATAGACTGTGGAGACAAGCTGTTCTTCATTTCCTATAAAAAATGCACAGTTTGATGGGCAAGTGATCAAAGTGCTAATGCAAACCCTTGTGAAAGGGGTGCCTCCTTCACCCTGTTATTTTTAGGACTCAATGCTTTTGCTAATTCAGAGCTGCCCAGAGAGAGAAGACTATCCAGTGAATATAAGTCCCCTTGTCTTTTTATAATTTAAAATTACTGCTTGATTTTTTTCAATATCTCCACATAAGTTGTGTATGTGTGCGTGTGCGTGTGCGTGTGCGTGTGCGTGTGTGTGTGTGTGTGTGTGTGTTGGGAGGGGGCGTGTAAATGATACCACCCACGGGCCTGGCAGGATATTCAGATTTAAATCGGAGCCAAAGCCTTTTTCCAGGTAAAGTAACACATATAATCAATTTCTTTCAAAGTGATGAATAATAAAAACCCATCCTATGTTCTTTGGATAACCCAGTTAAATGGGTGGAGAGATTTGCATTTTTGAGAATTGGAATAAAAAGCGTACTACTTCCCTGAATTTTCTCAGTTTTTTGATTCGAGGTGTATGTTTCTTGATTTGTTTTTGGAGTATTTATGTCAGGCTAGGAATAGACCAGGTGGAACCATAGGGATCTAAGGATTCCATTGTCAATCCCTGATGTCCTTGTATTACCTTAGATGAGCCTTAGAATGGCCCTCTGAGGCTGTCTGGGCAGGTCTCAGCCCACTTGATGAGGAAGTTCAGTTGCAGAGATCAAGAAACTTGCCCATGGTTATTTGGATGCTCAGTGTCAGGAGGCCCCCGCCACCTTCATGCCTGGTGCTGTCTGCACTTTCTTGCTTCCTGACATTTCTGGACACGCCCCAGGGCCTTTGGACATGCTGTTATCTATGTTGTGCTGAACCTTTTAACTCCAGATTTGGGCAAACTTTTTTTCTCTTGTCCCTAGAAAGGACCCAACTTGTAGGAAAGGGCAAGTGTGCCATGTTCCTACAAGACTGATATTTCACCTGATTTAAAAAAAATGTAATCAAACTGGGCTCGAAGAGTAATTTATATTTCTCCAGGAAAGAGCACAGCAATGGAAGACTCAGAATTATCTATTTCTGATTTTTTTTTTTCAGAGTCACCACCCATTAGCTGGAGATAATGATGTAAGAGGAGAAAACTCTAGCTATTGTTGGTTTGCCTGTAATTTGTGTGACTTACAAGAAGCCCAGCTATTATAATGGTATCTGATGATCCTGGCTGGACATGAGAAATAAGCGAGAGATGATGAGAGGTTCTTTGCTATATGTTTGTGTCTCTGGTTTTTGTTTTTAATAATTAATAGCAGGTCCTTCTTTATCCTGAGTTTTTTCAGAAATAATTGGGGACCTTGGGGTTGGGTCAGTAATTGCTGGGAGATGTGCTGGCCGTGGATAAGCCTCCTCCTCCGGGCTGGTATGTCGGTGGGAACGGCCCCTCCCCCTCCCAGTGGTTTGGAAGAATATCTAACAGCATCTCTGCATCCTTTGGGAAAGCAAGGCACGTTTTCCTGCTGACACACGCAAGCCTTATAATTTAGCATTAGAAAAGAAAAATGGTTTAGAACAAGAAAATATATTTAGAGCTCATTATTCAAGCAGGAGTCACAGAGAAGGGGCAAGGACGGAGCCAGTCAATGAGAAACAGCTCACATTACAGGGTCAGAAGGAAGCGTGTGACTGGCACTCAGACGCTAGGCAGGAAGGGCGATGGGGTCGATATCAAAGTCGAGAATCAGTAAGGGAAGGCGCGTGAGGTTGCCTTCTCCCTGAGTAAACCTGTCCCAAAGACTCACTCCAGAGCTGCTTTCTCGCATGTCCCTTCCTCGTCCTGGTTCTCAGAAAAGGGCAGTTCACCGTGAATTTCCATGTTCCTGCTCCAAGGAGGCCTCTGCTTGGTGTTCAGATATTGGCATTGCTGTCACTGAGGCCAGAGCTAGTTGTCCCATCAAATGGAAAGGGGTCTATGAGGCAACTGTCCCCACTTGGCAAAGTTCACGTCTCCCTTTGGGTGGAAGGCCATAGCTGCAGTGTTTGACTTGCGTTTCTTCACTCTCTCTAGCTCCCTGCTGTGCCAACCTGCCAGCCATCTGTCTCCACCTGCTCATTCTTCTACCACATATAAAACGAAGCGAATCATGATCCTTCCTGGCTACATTCCAGGGCATGTAGCCCTTTTCAGTGTTGCCCAAGACCCTTGTTAGCACTGCTCCCTTTAGCATTTTTGCCTGCATTCTCTGCTTCAGCCTACAGCTCTTTTCTTCTCCATCAAGGCTGGTCACAAAGGGGGAGGGAAGCTAAGGAAACCCCATGGGTCTCAATACATCCAAGGTAAGAGGAAAAAGAATTAATCCTTGTGAAGGCCTTTAGTGTGCCAGGGATTGTGCTAGTTGCTTTATAAACATTATCCATGGTAATTCAGTAATGGTTTCTTGCTTATCCATTACGTGTCTAGTGCTGTTCTAGGAGGTAGTTATACAACAAAAGACAAGGCAGATATATTCTCTTATCATAACTCTTACAGTCTATAAGGGAGACATGTAATTAAGAAGGAATTACAAGCCTAATAAGTGTTATATGAGGAGGAGCATAGGGTATTGTGAAAATCTCTAAAAGCAACTGGATTTCACCTGATTTAGGGGCCAGAGGAGGTGATTCTGAGTAACTTATACTAAGACTTAAAGGATGAATACGATTTTTTCTCTCATGCAATCTCCACTTTCCTCTAAAATGGACGTAATACCAATATCTATTTTGCAAGCGAGGGGACTGAAGTTTAGTGATACGTGGTACCATATTCAGATACAGTTGACAGTGATGGATCCAGGATTCAATCTCAGGTTTGTCTGACTCCAGAACCCACTTCTCTCCTACCAGATTCTGATTCTTCCTGGGACTTTTCCATCACGTGTCAAAAAGTCTTAACAAAAGGAGTTAGAAAGCAAAAATAGACGGGAGTGGGGCTTTCTGGCAGTGCTCAGGTTCTGTTTGCTTAGAGCTGGAAGCATCTCATAGTTTGCATGGAGCTAATATAGTGGGAAAAACATCAATTTTGAAGAAAATTCTGGATTCAGATCCTGTATGGAGACTTTTATAAATCTTGATTTCAGGTGAGCCATTTCTCTTTCCCTATGGTGAAAACTTGAGCAAAGATATAATGTGTGTTGGGCCATGGGACGTAGTAAGCATTTGAAAATAGCACATCTTTGAGTTCTAAGAAAGGAGAAGGGGATTTGAACAGCCCAGAGTTTCTCTTGTTTGTAAGAGGCTATTTAGCACAGAATCACTTCTGGACTTTGAGCTAAACATGTTTGTACTAGAAAAGAGAGAAGCATCTCTTTGGGTTGTCAGCCAGGCGGCCACAGATGTGGACAATAGAGAACTCAGCTCACGTGCCTCATGGGAAGAAGACAATTGCTGCCCAAACACAGCTGCCTCCTTCTCAATTGGACCCAACTTTGCCAGATAATGGAAACACAGAAAACAAGGCATGGAAAAACGAGCTGTTTATGTTTAAACATGGCAATCAAACCTCAACACTGAGCCTTCTTGGATGGCACCCGCATGTCATCTCACAGCCTGTGCGGCTGCTGGGCCCAACCTATGGATTCCCAAGACTGTGCTATGGCCCACCTGTCAGGTAGAGATGGATGATTTAATGGCACCTGTTCCAGGCGTCCTCTCTCCTGGGGATGGTGTGTGCGGAAATGCTCTGCCCCTCCTCTCTGCTTCTCTAGTAGCTCCTGAAAGTTGCAGACATTGCTTGGGAGAAAAGACGTAGTTTTAGGAGACAAAATCCTGTTGCTGGGAATATCATTTTTTGTGCATGAAGGCTCTATGGGCTAAGATTCGTCTACAAAGCAGGCCTTGATGAGGATCACTTAAAAGATAAAGGCATCTTACCTTTCTACCCACCCCTCATATATCCACCCACCCTCTATCCACCTGTTATTCTGTTCATCATCTATCCATCTACCTGTCTGTCTGTCCATCCATTCATGCATCCGTGCATGTATCCATCTATCCATCCTTCTTTCCTTTATTAAAATTACATTTGTTGAACAATTACTGTGTATCATCACCCATTATATATTACACATATAATTTAGGGAGTTGTTAAGAGTTAAGGGGACTCTGGGACTAGGCAGTCTGAGTTAGAATTCCAAATTTCCCTCTTATTAAGTTGTTTGACCTTGTGCAAGCCACTCAACTATTCTGAGATTCAGGTTCTTGATGCGTAAAATGCAGGTAACAATGATAACAATTCGCAGTGTTGTCATGATGATTGAATTAGATTGTTCATGGAAGTGTCTAGAACAGTGTATGACATACAATAATGTTCAATAGATGTTAGTGACTTATTATTATTTAAAAATTTATTTTAATTGCGATATAATTGACATAGAATATTATATTAGTTTTAGGTGTGCAACATGATTTGTTAATTATATATTGTGAAATGATCACCACAGTAAGTCTAGAGTACTCATTGAAAGATGAGTGGATAAGGAAAATGTAGTACACATATCTACATACACACAAAGGAATATTACTAAACCATAAAAAATGAAATCTTGTGTTTTGTGACAACATAAATGGACCTTGAGGGTATTATGCTAAGTGAGATAAATGAAATAAGTCAGAAAGAGAAAGACAAATACCCTATCATTTCACTTACATGAGAAATCTATTATTTTTAAATGTATACATTGATGAATAAAACTGAGGTAGTAGGATTAGATCTCAGTCCACAAACAGGTATAAAGGAAATAGCTCAACTTTTTTTTCTTTCAAAAAGTCACCTTAATTTTTTATTCCTGTTCCTTATCCTGCCATCCTAGTGGAAATTACCAGTTCAGTCGTGATTGAAAGCATGGCCAAATGGCTAGTAGTGGGGGGCAGTCAGGTGTTGAACCCAGGTCTCTCACTTTGCCCACTATGGTGGACTCTCTTGGATAAGTAACAACCAGCTATTTGGTGCTTCCTGTTCCTTCTGAAAGGACAATTGGTGCCAGTTCCCTCTAGGCTGTTGAATGGGCGTCACCAGAGAGAAGATAGTTGCATACAGAATATTCTCGCAAAGGAAGCCAAGGCTCTGGTATAAAATCCACCTGCATGTGCATGTTTTAGTAAAACCGAGTTTTGGTTTTTGAGCAGTAAGGGCTAATAAGAGGCAGCTAAGGAAATAGTGGGGGAAAACTGACTTTCCAAGAATCCACATTTATAGTGGACACTTCAGCATACTGGGTCTGGGGAAAAGATGGTGCAAATGGGCTAAATGGACAAATGGACTAAGGCATGATGCTAAGAATTTACCTACTACTCATCTGCCTCCTCCATGTTATTTGTATTTTAAGTCAGGGTTGAGAGAAGTTAATTGAACACGTACATACTGAACATCTACTATGAGCCAGTCGCTACACTAGCTGCTGCAGATACAGCAGAGAACCCCCCGGGTATATTCCCTGAGTGTGCGGAATGATCATGCAGTGCAAAGAGAGCTTGTAACACAGGCTCTCAGTCAAGTCTGGGGCAGGCGTTTCTCTGAGTTCAGAGGGCGAGTCGCAGCTAACTAGGGGAAGAGTGTTCTAGACAGAGGATTTCATATGTACCGAGGCCTGGTGGTGAAGGAAACACTGTGTTCTGGAAGAATGCAGGAAGGACTTGTGAAGTTGTGCTGTAGACATGAGAGGCATGACATGAGGGATGCGGCAAGGGAGGTAGGAGCCTTTAAGACCAAGGTCATCAAGGAGCTCTGTCTTCCTCCTAAGAACTGTTCTCTGAAGTGAGCGATAGGAAGGACGTGCTTGGAGGAGGTGTGTATGCGTGTGTATTTTGGCCGCTCAGCATCTGAACTTCCTTTTTGCGATCATCGTTGGTGGGTGTTGTCAGGAGTCAGGAGGTTAAAAACACCAGATACTCATCCTCCCCATTCCTGGCAGCTTGGCGTGGGCGTGTGAGTGTGGGCCAATCTGATGCTTCCTCTTGGGACATTGACCCTGGAGGGAGAGCTTAGAGACTGTTCATGTGACAGCACCAGTCAGTCATTGTCCTGTGAAGATAGCAGTGTGGTCCGAATCTGACTGTTCTGTGGTGTCACTTGGGCATGGTGGTTGGTCTTACTCTGAAGTCTCCATAGCAATTTGGTGAGCAATCCAATATCCTTCCTAAGAATTCCTTTCTTGATTAAGCCAATTTCTACCAGTGTCTTATCGTTTGTAACCAAGAACCCCGACCAGTACAGGAAGGAATGTGCGTACTGGGGCTAAGGGCCAGTGATGGGGATGAGGGAGTCATGATTATCTCTTGGACATTTTAAGTCATATAGTGCTCAATAGTCAAAGAAGTTCAACTAAGGAGTCCTGTCCATGGTCCTGAATGAGTAATGAGTACCTGGTTAATTATTGTTTCCTTCTGGATGCTTGAACACCTCCCCAGGAATGTATTAGCCACCATAGACAGGTGAAAACCTCAGTAAGGGCTCTGCTCTTACTCCAGTACCTCCTGCTGCCTATTTCCTCTGGACAGATACTACATGGAGTTTGTCATTTGTGTTTTCAAATGAAGGTGGTGGCAATATGTGCAGGGTGGTGGCAATACATGCAGGATGGTGGTCATTAAAATCCATTTTGGGTCAGCCCCCTGTTCCCGCACAGTTATATCTGTTTCTGAAAACCCTCTCTTCCTGTTTTTATTTGCAAACCCAGCTCACGAGTAAGGGTGGACAGATTCCTAGGAAAGAGCGATGGCTTAATTAATGGTAATGCAAAGGATGTAGGTGCCTCAGTGATTGGGGCTCTGTGAATGCAGAATTGGATGGAGGGCTGAGATGCAAAATGGGATAATTGAACTGTTAGCTGAACTGGAATTTAGCTGTTAATCACTTTTATGAAACCTGCATCTCAATTCATTACTCCATTTATGCCTTGTTGCAATACAGAGCTGTTCAGCTAATTGGTAAACAGGAGCTAGGCAGTGTACCTCCGAAAGGGCAAGTCTATCAAAGGTACTGTCATATTTTTTGTGAGTGCACATTTCTATTCAATCCAGCCAGGAGGTACCTGTTAGCCTGGGCTTCGTGTTCTTTCTCAGGTAGGCACTAAACAACATTGTGAAGTCGTGCTCATACATCTCAGATAGTATTGCTGACCATCAATTCTATTTCATGAAGTTCTCTAACTAATTACTACCTAGTAATGAACTTTTTAGCCTGATGATAAAGATAATGGGTTTTGGCGGCAGAGCATTCCACATTGGAGATGGACTCTGCCGTAGATTTCCTGTGTGATGTTGGACAAAATAACACCCCTTCTGAATCTTTATTTAAGTTACATCTACCTCAAGCATATTGTAATGAGGATTACATTTCATAATGAGAGTGTATTTCATAATGGAGTACATTTCATAATGAGAACAACTTTTCTAGTACAGTGCCTGATGTATAGTATGTGTTCAATCAATACTAGATCTTACTATCATCTTTCACCTAGTAATCTTTTTTTGTTTTTGTTTAAGAAAAGGAGGAATAAGGAAATATTTCTCCCATACATTTATTGAATCAGAGACAAAAACTGAAGGGAATATTAGAATAAGAAGCCGATTGATCTAATAGAGAAGTTTATCAACAAAGACTTCAAAAAAGTAAAGGGACATCATGAGAACAAAGGAAGGCATAAGCTTTGGATGGGAGATGTGAATGCAAGACGTCATTAAGAGACCTTTCATTACTTGAGGAGGGGTGCTTAATGAAACAAAAGGCCTTAGTTGGCCAAAGATCTATTTGTTTCACTTGATGGAGGAATAAATGAAAAAAGAAATCTTCATTTTGCAGCCAAGACCATCATCTCCTAATATCCTAGTGAACCTTCTCCTCTTATTTAAATTTTATAGCTCTCTCTCTGTCCTAGGATCCAGACGTTGGACCATTGAGGGGAGAGGGGGTCTAAGGGAAGCACAAATCTGAGTGAGGGACTCTACTGTGTACTGGAATTTTCCTTCCCCTTTCATGTCAAGCTATAGGTTTTTGTTTCCCCTAGAAATACATTTCTATTACACCTCACCAGACAGGCTTGTTCGATGCGTGGATTGGTAATCATGAGTCGAGGTGGAAAGAGTCATAGACATGAATGAGAAAATGCCGAGTAGGAAGGAAAAAAAGTCTGAGGTTAACCTTGAAGAATGGCAACCTTTAGGGGCCATCGAAAGCACTGGGCTTTGGACTTTAAGAGAAGGTGCTTCTGTTAAGGTGGTTTAGCATTCATTCTCACATTCAACAAAGATTTATTGAGAATCTGCTGTGCCCCAGGCATAGTTCTAAATGCATGTGTACACTCCAGTGAGCGAGAAGGAGAGAGAAATGAACAAAACATACAAGGTCCCTGCCCTCTAGGGCTCGCATTTGTGGAAAATGCAGACTATATAATTAGCAACAATAAACAAGATAAACTTGGAATGTTCTAAGTACTGTGAGGGAAATAAATAGGGTAAAGTGAGGATGAGTTTCTAGCGAGGGTCTCTTAGATAAGATTTGATCTGAGATTTGATCTGAGACTGGTAGTATTAAAATATCCAGTCAAGCAGAGGGTCGGGTCAGGGTGGATGTTCCAAACAGAGTTATCAGCATGTGCAAAGGCCCTGAGGTGGAAATTAGCCTAACTGTCTGAGGAATGTACTATAGTAAGGCTAATCTGACTGCAGAAGAGTGAGTATGAGTGGTCTGAGATGAGTCTGGAGGAGGCGGGACCTTGATAGCCATGGTAAGGAGTTTGAATATTTTCCAGTGTACATTGGGATGCATGAAAGCATCTCCTCCTTGTTGAAATGCATGAGCACTGGGTCTAGAGGGCTGCGATACATTAACTCATGTAGGACACAGTCATAGTTTGGTTTCAGATTACTGTTTCATGTCAGGCACTGGAGTATACGACACTGAAAGCTATTAATGTAAATTAATGATTGCTCCTGCTGGCTTTGTTACGGTTTACTCCAATGAGGGATTAATAAATGCATCATGCCTTGCAAATTTGCATCCATTAAAAACCTTATTATGGTGGGGGTAACACTGATCCTCTTTGGGGGTTCTAAGAAAAAAACATCATACAGCTGTCACAACTAGTATTCGATAAAAACCGGTTAGAATGAGATAATTAGGTGGAGCTAGAGATAAGAATGATATAATATGACAATCACAGTCTGGATACCTCTGACACATACTTGCAATAGAAGAGATTATCATTTGTTAATCCCGGACTGGTGCCAGGAGCTTTCATAAATGTAGTTACTTTTAATTCTGATAACCCTGGGAGGTAGGTATTATCCCCATTTTACAGATCACACAAGTGAGTTTTATAATAGATAAATAATTGGCCCCCAAACTCCCAGCTGGGACCAGAAAGAGCTCGAGTTTTTATCCAAGATTGTCTGACTCTAACAACACTACATTGAAAGAGAGGTGTCTAAATCCTTGGCAGCCACACACTGAGTCGATGGAAGAGTTTGAGAGATCTTTGAATTTTTCTTACTAGAACTGACAACCAGATATGTGAAATGTACTGCTGCTCTTTCTTTAAAAGTAAGAACTTCACATTTCAAAGACTGGCACAGTTTGTGTGTGAGGTAAATGACCAGTAAGATGCAGAGCCTTGTAACTCAGAGGTGGATGTGAGTCCTGACACTGCCTCATGCTTAAATTGTGACTGTGGACAAATCATTTAATCTCTTTGGGACTCTGCTCATTCATTTATAAAATGGAGATATTAAGAGTGCCCATCTATTAGGGATGTTGTAGGGATTTAGTGAGATATTGCTTTGTATCATATATATAAGCATATATATATATGTAAATATATATAAAATAAATAACCTGGTGTATAATAAGCTCTTACTACAAGTTGCCTATTATACGTCTCTTCATGGAGAGATTTGAACAATGTAATATGGAGAAAGTAAAATTTATAGTTACAACTACAATGTTAAGAGCCACTGTTCGATTGGAAGAAGAGGCAAGGCAATGGTCATTTTAATTTTGCTAAAAAGTATAGAAAGCATTACTGAAGTCTCAGATTTTCAACCTGAGTTTCTCAACCTTGGATGTAAAGTTAAATCCCTTGACAAGCTTTTGAAAAATACTTGGGTATGGATGTGGTTCCATAGTGTAGCAGTTAGCACGTCTGCTTTACACGCAGAAGGTCGTGGGTTCACGCCCAAGTAGAGCCTCAGTCCATGGTCTACGGCCATGCCACCCTGAACAAGCCCGATGTCTGATCTTGGAAGCTAAGCAGGATTGGACCTGGTTAGTACTTGGATGGGAGACCACCTAGGAAGACCAGGTGCTGTAGGCATAAATAATAATAATAATAGTAAATACTTGGTTCTCTCCCTAGAGGCTCTGACTCAGTTGCTCTGGTGGAGGGGAAACCTGGGCACTGACATCTTTTAAAGCATCCTGGGTTGAGAATCACTGCTCTCTATTGGTCACCAGATTTCATCTCGTTGGGATGAATAAGTGACACCACGGTGGTCTATACCTCTTACATGGCAAAAGTTCTTCTCTATTTTATAGCCACTAATATGTGTGTGTGTGTGTGTGTGTGTGTGTGTGGTATGTGTGTGTATGTGTGGCACGCATATACACCAGGCTGGGGCCATACATGTACATTTTTTTTTGGTTCTCTCAAGCCTTCCAAGAAAGGACACCTGTTTATAAAAATGACCCTATTGCTTAGTGAAGTGACTTCTAAATCTGTTTTATATGGGATACAAAGTCGGGAGTGATTCAGCCTTTTCAATCAGCTTCTTCCTCAGCAGGGAGCCATTGAAGCTATCACGTTATATTTCAGATATATCGCCCCGCACTATAATGAAGTATATCAAAACGAATGCTTGGCTGGTGCATCAGGGTCTTGTCCTGAGTTGTTTATATTTACTTATATTTTAAAATCGCTCAGGAGTATTTGGTTTCCTGGGTTGGGATTCGAATGAGTCTTTAAAATATTTTTATGTGAAGCTGCACTTGAGTTCCAGGCATCAGGGAGCTCCAGAGCAAAGGGCAGTGACAATTTATGTGGTTTCTCAGATATGGATAGACCAAGTCATTAAAGAACAGGGGAGGGCAGCTTGGTTTTATTAGGATCCGGTGGAAAGTGCGTGTGATAGAAGCAGTAATGATTCTCTCCCCAGCTGAGATGAATTGGTCTCATAAGCAGACATGGAGAGAAGACAAAAGAAGTATGTGTGGGGGGTGGTGTGGTCTCAGCAAGATCAGCAGCAATTGGAACCATGTAAGCCAACTTACAATAACTATATATTGCAGCTCCAAGAGGCAGATCTCGTCAGCCTATTAAGGACATCATTGGCTTTTTGATTGGACACCGAGAAATTGATGCACTGCCTTTGGTTCTATTATGTTTTCAAACTTTAATTAAGTTTATACCTCTCCCACTTGGACCTCATAAATAGTTAGCCTCCAAGTAAGTCATTTGTCATGGAGGGACTCTTATGAGTAGATTCATCTTCCAAACAACATTACTATTGCCTAAAGTCTTGCCTTAAATCCATCAACTCAATACGAGCTTGAGAGCCTTACTCAATTTTGATGTATTACCCCAAGGGGTTATTTTCTGATGGGCAAGTGGCTAATTCATTAAGTTATCACAAGGTGGGAGAATGCAGATACATTATTAGCTTTTAAAATGGTATAACTGGCGATTAAAGGGAATTAAATTAAAACTTTAGTTTTATTTATTTATTTTTTTCACGTAAGTTAATCCATTCTCTTTTGTGAAAAGTTGAGCTTTTGGCCCAAGCTGAGGCCACCTCAGCCTAAATCTAAAGATAGACCTGGCAGTCATGGGGAGAAGGTATCTTCCACTAGGGCTGATATGACTGTAGATTGGCATGGCTTCTTTGAGGAATGAATCAGCAGAATCTACAAAGTTGAAAATAGACATTCCTAGGACATAAGAATTCCACCTTTAATCATGTGCCCGGGACAAACTCTTTTACAGCTGTGCAAAGAGATGTGTACAAGGCTGTTCACTGCAATAGTGTTTGTAATGGCAGACATTTGTAAAGAACCTAAATGCCCATCAGTGGAGGCATGGATAAGGAAAATGCTGCGCATTTATGTAATGGACTACAATGCATCAGTTAGGAATAGAGGTAGTTCTTTTTTTAATGTGATGCTGCACTCTGATGCCTTTTATCAATACGGGCAGGCTCAAACACAGCCTTGGATGAAGAAAGCAAAAGGAAGAAATTACTCGTGTGAGTTTTTGACTCTACATACAAAGTAACACTAGATATGCAAACATATCAACAGGGGAATATACATCAAGCTCTTGTCAATGGCTGCCTGGGGAGGGGGCTTTGTGGGGAGGGATGGTACTGGGCTCATGGCCTTAGCATTATCTGTAATGCTCTGTTTTAAAAACTGGAAATAATTACGAGAAAATATAAAAATATGTATTTTGGGGTGGTAAGAATATGAGTAATTTCTTCATTGAATTTTATTATTTTTTAAATTACTTTTTAAAGTTTTCAAAGGAGGTTAAAGGTAGGCTTTCTGGGAACAGTAAGGGGTGTGCAGTCAGAGCCGGACCTGGAGTCTGTCAGGATGAGCTTTCTTCTGCTCCAGGGCAAGATTCCATCTTTATCTATTCAGGAGGCTATTGAGCAATTTCTGCTCAACAGTGGGTCTCCTTTCTTGACTTCAAAAGGAATCGACTAAGATTATTCATTAAGGAATTTGGCCTTAGAATTTGGCCTATTGTTTTTCCTACAGGATATATAAGTTGGCTTTTCTATATGTATAGATTTGCCAAGAGCACCCCATTCTACTTGGCAAATCACTATAAGATTTATTGCTCTTAATGAAAATAATACCTGTAACAATAAAGGGGAAAAAGTATATGTTAATTGAAGGTAAGGTCCCAGTTGATGTTCAGTAAACTTTCTGAACTTCTCTGCATGGTCCTCTTCTGCCACTGGCTCACAGTCATCCTGGAATAGACATTTGACTCCCAAAATTTGGCAAATGAAAGAAAAGTAGAGGCTGTTTCATCTGATGAGATGACATAAAGATTTTAGTTCCTAGCGTCAGAAATTCCAACCAGTATTATTTTTGGTGCCTGGACACTAATTCAACATTTGGTCTAGGCATGATATGATTGTGACTTCGATCACAAGCCTGAACATGAGGGTGGTGGAGCCAGTATTGGTTTTCAGACAGCAGGGCGGGGTGGGGCTGGCTGCTGCCTTTGATATTTTCATGGGTATCATGGACGAAGAATGCATGGGGCTTCCAGGAGAACAATGTTATCTCAATGCTTTTCCATTCTCTCTCTCCCTTGAAACCAGTGATACCCCTACCTTATTCAACACTTAGAACAGTATTTTGAAGTTATTTTCTAGAACATCATAGCTTGGGAGTTAGATATTCACTGATATTGATTACTAACCACTTGGTAGACCTTGAGCTAGTTGCTTAGGAAAAAATGGTGCAAAGAAAGAGCCATATCCTCAAACTATTCCTAGTACGGTAGGATAGAGGGACAATTAAGGTTGACTATCATGTACGTTTAATAGGAGCTGAACAACATGTGCAAAAGACTGTGGTGCCTTCATGAAACTCACAGTGGTTCGGTATGGTGGAATGAGGCCTAAGGGAGGTAGACGTATGTGGAATAGGCTGCCGGCAACTCCCTCCTTGCCAATTACTGGCTGTATGACCTTGGGCCAGTCATTTAACTTCTTAGCCCTCTCACTGTAAAACGGGACATAGAAAGTGACCTTTTAAGACTATTATGAGTATTAAATGAAGCAGCAAAGATAAAGTGCCATTTTGAAAGCTATGTTCGGAGGCTTTGGTACAATTACGCAGATTAGGTGAGTGGAACCGACATAAGAATTATCTTAAAGTTTATGTCTAAGACATTGGCTTCCCTGACAGGCATGTTAGCGAAAGTCATTGTAACGTCACTCTCAAAGCAGCATCCCCCTAGGGTGACCAACCATCTCAGTTTGCCTCATACTATCTCAATTTTAGCCCTGGAAGTTCCAAGTCCGGGAACCCTGTCAGTCCCAGGCAAACTGGCACATTCGTTCACCCTGATCCCCACTCATGGTTCTGCTGTCAGAGTCTGAAGTATCTAGTATCTGTGGTCTTAATGTCGAGTGCACACTTTATATTTTAAATAAATTACGTTGGATTGAGGTTGGAGTCTTCCTCCACCAGCTTCAGAGACATTTAAGCTCTCTCTACATTTAAGAAAATGGACAGTATTTATAATTTTTTTTTTCAACCGAAACTTGCAGTTGAAGCATTTTCCTTTCTTCCTCTGTAAGGGTCCAAGTTTTAGTAAAAAAATATACTTTGAGAAATCAATACAAGATTTGATCCAACCAGGTCAAGCTCTCCTGCTGACCTAATCTTAATGCATTGTGAAAAGTATTTCTATTTATCAAACTCTTGTAAGTTTAAGCAAAAGCTGCAAGAAATGGTGTTTAGGTATGAAAGAAAGGGAACTCAGAGGGCTAAATTTAGATAACACCTGAGTCGCTTTGCTGCTAAGGAGAATTTAATGGAGGTGCATCTCTGCAATCTTTATATGTGTTTGGCATGACAATTTATTTTGTTTGTCAGGAATGAATACTTAAGAAAAAGAGCTTTTTGAATTGCAACAAGAATTTCATATCGGTGAGGGCCATTCTAATTTAAAGGCTACTCATTTTTTATAGCAAGGGAGAATTTATATGTAGTGGAAAGCTGGTTGCCCTTGCTTTGCCAGGCAGAATTCTTGAATAAATTTGGCCTTTTGACACATGTATCCCCTGTGTGCGAAAATACAGAGAGGTGGTTCCTGCATACTCCAAACACCCAAGGATGCCCTTTCCTCTCCTACTCAGATATTGTGGTTGGACTGGCCCAAACATGAACTGGGTGGCTAGTGGCCTGAACTGGTCTCCATGAGTTACACTAAAGAAAAATTCATGACCTACCCATTGCCTCACATGTCATTAATGAGACATACTTAGCTACAAAATGACAAAGGTTAAATTAAAATCACTCAGGCCAAATGCAGAACTTATTGGAGAAAAGTTTGGACATTCCAAGTAACCTGAGGAGGTGGAGTAGAGCATCCGGGTTTCAAAGAAGACTAGAGCTAGAAACCCATCAATTGCCAGGATTCTCTCTCTCTCTCTCTCTCTCTCTCTCTCTCTCTTCTGTCTCTCATCTCTGCTTCTCTTGGTATATGAGTTTCAATATCTCTCACCACAGGCTCAAATCTTATAACTCCACCTACCAACGTGGACCCCATCTCTTCTTTTGAAAACTCAAAGGCAGGATTTGATTTGGATCGTCTTGGGCCAAGTACCCAACTTTGTATTATTACTCTAAAGTCTGGAAGGCTCGGTTATGGAACACACACATGGTACCTGAAGGTCCCACTCCACATCTCAAGGTCATGCCCAGAGAACTGGGACTGTGGGGAGGGCAGCTATTCCAGGTCATGTTAACGAATGGTGCTTATTCGTGTCAGTCACCTCAGTTCCACCACAGTTATAAGGCTCTGAGCAAACCATTTACCAGATACCTACCGGGAATGTGGGGATCATAATATCTACCTTACAGGACTGTTACAAATACTTAAATAATATATATTCGGGGCATAGTATGGTGCCTGGTATTTGGGAGGCAGATGATAAATGGTAACTGGGATTGTAATAGCGGTGGATTTGGTGAGATGGGGATCAGGAACGGGGAAGATGGTGTGAGTCGCCTGCTTACATTTCTGTGGAATCTTAAAGATCGTCTGGCATACAGGAAATGTTGCACTGAGCCGAAAAGGAGGCCTTATTTGGCACATCAAGGAAGTCTTCTTTGGGCCTGAGAACATTCCTCTTTGTCCTCTGCAAAGAAAGATCAGAAAGCTATCAGGACAGAGATTTCTCGTGGAATTTCTGTTACGGTCACGCTCATTCATTAACTCATCCTTTCATCAAATGCATATATTTGAACTATTAAAGCCCAGGAACTTTTCCACAGCAGGATCTACGATAGAGAACAACACAGATAAGGTTTGTTTCATCTTGCAGCAATCACTTTAGTGGCGGGGGGAGGTGGTGGTGGGGAGGGGAGTACAGACCGAAAAAACTGATAAACAAAGCAGTCAAGGAAGAAAATAAGCTGGATGTTGTGGGAACGATGGGATGGGATGGGATGGTCAGGAGAGGTCTCTCTGAAGAACTGACACTGCCACTTAGAGCATGAGGAGCAGCAGCCCTACAGAGAACCAGCGGGAGAGCGTTCCTGGCTGAGGGGACAGCGAGAGCAATAGCTTTGCAGAGGACAAGACCTTGGCGTGTGCTTGAGGAAGCTAAAGGAGAGGTGGAGGGTAGTAAGGACGAGGAGCATGGTCTGAGAGGTCGGTGAGGTCGGCCCACTGAAGGCTCACTGGCCGGATTGTTTTTCTCTGAAAAGCAGTCTTAGTTTTCACTTTCTGGTCTCATCTATTTAACCAATTATAAGGCATATGTTGAACAGAGCCATCCATTAACTCCACCCAAATGCATGTTTTTGCCATCACGACGTTGTCGGTGCCCATGAAATTCTTCTATGTTACAGAGACAATTTTTTTTCCCAGAAGGAACACTCTTCAGTGTAGGACTCCCAAGAGCCAGGGATATCCTTAAGAAGGGCTTGGGACACTATCCGCCTGCCTCTTGGGGCTCAGGCAGATCTGTCTACAGCTCTCCGAACACTGGTCAGTAGGTCAATACCTTCCACAGAACCTTGTGAGGGTTGGATAATACGATAAATGTGACCCCTTGACACAGGGCCTGACATGAAGAAGACACTGAATAAATGCAACTATCACTGCTACTGTCATTACTAATTTGCTTTATTTAAAAAAAAAAATTTTTTTTTTACCTCCCTCATTAGACTTTGAAGAAATTGAGGGCAACTACTTGATTTTACTTCTCTTGCATCCCGAGAAGCTTAGCAGAAAGCCTAGAACATGATTGGTATTAAATAAGTGTGTTTCAAATGAATGAATAGATAAAGAAAACAGGTTTTTCGGAAGTCATCTCTCTCTAAGAAGTCATTTTCCGTCGAACGGACAGCAGACCCTGGCAATGTCTAGACTGAGCTTTCCAGTAGGGTACGTGTTACACTTCCATTGTTTTTGTGTACCTAGGATTCATTTCCCCTGATGGCAATTAAATCCTGATTTTGTTTTGGGGTACCAGTTGTTTCCAATAGGTAGCAGTTTTACGGGAGACTGTAAAGTAGCCCCATACACTCAAAGAAGTGGAGCAAGTGACTCAGCACAGGTCAATCATATGCTTCCTCCTGGAGTTAAATCTTGAGTGGAGTGACACAGAGATGGACAAGAGTATGAGCTTATTTACCCTGGCTGTAGCTCTCAGAGGAGGCTACCCCATAGTACCAACTACCTGTATTCTCAGAGCTGGCCCTTAAGCTTTTTCTTTCAGTGTTCTGAGCTTCCCAGTATCCCTCTAATAAATTATCTGTTTTTCACGATCTCCATAGTTAGTTTCTGAGTGATGAAAGATTAGGATGCAAGTCATGAAGCAGAAACATGGCCTGAAGCACATGGGCTCAGGGAAGCTGGCAGTCCCTTTGGAATCTGTGATGGTGGGAGACACATTGGGGGGCTGGGCTGGGCCATGTGGTTGGTAGACCAGTTCTCTCCTGTGGGACATGCATAACGGGAATGGTTTTGCCAAAGTCAGAGGCCAGCCAAGCAGACTGTGATCACAAGAACATGAATTTGTCTCTGGAAAGAGGAAAACACACTTTAGTGAATTTTAAAATAAACAGTAGATGGCAGAATCTTTTGTAATGCCTTCCAATGACTGTGTTAAGTCAAGTTCTTTGTAACTAGTGAAATGGAACAACAATTAGATCATCGGAAAGTTTTTTCAACAAGCATGCTACGTGTTCATGTGTGAGTCACAGGCCTGTTTGTGCCTGGCTTCACTCAGGAAGGCACTTAGAGTAGGTGCTCTGGCCTGCTGGGGCCTCCTAGAGCTGAAGTTCAAGGCTGGGTTCTGGGTGTTTCCTACTGGACACCCTTGGTATTGGACAGAATTTTCTAAATTTCCAACCATTTATGGTATAATCTTCATGGTAGGCACTATGCAGATGTGGAAAGACCGATGGACTAGGAGGTGTGATGGAGAGGCTCTAAGATGTGTATTGCGAATTAGCCTACTTGTTAAAATTGATTTGTAAGCCCCAAATGGACTAGGAGGTGTGATGGAGAGGCTCTTAAATCCTCAATTATTCATGCCTTTGTACAATTCCCTCCTCTTGAGTTTGGGTAGGATTGGTGACTTGATTGTAGCTAAGTGATTATGACAAATGTAATAGGATGAGATTAAACTCCCTAGATTACATTAATATATATTAAGTATATGTGTTATATATACATATATATAAGTATATGCCATACATGTATCACATATAATACTTACATGTATTATAATACTTATATATAATTATATATGTGTACTTATAAGCATATATAGTTATAATACCATTATTATACAATATTTATATATAATATATATTTATATAGATGTATATATATTTGATTCTCATTATTTATGATAGTTATGTTCTATACAGTTGTCATACTTTATATGTATATATACATACATACATACATAAATATATGCACATATACACGTAATACATACATATATGTGTATGTGTACATATTTCCCCTGGGAACAATGGAACGGTGGTTCAGTATTCTCTAATTCAGTGTTCCCAGCCAAATATATAATATATAATACACACACACACACATGCACACACACATAATGTATTTGCCTCACATAGATCATAATCTTAAATCCTAAAAGCAACTCATCTTGGTAGATTCTGTTTTCTCTATTTACAAAAGAGAGAATGGGGTTTGAAAGTGGTTAGTGACTTGCCCAAGGCCGCCCTGCTGACAGGTGCCAGCGCTGAGATTTGAGCCCCATTCGACTGGCTTCAGAGCCAGAGCTTTTTTGCACAGCACTGAGCTGCCCGCTACCACCTCCGTCCTCCGGTCATTTCTGTAGGAAAGCTGAAACAAGGCAGAGCGTCGCCTTGCTCTGCCTCGGCTGGAAGTGTGTGTTGGGCAACTCACATTTTCCCTGCTATATCTATTTTTAAACAAATGTCACCAAAAGCACTTCAGGTATTGATTTGGGGCTTACAAATCAATTTTAACAAGTAGGCTAATTCACAAATACACAACC